>NC_041224.1:130040612-130162898 GCF_002837175.3 Physeter macrocephalus | reverse complement strand
GTGCTGGTCAGCACCAATCCTCTGTGTGGGAATCTCTCTGCTTTGCCCTTTGCACCCCTGTTTCTGTGCTCTCCTCCGTGGCTCCGAAGCTTCCCCCATGCTCATCCCCCTTTTCCATCAGTGAAGGGGCTTCCTAGTGTGTGGAAGCATTTCCTCCTTCACAGCTCCCTCCCAGAGGTGCAGGTCCCGTCCCTACTCTTTTGTCTGTGTTTTTTCTTTTTTCTTTTGCCCTACCCAGGTACGTGGGGAGTTTCTTGCCTTTTGGGAAGTCTGAGGTCTTCTGCCAGTGTTCAGTAGGTGTTCTGGGGGAGTTGTTGCACATGTAGATGTATTTTTTATGTATTTGTGGGGAGGAAGGTGATCTCCATGTCTTACTCCTCCACCATCTTGAAGGTTCCCCCACTAATACTTTCAATATGAGAAAAAGTACTGAGAATAGCTTAAAAGAACTGCCTATGTTTAAATACCTGGCGTCAGAGAGGATGGAAGTTGTTAGCATTCAATCATTTCTTCATGTTTTTTCTTGTACTCATGGAACTCTCCCTCAAGTGTGATGCATCCTTGCTGGCAGCCAAATGTTGGAAGGGATGTCATTAAAAGAAATTTGTCATCATACTTACCACCCCACTGTACCATATATCAGATTCATTATATTGTATGAGGTCAAATGCTCCCTTTCAATGACCACATTTTGTATGCTTCACATACTTCACATAAATATGGTAGAAGCAGACATTAAGGCCTGTGGGTTTGGGTGGCTTTAACTAAATCATTAAAAGAATTTGTTTTTGTTTCATGTCCTGAAATTTGTCAAACAATGCATTTTTGTGGTTAAAGTAGCCACAATATCTAAAAGTTCAATTTCTTAAAATTATATTGCCAGATTGCATTTGAAAACTATATAATAAAGTATTTAACCTTACCCAGCTGCTGGGCAATAGGAATTGATCTCTAGGACCTTAGGACATCCTCCATGATAAGCATGTCTTT
The DNA here is from genome assembly GCF_002837175.3 of Physeter macrocephalus. Lineage (NCBI taxonomy): Eukaryota > Metazoa > Chordata > Mammalia > Artiodactyla > Physeteridae > Physeter > Physeter macrocephalus. The sequence continues at coordinate 130,161,908 of NC_041224.1, read as the reverse complement.
ATTTACCTGGAGGTCTTTACCACTGGATGTCTAACAATATGAATTATGATGAGAACTTTGGGCCATATACCATATACTTTAGATACCCCCTCTCTACCTCCAATGAGCTGGAGACTAAAGCCCAGCCATGTGGAAAGTCAAACATGGAGCCCCAATAATAACTCTGGACACATGCTCAGATGTGCTTCCCTGGTTTCCAATATTCTGTGAATGTTGTCACGTGTTGATGCCAGAAGCATAACGCGTCCTAAGGAAAATGAAAGCTTCACTTTTGAAACTCTCCCTGATTCTTCCCTATGTATGTCTCCCCTTGTCTGATTTTAATCTCTATCATTACCCTGTAATAAACCATACCTGAATAATACATTTTCTGGTAAGTTCTATGGGTCCTTCTAGTGATTTATCAAATCTGAGAGCGATATTGGGAAACCCCAAGCTTGCAATTGGTATTAGAAGTGAGGACAGTCTTACAGACTGTGCTTCCTAACTTCACAGAAAATATCTCACATATCCTCCCTTACAGATACTCCCTTTGATAACATTGCACTAGAGGACATTAAATGCATGTAAAATCGTGCCTAACATGGATCTTTAATATGAAGTTAAGAGAGTAATCATGAGCTGGCTAGCTACCAAGAGATCATAGGAGGTAAGGAAATTTTCTTAGAACTGTTGTTCCCAAGGATTCCAGTTAGTAGAAGAAAAAGGAAACACTGGATCAGAGAGGATACTGCTGGCAACTACTGCCATAACCTGTGCTGCTGGTGTTTATTAACTGGGACATCCACTGGGAGAATGTCAAGCTGGAAAGACATTACAGACTGGAGGAGCCTGGTGGTTTCCACCATCCCAAGGAGTGAAACAATGAACATCTTGGGAAAAGACTAAAGATGCCTAGGCTAAAATATTGCTTCACAGAGGAAAACCTGACTCCAGTAAGACTAACTTGCAAAAATTGTAGAAAAGCACTGAAATTTGAGGTTGTAGCCTTGCACTGTGTTTTCAGTAGAAGATTTGGTCTGCTAAAAGGGAATTACAGTGCTATTTTCTAATTGGATTTCATATAAAATTAGAAATGTGTTCATCTGGAACATAATTTCCTCCTAAGAATTACAAGTTACTTAACATCTTATAATTAAGCTAAAGTTAAAATTTTATATATACACATATTTGAATATACAAATGTTTGAAAATAATTCTAATAAATTAATAATAATATTTAAGTTACAATAAATATTAACTGTAATTTACATTTGGCAGGGTGGCTTAAAAGTATAAGTAAATCAATATACGTATAACTAAAAATACAAAACAAAACAAAGTTCCATTTAAATTACCTTGCTTGCTTGACAGAATGTGAACAGGTAGTTCAGTCTTTGGTGGGTCACATTTAACTGTTTTTCCAATGTTTGGTTTTTAGTAAGAAGCAGTTTACTTTGGGCTTAATGGTGGAATCAAAATACTATATCAACAATCAAAGATAGGGATCTACCATTGTAAGAGAAGTTAAGGAAATAATAGGAAAAACACCTATGAAACTGTGTGTATTTAAAATATATAATATTAACTCAGGCAATGCATACTTAATCAGTTCACTGTTTAAAAATCCTGTGACAGCGAATTTCTGATCATTGTTTCTATATCGTAAGGTACGTTTGTGCTCAGCGTTCCCAATAACCTGCTGAAGCATGGAGGCATCAGGTGAAAATCTTCTCAACTTATTACTCAAGAATCACCAGAGTACCTAGGGTTGGGGGGGGTGGGTGGAAATTAGCCACCAAAAGTACTCAAGGACCTGTCAGGGGGGAAAGAATAAAAATACATTGGTAGAATTGAGCAATAATATATCTCTGATCATAAGCTAAGCATATTTCTGCTTCACAGGAAAAAAGCTGTTGTCAATAACGATATGTGATTAACCTGGTGAATTATATGAAGTACTATTTAGTGGTATAATCTGACTCTTTCTACAACTCTCCAGTGGCAGGAAGGTGGGTGAACAGTTTGTATTTCCAAATTTTGGAGTTTTAGAGAAAATGATCTGTCTTTTGATAAAATTAAGAACTGTATAACTTTGTGTAATGCTAGGGATTGCAGCTATCTCTCTTTGACTTATGGAAGGTAGCGTATTTTAATTGCAAGGTCAAAACCAGACATAATACATGTTTCTGAATGGGCATAGTAGATTTTTGCAATGTTCTCATACTTAGAGATAATGCTATGAATAACAGCAGAATGATAAGGTGGCTAAAGAATAGCTCACCAAAAACATTCAAGGCAAACAACTGATGGAGAATCGTGATCCAATATTTCCACTGACTTCTTAAATCATTGCATTTTGGCGATAGATTGGGGGAAAGGAGGAGAGAAAGAAGAAAAAAATAAGGAAAGAGATAACACAAGGACTAGAAATAATGAAGCTATAGGTATTTCAAGTGATTTAAATAACTCCCTTTTATCAAATTTCACCTGTGTGTGCAAGGCAGTGTTGTTCAACATAACAGCTGAGAAGTTACTGTTTATTATTGATGGCTGTTCAGGCTCGTTCAGAGGGAGGAAAAGCTGAGCACTTCTCCAGTGAAGCCTTATCTCTGTGAAGCAGCAGCCTTGAGAACATAGGCGCTCCATCTGTGTTATAGTCTGATCTCAGCAGCTGAGGAAAAGCAGGTGATAGACTCCTAACCTCTGGGGAGCTGGAAAAATCAGAGAGCAAAGAAATAGATGCCTGGCACAAATAACTCATTGCATCACCACTGTTTACCTACCTAGAGCTCTTTGGAAATTATGCATTATCATTTTCAAATCATACACCTGAAGTTGCCTGATATTTGAAGCTGTTGTATTATTTGGCTGGTAGCCTGAATTTTAGTGGGTTATAGATTCTAGATGTTTTATGGATATTGTGCCTTTGATGCTTGTTTCATTTCATAATAATGGACAACATGTATTATTTAATGCATTATATTTTGCACAATTTGCTCTGAGTAAGCATGTTGTTTGGGTGAATATTTTTGTAAAAGTAGAAGGAAAAACTTTGAAAGAATTCTTTTAAAATTTTCAGTTGTTGGGACTTCCCTGGTGGTGCAGTGGTTGGGAATCTGCCTGCCAATGCAGGGGACACGGGTTCGATCCCCGGTCCTGGAAGATCCCACATGCCACAGAGCTACTAAGCCCAGGCGCCACAACTACTGAGCGTGCACTCTAGAGCCAGCCGGCGAGTGACAACTACTGAAGCCCAAGCGCCTAGAGCCCATGCTCTGCAACAAGAGAAGCCACTGCACTGAGAGCCTGCGTCCCCCAACAAAGAGTAGCCCCCACTCGCCACAACTTGAGAAAGCCCACGCAGCAACGAAGACCCAATGCAGACAAAAAATTAAAAACAAAAAGTTCAGGTGTTATTGTTGCTTTAATGAGCTGTTTTGTTTTTGTCTTGATTTTGCCCATCGTTAGCTCTGCTTAATGGAAAAGGGGAGCAGGAATTTTTTTTCTTCACACTTAAATAGCCTGATACAGTATCGAAGCTGGAACAGGGTGTGGATATAGAATCCCTTGGGATTGATCAGGGGTTTGCATAATTCTTTTAGGTACCCATTTTACTGGTGTTTATGTAACATGTAAATATATTCAGTACTTTTTAAAGGGCTGCAGATATGTGATTTTTAAAGTTCTGCTTTCCAAGTCATGGAAAATTGATGAGTTAATAAGAGAGGGAGAGAGAGAGAATAATTATAAACTATGAGTTGGTGATGGTGAGTAAAAGATTCAGAAGAGTATGTCATAAATGTGATGTGTCAAGCCTTTCTCCCAGCTGAGCATGCATATCTCACTGGCTTCCCTTCATGTACTAGTTGTGTGAACTTGGGCAAGTTCCATAATCTATGTATATCTCCCAGTTTCCTCATATGAAAAATATGCAAAAGAAAATTAAATAAGACTATTGTGAGGAGTAAATGAGATAAACCTTATTAACAGCCTAGAATCATGCCTGGCACATAGTAAGTGCTTAGAAAATGCTAGCTATTATCTCTACCCAAATTCCCTTCCCCAAAGTCACCAAATAAAAAACCAACTTATCTAAATTATAAATCCAATAATTAAATTCTAGGGATTTAGTTGCTGGAATATGGTTCAGTAAAGTCTTGTTTTTGTGTTGTTCATAATATTTGCGCATAACACCTAACACTCTATATTCCTTCTAGTGTTCAATGACAATCATGCAGGTTTCAGGGAGTATAACATGGCATTCATGAGAGAAGTAAAATTCATACTCAAATTGGGAAACATTTGGCAGATGAAGAGACTTTTGAAGTCTTTTGTAGTGTTGGCACACATTGCTTATTTTGGATTTAATTAAGACTTCAAAAATTTAATTTTCTCAGAAGTAGTCTCCTTAATGTCCACATGCAGATATATTATTTTTGTAAATAAAACTCTTGGCCTTGTAGAAGAGCTGAATATGTCATCCCAAACTATTCCACTTTGGCATAAGGATTATTTTGAACTGAAGGCAATTGAGAAGAAGGAGGTACAGAAAAGCTCTTTACACTACCCCTATATGCCTAAAAGTAGGACATAAATTTGCAAGGGTGTCTCCCCTCCCATCTCTACCAGGAAGGACAGAAGTTAATTACCAGGGACAACTTTAGACTCCATCAACCTGGAGACTACAACAGTAGAATCTCCATAACAAACCTGGCTAAAACTAGCTCTTATCCACCATTAGTTTTCCTTTTCCGTATATTTGTCTTCCCACAATTTGCCACCCTAGAAGCTCAAAGTCCTTTTCTTTTGTCTTTCTACTTCTCTAGAAATTTTTTGTTCTTTTGTTAAGGTGCTAGTAAGCCCAAGTTCTAACCATCCCTTGGAGTTACTTACCTCTGGGTATTCTCATGTCTATGCATGATGCACATGCTAATAAACTTCTTTTTGTTTTTCTCTTGTTAATCTTTCTTTGGTCAGTATGATTACTGGACCGTAGCAGGAGAACGTAGAGGGGGTAGAAGGGAAAATAATTTTTCCTCTTTTACAGCCTTTTGGGAAAAGTTATTATGTGTTTTTAGTGTGTTATATTTTTAAAATGGCTTTATGCATAGTTCAAGAAGGGGTAATTGTTACAAAATTTTAAGGGGCTATAGTAAGGCTCCACTTGTTCACCCACTAGTTGATACTTGAGATTTAATATTTAGTGTTTTATTTTAGTTAGCAAAACTTTGATTTTTGTAAAACAGAGACTCTGTGCAGAATATGTAGAGGACGCTCACTCAGCTGATTTCAGTCTTTTATATTTCAGAGTGAACGAGTTTATTCCACAAATCCCTTGAATGTTTAGAGATGATAAAAAGGAAAAATACCATGAAAAACATGAATGTCAATGAGTGGGAAAGGGGCATAATTAGGAAGTAAAGTGATAAAAAATGGAAATCTGAAGTACTACAAAAACAACTTTGTCTACTTTATAATTCCCTAGGATCTGCCCCTCTGTACTCAAAGTCAGGGTGGGGAAAGGAGACCCCAAAGGTCACTGCAGAGGGACAGTGTTGGGGAAGGAAAGGAGACCCCAAAGGCCACTGCAGAGGGACAGTGTTGGGGAAAGAATAAAGTCCAGTAAATCTAGGCCTTCATAATATAAGGAAGGGACCACGGAGGTAAATCAGGACTGGGAAAACCCAGAAACCACAAAAAGAATAAAGCTCTTCACCAGCGTCATGAGGAGCCATGTCTGATCCTGAGGCAAAAGGAAAAGTGTGCTCTCCAATATGCACTTATCCAAAATATCAACAAATTCCATTTGTTGAACCAATGGAAAAAGTTAATAAAAGCTCTATAGTAAAACATTTATAACTAAAGTCCTACATTGCCCAATTGTTCCTATGCTATTGTTCACCCTCATTAACCCACTTCATGTAGGTGACAGAATTGCAGCCCTGCCTGGAACTCAGGGGCTCATTAGAAACAACTATTCCTTTTGCACAGCACAGGGTCTTAAACAAACAATAGTCCATCTTTATTTATAATTGCGTTCACCATAGTTTTTCTGGCATTAACTTTTAGTTTTAAAATATTGCATTAAAATATTATTTTCTTAACTGCCAGATTTTTTTGGTGCTCCCTTACATTTTGGGCTGAGGTGAGCACCTCACTTGCGTCGTGGCCCTTCTGCTTATACACAAGTTTCCAGATCAATAGAAGTAAGAGTAACAGAAGAGGACTAAGCAATTATATAACTATGACAATAATATAAGAATTATATATAGAGAATTTTATAATGTATGGTTCATGTTTTCTTCCCCATAAAGCCTTTTGTTTTTCATTTTTATTATATTTCTACAGAGATTAGGACCTCTATCACCATGTTCATTTGAAGTAGAGACATTTTGCACCTTTGTCATATTTGTGGTATTAAAGGAAATGTTTCTAACCTTTCACCATTAGGAGTCATATTACTGTAGTTGTTAGTTATTGTTTATCAGGTTAAGGATTTATCACTGAATTTTCTTCAGCTACTAAGTGATATTTCTCTTTAAATCTGTTGTCGTAATATTAATAATATTGATTTTCTAATATTAAACTATCCTACCATTGTTTTGGTTCTCTGCTAATTAGATTTTTCTATATTTTGTTTAGGATTTTCTCTTCTAATAAGTTTGCCATGTTCTTTTATCATATTATCATTTAATATTTATATCAATATTATACTGGATGGACTCAAAAAGGAGTTGGAAGGCATTCTTTCATTTTTTAGCCACTGGAGTTTTGTATAGAATTTAAATGATTTATTCCTTAACATTTTGTTAGACTTCACCATAAAACCATTGAATCTCTTATTTTCTTTATGGGAAGAGCTTTAAATTCTGCATCTATTACTTAAAGGCATTTCAATTATTCTTTGTAAAGTTATATTTCTCTACATATTTTTTTCATTTTTTCTGCTTTCAAATTTTTTAGCAAAGTTTTTCTTGGTTCTATTTCTTCTAATATCTGTTTCGCTACATTGTGCTCTTCAAGAAATATGTCCTTGTCATCGAAATTTAAATTCTTATTGAGATAAAGTCATTGATAATATCTTCTTATTATACTTTTCACATCTTCAGGATCTACAGTGATGTCCCCTTTCCATTCCTGATATTTTAAATTTGCGCTTTCTGGATTTGTTGATCAGTCTCGCTTGAGGTATATCACTTTGATTAATTATTTCAAAGAAAGAATTTGTTGATTCTCACTTTTGCATATTTGTTTTCAGGTTTTTGATGTTGCAGGTCATGATCCCTGGGATGCAGACTACAGTGAAATTTAGCACAGGAGGTTGATTAGGCAGTGTTCTTGGAAGTAACTCATGCAGGAGAAGGGAAAGAATTAAAAGACAAAGAAGTTGGGTTCTCTGATTCTTTACAAAAAAGGCTTCAGTCAACCCCACAGAGAGTTCTGGATGGCATTTTAGAGTTCTTCTAAGATGATGTGACTGGGCCAGGACTTTATACCCCGGCATCCACAATTGTGTTTCGGGGAAGGGGGAAGAACTTCAAGTGAGCAGCACTCCAAGAGCCCACAGAATAATAATTAGTTTAGTAAATGGGTGTTGAAGCACAAGTCTACTTTGGAATTTAAAATGTCCACTTTTAAATTCTATTCGAATCCACTTCCACATATGTGTTGGGAGCAACAGCTTCTCCCTGATTCTGATGTGCTTGTTTTTGTTTTTTGTTGGAAACTCATGAGAGAAGGAACCACAGCTACCAACTGTGCAGCACATCTTGAAGCTGCAACTGATACTCAGCATCACCCTCCTTATTATGGACTGAATGTTTGTGTCTCCCTAAAATTCATATGTTGAAGCTCTAGCCCCAATATGATGGTATTTGGAGGTGGGGCCTTTGGGAGATAATTAAGTTTAGATAAGGTAATGAGGGTAGGGCCTCCATAATGGTATTAGTGTCCTTATAAGAAGAGGAAAAGCAAACAGAGCCCTGTTGTGCTCTCTCTCTCCATTAGGTCCTACCTTCATCTTGTGAGGACATAGCAAGAAGACAGCTGTCTGAAGATGAGGGGCCTCACCATGAACTGAATCTGCCAGCACCTTGATCTTGGACTTCCCAGCCTCCAGAACTGTGAGAAATAAATGTTTGTTATTCAAGCCACCCAGCCTATGATATTGCATTATAGCAGCCAAAGCTGAAAGACATTACTTAACTATTCATTTCCATTCCCTTCAGTCTTAGATAGCATCTCTGTTGGTCTCTATGACCTAGTTTTGGATGACTCAGACCTTCATTCATGAGACTTCTGTAGTCCTGGTCACTATACCATCTCAAGCATTGATTGCTGTATTATTACATTTATTCTCAACATTGGGCAGTAAGAGACACCCAAGTGGATCACCTAGTGTTAAACACATTCCTCTCTGCTCTCATCTTGTACAAGAGCTCTACCTCTTCCTGAAGTTTAGATCAACTAGTGTCTCCAGTATGGTGACTTCTCGCTTTGCCTCTTGGAAAAAAATTGCCTGAAGTACTCAGGAAGAAGCCATAGCTTAAGTTCATCCCAGGGCCAATGCATTCTACCATTGTCAGTCAGAACTTCTATACCCACAGAGTCCAGAATTATGGGTCTGGAAAGCTCAAACACCCTAATTAAGTAACTGGGGTGATGTTGAGTTATTCCTATTTTAATACCTTGATTTTCAGACTTATGTATTCTACCTTTTGAGAACACAAAACCATATTAGTTTGTTGAGTTAGAATAATTACAAATCCTAGAAAATGACATGTATGGTCTCACGTCTAAGCACCTCATTGGAAACGTTAAATGGCCATGCAATTGTTCTACCATGTGACTGATTGTTCTCCATGCAGAATGGTGCTATCAGAGGGCTCAGTGATTGTCTTTGTATGTCTGAACATCATGCAGTGGCAATAGATACACTGGTGTTGGAGAGAGGGAGTGTATACTGCTAAAATCATGCATAGACTCCCTCACAGCACTGTGGTACCCATTTTCACATGCCCATCATGCCAACATTTTGAGGTTGCTGTCAACTGAGCAAGTCACTCTGTGACCTAAGGGGTTTTTTTTAGTACTTTAATACTTCTTCCATAGTTAGTGTGCACTGATGAATGTGAACATTTGTAACATCTAATATATGGGTTGGAACAGCATCCTCAGATGTGGAATATGCTACCTCCTGTATCCAAAAAGGACTACCTAATATGTGCTTCCTTCCTGTTGATGAGCAGTGCAATAAGTAATAATTTGTCCTTTACCTTGTAGATGTCCCATGATGCCCCAAACCATTGAATGCCTAAGTTTCACTAACTTGGCAGCCCTTATTTTTGTAGTGTAAGAGAGAGATTAATTTTTTTCTTTATTGATATTTAGTTGTTCTAGCACCATTTACCACCACCCCTCCCTTAAAATGCATTGGCAAATTTGATAAAAACCAACTGACTACATATTTATGCATACATTGCTGGATTAGATTCTGTTCTATTAATTTAAATATTTGTCCTCATGCCAATACTCTATTCCCTTTATCACTGTCACCTACCATACATCTTAAAATCAGGAACTGTGTGTTCTTCAACATTGCTCTTCATTTTTACAGCCACTTTGACTATTCTAAGTTGTTTGCATTCCATAGAAATTTTAGAATCAGCTTGTCAATTTCTACAAAAGTCCTGCTGAGATTTTAATTTGTTAAAAATATAGTTTCATTGTTTTCTGGATGATAATGTTTCAGATGAGAAGTGTGCTAATATTCTCATTTTGACTGCTCAGTAAATAATGGGTCATTTTTCTCTAGCTGCCTTTTTTTTTTTTTTTTTTTTTTTTTTTTGTGCCAGGTTAGATTTAGGGTTATGGTCAGCTTGATACTTTTAAGCTTATTAGGGTAGTCTTAGAGAATTCTTTACCTAAGGATTACTTTAACTCATGTACTAAGGCATGACCCCTCTGAATGTTCTGGCTGGTTGGAAAGCAAACATTTCCCAGCCTTGTTTGAGCTCTAAGAATTATTCACCTAAAAGTTCCCAGCTTACTGATTTTCTTCCATGCATGTGCAACTTAGTGTTTAGCAACAGACGAAAGGAGTCCCCTGTGTGTGTTCCTGGAGCTCCTCCTCAAGGTATTTCTTTCTCTTTGGTAATTTGCCTTACACATTCCACACTCCAGGTACCTCAGCCTCCCCTTACTCTGATCTCTGCAACTCAGTGAGATCAAGTGAGGGCTCATCCTCCTGTGGCACAGTTTGGAAAATACTTCCAGGCAGATCATGGGGCTCACGTTGTTTGTTTCCTTTTCCCTTGGACTACAATCCTATGTTGCCCATTATCCTATATCTGAAAGTATTTGACTAATACATTTTCCAAGTTTTCTAGATGTTTATAATATTAGGAAAACTCCAGTCCCTGTTATTTATCCTGACTAGAGCAGAGTTCTGTATCTGCTCATTCTTGGTAACATTTTGTAGTTTACTGATTTTGTGACCTCACATATTATTTCCTTAAACATTTTATATATGGTCATTCTACATTCCACTTCTGATCACTCCAATACCTGAAGCCCTTAGGAATCTAAATGAGATATTTGTTGTTTCTGGCATCTCACTCACTGTGGCTTGATTTATTTAATCTCAATCTTTGGGTATTCCAGGATTAATTTTTCTCCAGGAGGTATATGAAATTATTTCTCCGAGGAGTTTGGTGTTCTAAGAACTGGGACCAGGCTTACTAACACAATGCCTGGTTCCCAAGATCAGCTCCCTCAGGCTTAGTCTTAGAACACAATGCTGATAGCAGCGTTTGTCTCAGACTAGCTCTGTCTACACTTCCCTTTTGTGTCTCGAAGGCAATTTACTGTTCCTTGACTCTTTCTCAGGATTCAGGTCATTTTTTGCATGTTTACTAGGTTATTTATTCAAAGGGTGCTTAAAGATTCACTTATTTCCCTTTAAGCACAGCAATGCATTGAAATGTAGATTTTTATGAAGAATCTATATAGATTCTTTTTCCTCATGGGTTATTTATGTTGATTTTAAAGATCTTTTTTATGTATGGTATTACTACAATATATCTATGTGTAATTTTGTTTTATCTCACTCCAGATTCAGTGTGCTTCTCATACTTTAGGATTCATACTATTTATCAATTTTAAAAAATTAATAGTTACTATCCTTTCTCCATTGCATCTATCCTATTTTAATTTATCACCTTTTTTCCATCTTTTTTCTCTCTCATACTTGCTTTAGTCTACATAAAATCTTCAACTCTCTGTGTTTGTTAATGTTCTCTTGGGAAGTGTCTTACCTGCTTTTTAACCATTGTGTCAGAAACTACAATTTGTTTTCTCAATATCCACATTCTCCTTTGTAGTAACCCAGTTTTTAAATGGGTAATTGTACATCAACCTACCCTTTTCCAGGCTCCATTGCAACTACCTATGGCCAGATCAATGGGATATAAGTAAAATTGACGTGTACAACTTCTGGATCACAGTCTTAAAATGAAAAAAGCAGGCCCTCCTATTCTTCTTTGTCACTCAGGTACAGTGGAGTGCAGATGTGATGGCAGGATGTGGAGTAGCCGTGCTGGACACAGATATAAAAGCACACTGAGAATGTTACAAAAAGAAATCTGGTTTGCTGACAATACAGAAATGCCTTATCAGCCACAGGAGCCCTGAATTGCTTGCATTTAAGAAAGAGGAATAAATATCTATCTTATTTGAACTACTATTTATTTGGAATTTGGTTACAGCCTCCTATATCCTGTTCAGAGAGTATACCTAACTATTAAACCCATATGTTGGAAGGTTTTTCTTAATATGTTTTTCATTTTTATAACTTCTACTTGGCCTCTTATCAAATATATCTGCTTTTTTTTTGCCATCTTATCTTTTATAGTAATTGATTTCTTCTTTCCTGCTACGTTCAGTTTAAAGCTACTTATTTTATAGTCTCTGTGTCAGTCAGAGTTTGATCTGAGAAGCAGCACTGCCAGATTTGTGTGTAATAGGGGATTTATTATAGGAATTTGCCCTTATATATCTGTGAAAGCTGTTTAAACAATCACTGTGAGGCTACCATTTCTGTGTCTGGTGCCAAGCCTGAAGATATCAGGACGAGTAGTGAGGAAGAAAAGATAGGTGTGAAACAGGGGAAGCAATGACTACCTCATACCTGTAAGAATAAGCCAGAATCAATCAGGATGGATGGGAATTCAGGTCAGGTTTTCACTGCTTCCAAGTCCCCAACCTCAAAGGTGGGCTGATCTGCAGAAGGTGCCGATATCAGCTAAAACACACCTCATTCAGAAGTCAGAGGTTGAAAGGAGGAATCTGGCAGGAGTGGCATCCCTGTAGGCCCAGCTACTATCCCACTTCAACTAGGCAAGACAGTAGAGTAACAACAACCTGCATGAGTGACAACAGTGCCCTGTGCCCAGCACTGACTTTCTGAAAAGAACAAGAACATACTTCTTCCTTCGCTTCACCCTTCCAAATCCATACAAAATCTCTCTCATGGCCCTCACTAACACAGAACAATGCTGGGAGGGGATTCTGGGAAGCATAATTTGAACTTAGTTAATTTAGCATGATACAAATCTACCACAGTCTCAGTGGTAGCCAACCTCCAATAGTTCCCCAATAATCATTGCCACCTCGTATTCACACCCTGTGTAATCCCCTCTCACATTTAATAAGACTGATGTGTGTAACAAGTAGGATATTGCAGAAGTGACAGTGTGTGATTTATGAGATTAGGTCATTAAAGATATATCAGTCTCCTCCTTGGTCTCTTAGCCTGCTCCTTCTGGGACAGCTGGCTACCACATTGTGAGGACACTCAAGCAACCCTGTAGAGAAGAATATATGGAGAAGAGCTGAAGCTTCCTGTCAACAGGGGCATCAATTTGCCAGCTGTGTTAGCCACCTTGAAGGCAGCTCTTTTAGCCCCAATCAAGTTGCTTTGATCTGAACATTTGTGTCCTCCCCAGCCCCATATGTTAAAAACCTAATGCCCAAGGTGATGACTTTGGGAGGTGATTAGGTCATGACAATGAAACCCTCATGAATGGGACTTGTGCCTTTGTAAAAGAAGCCTCACAGAGATCCCTTGCCCTATCCACCATGAGAGGATACAGGGAGAAGGTGCAGTCTGGGAAATGAGTCCTCGCCAAACACCAAATATGTTGGTACCATGATCTTCAACTTCCTAGCCTCCAGAACTTTAAAAAATAAATTCTTTTATTTATAAACCACCCAGTATATGGCATTTTTTTGTAGTAGCCAGAAGAGACTAAGACATAAGTCTTCAGCCAATTCCAGCTAGTCAGCCCTCAAGTCTTCCAGCTGATACCACAAACATGGAAGCAGAGACAACCCATCCTATCTGAGCACTGAGTTTGTAACCCAAAGAAACTATAAGATGACAAGATTTTTGTGACTTAAGCCACTAGGCTACAGTTAAAGAATACAATCTTTAGTTCTTCATACTGCTTTGAATGGATTATTTCTTCTCATGCTTTGTGATTTAGTATTTTGAACTCATTTTATAGGGGCTTTATCTGAAATGACAACAGGTGGTTTGGCTTGAAAGTGTTCACCACCAGAGTGTTTGCATTTGTTATTGTCAGGTGCATACAGGGATCCACTGATCTGAGTATAACTTGGCATTGATACTTGTAGCTTGAGAATTCCCAGATCATATGGGTTATATAAACTTGAACCCCAAATTTACATGTGGTAAAAATTCCATTGTCTTAATTTGTATTTCTCTGAAAGCATTACTTGATACAATGACTTGTGTATACATGTCATATGTGGGAGTTGATCCTAAGAAGTCAGAATGAGAGAGTAAAGACAGTAAGGCAAGGAAGGATGTAATACAAATAAAGGGCATGCTATTGTGCTGTAGTCATATCTGGAGGCAAGCGGGGCTCAAACTTCCTGACAGTCTTCTGGGACACAATGTGGGGTGTTCCTCAGAATCTTACCTTTGAAGGGAGGGAGTTGAGAAATGTTTTTCCTAGTTCCCATCTTCCTTTGACTGAGGATTGTTCAACAGGTGCTATGGGCTTCAGAAAAAGCTGGGGTGGAGAGCAGTAACTTGAGATGGGAAGTCTGCTAAATGAATGGAAAATGTCTACCACTACTGGAGCTGAAATTGAAGATAGTCCTGGAGCATGTGATATATATAGAGCCTCTGCTCCACATAAGGTTTCAAATTCTAAGAGGGATATTTTTTGACTCTCCATTTAGAGACTAAAAGTCACAATAAAAAAGTTTTTGGATTCTCTTACTGTGCCAGTGGGAGGATTGTTTTTAATTCCATCACTTCATTGAAAATTGATCACTTTGTGGATCCCAGCTTTACAGGGAAGACTCAGTTGTAACTCACTACCAGCATCCCTACTTCATCTTCTATTCTGATGTGGACACTGGAACCAAGCTACTAAATTAATTTCTTGTTCCCTGCCAGTAAAGCTGCAACATCAGCTCATAAATTTATCACTCAGTGTTCCATCTCATCATCAATCTGAACCATAGACATTTTCTTTACTGAAAGTTCAGCTCTACATTCATAATATTTGTTTTTCAGTATTTTAGGTGTTTTACAATAGGAAGGTATTCAATATATCTAGTCAAGCATGTTAGCAAAATGGAAACCCCTGGTCTTCTTGATTGATTGTAGTATGGAAATTGTCTGAGGAAAGAAATGCTAGCCTGTCTGTCATTAAATTCAAATCATTCTCCAATGATGGAGAGGGCATTTTGGATACAAAGATCCTAATAGTATCCCTAAAATATAATTTGGGACATATTGAGTCTGGGGGGAGGATGAAAGGGGTTGGGAATGACATGCAGGACAAAGTCATTTGTTTTGGCTGCAAAAGTAAATCCCCTAATGTTTAGCCTAAGATTGAAACCATACTTAATTTCAGTCTAAATGAAGTAGAGCATTGCAGTGATCATCTAAATAATTCATGCCAAAGTAAGACATAAGTGTGTTTCTCATATATTATGTAGCTATTTCAGGATACTATTTATTTTTAGAGAATATTGGCACAGGGTTAAAATTGTCTCATCACCCTAAATTTCTACAATTATCGTCTAAATGTATTGTTATATTTTATATCCTTCTATCAGGAGATAAGCGAAAAGAGCATTTACTCTTCTCCACTTCATTTTATACTTGCCCGGGCTTCTTAGCAAGTGTTCATCTTCACCTGTTCCTTCTGTTGCTAAGGAAGCTTAGGTCTCTTTATGATCTCTGACAGGCTATCTTATCTAATTTGTTAATCACAGTTGAGGCTCTCCTTTGAAGAAATGCATCTCCTTGAGCCTATAAATTAATGCAAATCTAGTTATCAAGATTTTTCTAGTTCTTACTCATTGCTTGTAAAGAAGCCCTAATGTTTGAAAATGGCCAGTGGTTCCCAAGACTGGCCATGCATTAAGTATCAGCCCAGGAAGTTTTTTTTTTAAATAAAGATTCCCCATCCCAGACAAAATAAGCATTTACAAGGATGTGGATCAAGTACTGATAAGTTTAACAAACCTTTCCAGGTGATACATATAAATTCAGTTTGGTTCTTATCCTCAGATTAGCAGTGAGAGTCGCTGAATTAGAACAGGTGATCTATTGTCCTCCAGGATTTAGACAAAATCAGGTAAATGATCTAAAGTTACAGATCTTTCTAGGGACTTCATGTACCCTGGTACATTGTATTCTTGAATGAACAAGGGAACTATGGTTTAGAGGAAAATAATCAAAATACTGCTGCGAAAAAAGGGTCCAATCACTAAAGAAAATTGTTTAGAAGAAAACAAGGGCATTTTTAGACAGAATAGTTAATTTGCTACCTTGTTTATCTCTACAGTGGTGAGACTAAGAAAATGCTTTTATATTAGACAAAAGTATAAGGAAATACTTCCCCAGGGTAAAAGATTCAGTAAAATGTCCAGTCATTTTTGTATGATCAAACTGGTTTTATGTGAGCACATATGCATTTTATTTTGTAATTAAAATGCTTCATATTTTTGTCTGCACTTTTAATGTATAATCATTATATATCAACTGCACATATTTAAACTTTGATGTCTTTTTAAAATTGAGATATATTTACCATACAACATTATGTAAGTTTAATGTGTACAATACATTGATTCAACACATTTATATTGTAATATATTTAATTCCTCAGAGGAAGTTCTAGTAATTGCAAATCTAGAAACCAGGAAATCTCACTTAAACTTGTGCCTTAATAAGTTTGGAAGGGGAACAGTGGAGGAAAAGTAGAGTATTAGCACTAGCAGTGTCTTGGCAGGTATTAATTTAATAGCTGGATAGAAATTTAGGTACATCCATGTTGGATTAATCTATGAGAAAACTCTGGAGAAAGCAAGGCAAGGAAATATGAAAGGGCTGACAGAAATAGATTTTAGAAGGAAATTTGGAAGAACATTATAGTATTTCTAAAGTTTCAATAAGATTTTTGGTACTGTATTTCTCTAGTAAAGAGGGAAGGGAAAAATCGAGTAATTCTCAGAACTTCCTCATGGTCTGCATATTTAAACTATGTTATTCACAAATTTGCACAGGCATGTTCAACTCCATGAGTAATCTACAAAGTATTGTAACATTTCCTTACTTCGTGTGTGGCATAACAAGATTATCTTAGCTAGGACTATTCAAAATTATGAATATGACATTAATTATAGATTCATATAACCATATGATATTATGTTTTAATCGTACATGGACACACTTTAGAAATAGAATAATTATTTTTCATTTAAACAAACCCTGAGCTGACTGGTTCATAGGAAAAAAAACTCTTCATCTGCTTATTTGATATTCACTACAATTATTTCCTATTAAATGAAAAGGGAGCTCTATAATGTGATTCATCCATTCTGACTAAACTTTTCATGCAGCAAATATTCAACATATTTCATGCCATTAAATTTAGTCCATCTCTAATTTTTCTTAACCTGTATATTCCATATAACCATTTCAACTATAATTATTCATTTTCTCCAACATAGTTTTTCTCATTTGAAGTCATAGAAATCCAAATAAGACTGAAAAAATATAAGAAAGAATGTTAAATATAAAAATATAAGGAATAATGTTAAAACCACCCAAAATATCACAAAACAGAAGCAAAGCTTTTAACAATTTTTCTATATATATATATACATTCTGTTCAGAGCCAAACTTCTTTTGAATAACTTGGCCTTAGTGCTAAGCCTAGCTAAAAATGTGGATGTCTCCCTTTAGAGTAATTTTCTTCTTAGGGGCTCTTGAATTTCCCTGCAATCATGCACTTGTCATTATAATTCTAAATATCAAATATAATTTAATGTATTTGATCATCTACTGGGGTGCAAAGGAGTATCTGTTTCCTGGTCCAGAAGTCTTTTGACCTTCGCAGATGCATAGAGACAACGAGGAGTGCCTCCATACTTTACTCAGCAGGACCACAGCCACCTACTCCCACCTACAAAGAGCATGTCTAAACCATGCCCGGGCAGTGGTGAGGAGGAGAACAGTGGGGAGGGCCAGGCACTGGAGTTATTGTCCTCTCCTTCACTGCCCATATCCCTCCAATACTAATAATCTCTGAACCTGAGTCTTAGAAAATCTTTAATGACTTTGAGAGCAAATACATTATAGCTTGCAAATTTGAATATTACATTTAACAAGTATTTAACAAGTATTTTCCTGAAAAACACCACAGTGGAACAATATTCATTTTCTTTTACCATCCTTGAACGATAAATTTGAACATCAAGATAAAGAAGCTTTCTGTTTTGTTCTCTAATTATAACCTGAAAGTCAATTTTCCCTAAGGATGTTTATTTTCTTAGTAAAATAAATTAAAAGGCATCTTCCTCTTTAGGTATATACATAAAATCTGTTATTTAATTTATGTAGAATTTAATGATGAATTAGGCAATGTGTTATAGTCTGCTGTTAATAGGGAATGGCAATTTTGTTTAATGATTATTAAATAGCTTTATTGCCAAAATGCATCATCAATACACATTATTAAATTATCATGGAATCTGAAATGCAAACTGCATTCATTGTTTCCTTTTCATCCTCCCCATATTTTCCCTCTGCACCACTGCACACAAGTGACACTTACAGAGATCTTGTGGCAAAGTTACTAACTACTTTGAAGCAGATGTCCACCACAGTTTGATGGGCACAGCATCACTCAGGTTCCTTCACATCTCCTATTCCAGAAAATAATCACAAAGGATGGGAAAGCAGATTATGTGTTTTTTCTTCCCTGGAAAATTTAAGTTCAAACAGAAAGCCAATGCCAATATTGTGCATTAGCCTCCCAAATAAGAGGGAAGGCTAATAACTAAATATAACTTAGAAAGTGAGTTGATTCTGCCCTGCAGCATAACTGCTTTCAAGTTGCAGGAAACTATTTCCAAAATATAAGAATCAGAACAAAATGAGTTGAAATACTAATTTATTTCTTCTTCCTATTGCATTATCACTACTCTATTAGACGTCTCAGTATTTTTTCCCCAGGACTGTCATACTTTTATAAAATGAAAGCAAATATGATTCAATCATAATAGAATAAGCACAACCGCAGAGGGTAGCTAAAATGATGCATCAGGAGTGACATGGAGATACGATTTAAGAAAAAAAAAAAAACTTACTTGTTTTTAAGCAGTCATTGCAGAATATATAGGCAAATGATGACAGCTTTCCAATCCTTTTCACAGCTCCCAATATAAACTTTATCTGAGCTCTCCAACACTCTCAGTAGTTCTTTCCAGTTATTGTTACTCAGTAGTTCTTTATTATGGGACAGAGGTTTGAATGTATACCATTCTTTATTTTTTCTAAGATATAAAAGTACAATGATAAAGTTACCTTATAATTCTTTTAAATAAAATTATAAATATAAAAATTGAGAAATATTTCCTTTGAGGATCTGAATCTGAAATCTTAGGACAAAAAAAGAAGTCTAAAATTCATTTCTGGATAATAGAGAATTATGAGATATTTCTCAGTGTATGTGTGCATGGGGGAGGTATAAATTTTTTATAACTTTGCTTTCTTTTCATTTCCATATTTCCATTAAAATGAAGTAGTATTTTCCCAGAGGACTTTAGCTTGCTAGGAACTCATAAAATTAGACACTAGAGGAACTAAAAAAAAATGAAGAGAATCACATTTAGCTCCTCTTTATTGCCTATAACAGCATTACTTAACAGTGATGAAACAGTAGCACTCATTTTGATCTTTTGAAGTCCTATATGTGTACTGTATCTCAGCTTTAGCAATCAAAATTGTGTTTGCTAAGGATTCATTAAATTCTTTTGAGTAAATAAATACAATAATTTGACCTAAAATGTTATTTTACTTGTATTCAGCTCTCATTGTCTTCGGTGATATGCTAATGCCAAAATGGGAAGCATCTCTGGGTCAAATGATGCCCAAATGATAGTACAAAAAACATTAGACACATTTGGACAGAGGTATAGCTAGTGATTATTATTGCATTTCAGAGTGTAGTACCCTTTTTGGGCATAAGGCAACTCATAACTTACAAATGTTGTGAATATTTTTATACTTAGGGTAGCTTGATTAATTGCCACTTTAGACCACTGACACACAAAGACACATTTCTATCTAAAAAACTAAAATTTGTCTCCTGAATGATAGCAACTTAGTTCCATAAGGTAATGGAGAAAAACTAAAATATCACTTAAGATTAATAAGATAGGTTAATTAGAAAAATGGGTCTAAATAATTGACCTATGTATTAGATGAACTGTAATCCAATAATCAGATACCTTTTATTTGCCCACTTCTACTTTGTTTCTGATTGGTACCCACAGAGTGAAATCTTGCCTTGACCCCAAGACTAACTACTGTCTTGAAAGCACAATTTCCATGAATGAGTGCTTCAGTGCTTGCTGCATGATCTCTCTCAGTTTAGCACATGCCTTTCTGTTGTCATCTCCTGCTATTCTTTTCTCTGCCCATTTTAAGGATATGTTTCTTATCTACTGATTGATTTGGCCAACACTAACATAGTTAACTATCCTGGAAGTAGTGAGACTGTTCTTTTTTTTTTTTTTTTTTTTTTTTTGCAGTACTCGGGCCTCTCACTGCTGTGGCCTCTCCCATTGCGGAGCACAGGCTCCGGACGCGCAAGCTCAGAGGCCATGGCTCACGGGCTTAGCCACTCCGCGGCATGTGGGCACGAACCCGTGTCCCCTGCATCCACAGGCGGACTCTCAACCACTGCGCCACCAGGGAAGCCCGAGACTGTTCTTTAGTGATTTCTACTCTATACATTTTACTCACTTGCCAATTGAACCTCAATTCTGAAAGAATGTATGTTAGTTTGTTTTTTGAACTGTGACTATGCTTGTCATTATAGTATCTTATTTTACAAAGGTGTTTGTCAGAGCAGATCAAGTAATAATGAGTGTGTTAGCCCTGTTGTTCTAAATTATAATTTATTTTGGAAAAAGATATTTTTGAAGTTATATTCCTATTGCAGGAACACTTACTAAATTGTTATGCTTTGTCTCCATGTTGTACTTCCCCAATTTAAGTATAAACACCTTCAAGGAGGAGACCATAGCAGATGAAGACAAAAAAGCACACAGGTTTTGAATGGGGACAAATGGGAAGGTAGATTTCCGCTCACATAAGAAGGTACTTTTTAATAGCCATAGCTACTCCAAATGGAATGAGATAACTCAAGAACAACTGAGTGAGCTTGAGGATATTAAAATACAGATTAGCCAGTCACTGAATCGTGATGCTATATGTGAGTCTTAAAATATCAGAGATAGAATGGTTTAGGATATGATCTGATCTCTAAGAAAATTCCCAATTCTATGATTTTATAATATTGTACAATGGTAAAAGTGTAACAAAGGTTATAAACCCAGCTCTTTCCAAATGTCATAGGCCCTTGCACAATTTGCTAAACTTTTCTGATCCTCAGTACTCTCATGTGTAAAAATAATAAAGCTTTCTTTCATGGCTGTGGTGAGGATTAAAGAGAAAGTATATAAACATCTCAGACACTTTATTCGTAGGCAATGTTATAATTTTATTATAACTTATTAAAAGTGTTGATAAAACTTTAAAGGCTACCTAGTTCAAGTGCTTAAATTTTCTTTACCGCACTACTGCCAGATGATTATGTAATTCAGTACTTGTAAAATTTTAAAATATAGATTTTTTTCTTTTAATCTTATATAAGCTGGATTCATAAAGTATATAAACATGGGGCTGTTTTTATTGAGTTAGAGATGGAGGCCCCTTATCCTACGAGTTTGCCTCCTTAGCCATCTAACATCTTCTGAGCTTGAGATAATAATCACTGATTATTAACATATCTTCACAGCAACATAACCCTCACTACTTTTTAAGATAGTCCTTTTTTTTTTTTTTAATTTGAATAGCTGCCAGTATCAAAAAGCTCTTTCTTACAGTGGAAAAAAAAATCTGCCTCTCTGGCACTTCCTTTCCATCATGGTGGTTCAACAATTTGGGGCCAGATGGAACAAGTCTACATGTTCCTCCAACAGGCATTCTCAAACATTTGAAATCGAAAGTTTTCCTCCAAGTCTATTGTTCAAAGGTAAAATTCCCCAATCTTAAGAAACATACTTCATACATATTTTCAAATGTCTCTAAATCTATCAACACTCTTTTATCATGTTTTAGTTATCTTAATGTTGTCACTTTAATGCCCCTGGTTACTCTGGGATAAAGCATAATAAGACTATGTCCTCTCTTATTCTCAAAATATAACATAAATGTGTATTTTTTAGAAACCATATACCACTATTGACTAATTTTAAGATTTCTGCTAACTAAAATTTCTAAGACTTTAAAAATATACTCTGCTGCTAAAATCTAGCTGTCTCATCTTGAATAGGCAGGTTATTTTTTTTCTTTTGACCCAAATTTATTTTATTTTCTCTCGTTAAATCTGTAACTCACATAATAAATATGATAAATTATTAATCCAAATTATTGATTAAAAGTGTTGAACAAGATTGGTTTAAATACAAAGTTCATGGCGGCAACCTCTCTCCAAGTTGACAATGAATGATTCATTAGATGTCTTTGAACACTGTTATTTCAGCCCATCCAAAGCTACCACGAGTATTCAGCTCCTTTTTTTCATCTATGCACAAAAGACATAGGAGGACATGTTCACAAGTTGATTAAAAAAATGTTCATGTATTAAACTCGTTCCTCTATCTGTTGGTACTGTGATTGTTGATAATGACAAAAGCAAAAGGTAAACTTAAGTAAAATCTACTAACCATTTGTTATAATTTATGCCTTGGATTAGCACAGAGTCAGCATATTTATTATATGAATAAAAAGTGGGGATGCTGAACTTTTGGCATATATAGAACATGAGGCATGATCACTGAATGATGGTACAAATGTGTACTTCATATTACAGCGCAACATTCAAGTTTAACCATTTATTTTTATAGTAATAGTATGATGAGAAATGGATGCTATTTACCATAGAAGGGAATAATTTTGCAGTTTGTATAACTGTAATAAAATCTTCATGTGAGACAACTGACTTGTTAAAAAGATGTCTATAAAATATCAAGAATAAAAGTTTTCACCAGCACAAAAGGATTAAAAATTATAAAGATGGTCAATATGGTGTACAAACAGCCTACACGTTAACTCTAGCACTGATGAAAATATTGGAAATGTCAGATCTCAATTCTAGAGTAAAATAATAGGCTATGAGGACAATGGTCAACTTTTGAATTTAGATAAATAGACTAGTTCTGAAAACATCATGATATTTCTATAGAACATCATGCTTCACATTTTGAGTGATAAACATTCATTCTCTTCTTCTGAGGAAAGTTAAGCAAAGTATTTCTAAAGAAAGTAGTTGTCAGGATGAAAATATAGGTGTCTGGGCCTATGCAAAAATACATGTCAAAATCCAAGGAGAAAAATTGAAGATGTCTGATACCCAAAAGCATATATGCTTTAAAATCACAAATGAAGCCAATAGAGTTTATTTCCTCTGCATTAATGATGATCTTTATGCATAATTCATTTCACAAGATCAAAATGTCAATCAAGCTTAGTATGTAGAAACCGTCCATTATTTCTAAAATTCAAGATGATAAATCTTTACCGTCTTTGAATCTGTTTTTAAAAAGAATATGTCACAGGTTTTGAATATAATTTCAAAGAAAACATTTTAAATGGTTAGCTCAACATCATTCCACAAATGCATTTATGTATAAATGCAGGTATTTAACTTATTGTTTCCTTTTCCAAAAAGGCTTTAAATGCAGGAGCAGCATATTTCGAAGAAGTGAATAGCCTCTCAAATAGACTGATACCTTAAAAAACGTTATTTTTCAATTGTACAAGCTTCTGGAAAGTTTATTTTTAAAAATCATTAGCACTATTTCCCAAAAGTATATTAATTACTTTAAATACAATTTTACAATAGTAAACACCATAAAGAGAAACAATTTTTATGGTTGAATTAATATGCATCCACTCTTTTTTCTTATTATATGCATTAATTTATATTGTCAGTAATTTACTTGTTCTTATATTATTATGAAATTTAACAAAGAGTTTATTCCACTTAAAAATTGTGGGACTTTGATAACTGTTTATCTTCCTTTATTTAAATAATTTCTGAAATAGAATTTGTTTTAATGGATATCTGTAAAATTAGCTTTTAATCACCTATCTTTAACTATAACTAAAAGGGTTTTATTTTCCATTTTATTTTTTAATAACCCACAAAACAGACAAAAGTTTTAACCTAGTAATTATTCATCTGGCATTTCATTATAAATTCCACTTTATAGGAACTAGCCACTTTATTCTGATGTGCTATTAACATTAAGGCAGATAAATTGAGTGTTATTAATAAATGTGTATATCTCCATGAAAATAGGGTGTATTAAGGAAGAAAATATTATGACTTGAATATTCGATATTTTTATGCAATAGTTCCAAGTAAACTATTTTATAACCAAAGTGTTTTAAACTGCTCTACTTTGTGGTATATCTATTTAACCCTGTAAATTACCACATGGTAGAATGGGACATAGAAAAATATTTGAATATTAAAGTTCACTTGTCTTAAAATCATATATTATTGTGCTGTTTTAATAACAAGATTATAGTTTTAATTCATTCGACAAATTTTATCATTATTACTATGTGCCAGGCAATGATTTAGGATCTGGAGCTACCCAGTGAAGAAAATATTTTAAAACATTCTTTTCCTCAATCTTACATTCTAGTGTGTATGTTTGAATAAATGGGTTGGAAGTGAATGTCAATTCACTTCCCCATAAACCATAAATGTTTTGATGTTGTTTGACAACTCCAACTTCTTGATTTAGTCTCTCTTGGCTCTACTTCTTTGCCAAACTCCTTCATGGTTCTTTTCTACCTACTTGATGTTACTCTCCTTTGCTAGTCCTTCTTTCAGTACTTTAAGTATTAGTGTTTCTAAAAATATGTCCTTTGGTTCTTTCGTCCTCGCATACTCTTGCTCTGAATATTTCCACTCACCCCCAAGGTCATATATAACATCTTTATGTACATGATATCCAATTCTAATCTATGGTCTAGTCAATGCCTTTGAATTCCCGATTTAACTGCTTCCTGATCATATTCTGCTATGTACTTCAAAGTAAAATTCAAGGCAAAAGCGTTGTATAAGGCACATAGGGTACCTTAATTGATAAATAGTAAGTTTAATAGAAACATTGGTAGCTAGTAAAATAGTTTTAAATGTTAAATGCAAGAATTATTATAAATATATACATTTGTTAACAAACCCACAGCAGTAAAGATGGTCTTAAACACATCTCTCAGTAGGCTACATTGATAAATGATCAATACAATTACAAAGCATCTGAATAAGATAAATTAATTATAAGAAAGATATAGATTTGTCAAGTATTATACTCAAAAGAGTCAAGTTTTTTCAAGACTATGCAGTGCTTTTAATTTATTTATTTTATTTATTTATGTTTGGCTGCGTTGGGTTTTCGTTGCTGCACGCAGGATTTTTCTAGTTGCGGTGAGCGGGGACCACTCTTCACTGTGGTGCATGGGCCACTCATTGCGGTGGCTTCTCTTGTTGAGGAGCACGGGCTCCAGGCACGCAGGCTTCAGCAGTTGTGGCACGCAGGCTCAGTAGTTGTGGCTCATGGGCTCCAGAGCGCAGGCTCAGCAGTTGTGGCACACGGGCCCAGTTGCTCCGTAGCACATGGGATCTGGCCAGACCAGGGATCAAACCCATGTGCCCTGCATTGGCAGGCAGATTCCTAACCACTGTGCCACAAGGGAAATCCCAATATACAGTGCTTTTACAAAATTTCAAATGTAGAAAGTGTGTTCAGGTAAAAATCTGGAACTATAACACAACAAAAACAGAAATTATGTGTGAAAATTAATAACAAAATTTTATTACTTAAAAATTAATTACAAAAATTACAAAATTACACAATATTCTCCTGAACAATATCAAAATCATGATTAGAAAACCAAAAGCATTAATATACAGTTATATTTAACTCAACAATAATTTTTAAAATATGAAGATAACATTACTAATTAACATTACTAATTAGAGTTCATTATTAAGGTCAAATACATATATTAATATCATTCATCATTCTTTAGTGAAACTAGAATAATTATATAATTTTTAAAATTCTGAAAATGTTTGACTAAACTTATCATTTATTCCTGATAAAACTCTTGACCAACTTGAAGTAGAAAGATAGTATGATAAAGAATAAAACTTAAGACAAATTATTAACATTATACTTAATGGAAACAATTTTAAGATATTTTCATTAAAATTAAGACAAAACAGAGCTCCTGAAGTTCTACAAGAAAAAAAAAAGACATACAACTAGAAATAGAAATGAAGATCATTTTTTATTCTTTTTCTTTTGCCATTTTTATTGAAGTATAGTTGATTTACAATATTATATTTTTTTCAGGTGTACAATAGTATTTACTATTTTTCTAGATAATAGTCCATTTAAAGTTATTACAAAATAATGGCTATATTTCCCTGTGCTATACAATATATTCTTATTGCTTATCTATTTTATACATAGTAGTTCCTATCTCTTAATCCCATACCCCTAGCTTGTCCCTCCCCTCTTTTCTCTCCCCACTGTTAAGCACTAGTTTGTTCTCTCTATCTGTGAGTCCGTTTCTGTTTTGTTATTTATATTTATTTATTTGTTAGATTCCATGTATAAGTGATAATAGAGTATTTGTCTTTGTCTGACTTATTTCACTAAGCTCTCTAGGTCCATCCAAATTGTTGCAAATTGTAGAATATCATTCTTTTTTATGGTTGAATAATATTCCAGTGTGTGTGTGTGTGTGTGTGTGTGTGTGTGTGTGTGTGTGTAAACATTGGGCTCCATGTATCTTTTTGAATTAGTATTTTCATTTTCTTCAGATATATACCCAGGAGTGAAACTGCTGCATGATATGGTAATTTTATTTTTATTTTTTTGAGAAACCTCCATACTGTTTCCCATAGTGGATGCACCAATGTGCATTCCCACCAACAGTGTACAGAGGTTCCTTTTTCTCCACATCTTCCCCAACACCTGTTATTTGTGGTCTTTTTGATAATAGCCGTTCTGACAGCTGTGAGGTGATATCTCATTGTAGTTTGATTTGCATCTCCTGATGGTTAGCGATGTTGAGCATCTTTTCATGTGTCTTTTGGCCATCTGTATGTCTTCTTTGGAAAAATGTCTATTCAAGTCTTCTGCCCATTTTTTAATCAGGTTGTTTGTTTTTTTGATATTGAGTTGTCTATATATTTTGGATATTAACCCCTTATCATTAATATCATTTGCAAATATTTTCTCCCATTCAGTAGGTTGCCTTTTCATTTTGATGATGATTTCCTTTTCTATGAAAAAGCTTTTAAACTTGATTTGTTGATTTTTGTTTTTATTTCTTTTGCCTTGGGAGACAGATTCTTTTGCCTTTTTTTGCCTTTGTCTTTTTTTCTCTTAGTATGATTGTCTATATGAATCAGACAAAATAATCAATTTAAAAGTATTAAAAATAATTATAGAATTCTATAAAGTATCACTGAAAACATATGTTTACAAATATCAATGCTTTCCTTATTACCAGCAAATTTGATAAAAAATTAAGATAAATGATGCACATGTAGTTGTAAATAAAATTTTTAAATACTTAAGAATAAATATGAAAAAAATGAGTAAGAGCTCTGTAAAAATAAAAAATTAAACAATATAAAACACATAATATGAAGATCATGTAACAGGTTTAATAGGTAGAGGTTTTGCTTATCTCAGAGAACCACTGCCATTCCTGGAACACATTTAGCTCATATTCACCACAGGGCCTGAGCTCTTCGCTCTGCCTGGGTCACTTCATCCCTATCACATTCGTAAGTTCACCCTGGAAATCAGTCTGGCTTCAATGTTATCTCCCTAAAGGGGATTTTCCTGACCATCCAATTTAACCTAGAAACTCCAGAGCTCACTCTTACACTAAATTGCCACCTGTCATTCTCTAGTTTTCGTAGTAATTATCAATATCTACAATTATTCTGAGTCAAAAGTTTTTTTTCTTATGTACAGTTTCATGAATATTATTTTTGTGTTTCACTCAATTGGATCATAAGTTCTCAGAAAGCAGGCACACACAGTCTTGTCTTCTACTGTGTCCTCAGACCTAGGCTAGTGTCCAACCCACAGTAGGTTTGTAATAAAAATCTACTGTGGTAGTTGTTGGTCAATATGTCTAGACACCTTTCATCTCGTAACTGCTTGGTGCAGCCTCTAGGAGCTGATTTGTAGATTCACTAGTTGAAAGGAGATTTTGAATATCCATGGCTGGAAAGAAAACCTAGAGATCGGAGAAGAGCAAGGTCTGTTTTGGATACTCTCCCTGAGCCAGGTATCATTTCTGCTGGAACCTTGAGGAGAGAGAATCTGAAAGGTGAATCTGAGACCACTTTTTCTTCAAGAGATTCTGAAACAAACTTATCAATGCTTCAGTATTATGGTGAAAATGTGTTAAAAGAAGCTCATGGGGTTAAAGAATGAACTTGAAATACCTATCCTGTGGTCTAGCCATACGACATAATTTATCCCAGCTCCATGCCCCCACATACTTATGCCCTGCTCCCACCCCAAAATGTACTTTTTCACTTGTGGCAGAAACAAATTCCACCTCAGTTTGCAAAGGAAGACTATGTTCCCCAGTCTCTCTTGAAGGACAGTGGGCACGTGAACACATTCTTGTCAAATTCCTTATATTAGTTTTCAGGGCTGTACATAATCTGAGCATCATCTGTCTCTCTGACTCTGATTTCAACTCCAACTATTTCCTGTTTTGCTTTTTTCTGTTCTTTATTATTTCTCAAACCCATCAGCCAAGCTGACAATTCAGGGCCTCTGAATAGGCTATTCCTTGCGGCTAAAAGCTATCCACAGGCTCACTTTCTCATTTCATTCAAGTCTTTTCTTCACCATCACAATAATGCCTCTCTGATTACCTGATATAAATGTGCGACTTTATTTTTCATCCTCGGTAGTCCTTATACTTCCATCTATGCTTTATCTTTTTTCATAATGCTGATCAGCTTCTAACCTACAATCTTATTTGCTTTTTAATTTTTTATTTATTGGTTCTCTCTCCATGAAGTCTGGGATACTTCTTTTTCTATTTGTGTGTTGTTGATGTATCCTCGGTCTATTTTTAAAAGTGTTTTAATATTGAATGAACGAATGAATTATAAAATAGATATGATTTTACCCTATGAAATCTGGTTGTTATTGCCAAGAAACACCTAATATAAATATTTTATATGTATATTTAATATCAGCCTATGGATCCAGGCTATATGCTCTCAAAATATAAACTTGATGTAGCTATTTTAGAATCAAAATATATGTTTGATTCAGACTTACCATGAGTTGAGGACTTTATCTGTAAAGTTGGGCCACAACATACTACCACTAGGTAAACTTATTTACATGTTTGTTGAAACAAATAATACCAGACTACAATGTACTCTGTTTATGCAACACATTTATTCCAATAAAGAAATAACTATTCTGCTTAAAATTTTAAAGATAATAACTGGATCATCACATATTTTCTATTTTTTCAAGTATTGGAAAATCCTCATAGAAAAAAGTTCAAGACAGTTTGCTTAGAGCAATGAAAAATATCCTTGGGTTTGTTTATTCTTTATAGATAAGAGAAATGAGACCTAAGTTATCAAAAACAGAAATGCTGTAATGGCAAGTTGAGAACAAAATTGTAATAAATCTGTGGCACAGGGTGGCATTCACCCGAGAGTTCTGAAGTATGAACCTCCCACTCAAAATAATTAATATTAAAGCAATAATTTTCCAGAAGCATTGAAAGTTGTCTAACTCTGTCCTGAATTTTAAAGATGTTTGTGTCTATACAGGGAATTATGGACGAGTAGGACTTATATTAGAATCCCCTCCTCCCTCAAAAAAGTCACAAGGTAGTTAAAAGAAAAAATAAATATAGTCATAAAATACATAAATGAGTTTAATTACCCATGAATAAACCACTATGTTTTCTATAAGGGCACAAAAACTGTGGCCTGCATAGGTGAAAACTAGCATGCTAGCAGTCTCAAAACTGTAAGATATATTTGCAAGAGGTCAAAATAATAATGCATCAAGGGAGGAAATTTAACCTTTTAAAACTTAAAAGAAATTTTATAATTTCTTAATGAGAAGATGAGAAAATAATTAACCATGGTATTATACAAAAGTCATAGATTGAGTACTAAGTGAGAGCTAAAACACAAAACTAAACAATCATCACTCGAACTGAAAAAAAAAAGTAACATTAGGGCAATAGTCTCTATCTTAGGGATTTAAATATGATTTTAACAGCTGTATATCTTTGTACCATGCATATTAGACTTCCTTCAACATATATGGCAATATTTGTTTAAAGACTTAGATAACATTATATAAAATGATCTTATTTTTCTTTTGTCATAAAATTATTATACAAAGGTGTGAAAAAAACAAGTTTAAATATTTTTATGTGCTTATTATACATAGGTATGGTAAGCAGGCTTTTAAGATGGCTTCCAAGGATTCTTGCCTCCTGGCATTCACATCCTTCTGTAATCCCTCCCCTTGAGCATAGGCTGGACCCAGTGACAAATGGAATACAGTAAAGGCAATGGGATCTCACTTCCATGATAGGTGACAAAATATTATGACTTCCATCTTGCTGGCTGACATTCTCTCTGTTGCCTTCTTGGCTTGCACACTTTTATGAAGCAAGATGTTATGTTCAAGAAGCCCATGCAACAAGGAACTGAGGGCAGACTCAGGCCAACAAGCAGCAATGAGAGACCTTCAGCCCAACCGCCCATGAGGAACTAAATCCTGCCAACAACCACGTAAGTGACACTGGAAGTGGCTCCTTTCCTAGTCAAGCCTTTACATGATTCCTCAGCCCTAGCTGACATTTTGAATGCAGTCTTGTAAGATGAAGCAGAGGACCAAGTTAGGCTGTGCTGAGAAGCCTGACTCACAAAACTGTTGCTTTAAGGCACTAAGTTTTGGTGTAAGTTGTTATCCTCAGTAACTAAGTAATACAATAGGAAATATTTATTTAGCACGTACAGTATGACAGACATTTTTCTAAGTGTTTAGTTAGTATCTATTAGATTTATCTTTTGACTTGCCTTATGAGATAGATGCAATTATTATCACTAACACACGTGGAAACAGACACATAGATGCAACATTCTCAAAGTTAAAGCATCCTCAATTAGCAAGCAGAAGATACAGTCTGACTTAACATATAAATTAAAATTATAAATCTTCTAAGAAAAAAATATTAGAGAATGTTCTCACAACTTGGATAGTTAATGATTTCCTAGGACACAAAAGTGTTTACCACAAAAATAAAAGGTGGTAAATTGGACATATTCAATGTGAAATTTTCTGCTTATCAAAAGATACCATTAAGAAAATAAGATACCATTAAGATACCATTAATCTTAATACCAATATTAATAAGGTACCATTATATTAATGCCAATGGTATTAACATATCATTAAGTAGTGGAGCCACAGTCTGAGAGAAAAATATTTAGAACACATATATATGACAAGGGATGTGTATCCAGCATATGTAAGAAGCTCCTATAGCCCTTGAATTTTAAACTGGGCAAAAGATTTTAACAGAAACTTTACAATACAAGATATATGAGTGACTAACAAGCACATGAAAAGATGTTCAGCATCATTAATAATCAAGAAAATATGATATAAAAACCATTAGATACCATATTACTCCTATTAGGTTGGCTAAACTTTGAAAATATTGAAAATACCAAGTGTTTCTGGGGATATATGGCCCCGTGAGTTCAAATATTGTTGGTGGGAGTGTATAATGGTATAAAACTTTTACAAAGTGTTTGACAATTCCTTAGAGATTCAAGCCTACACCTACCCTATGAGCCAGCAATTCTGCTCATAGTTGTATTTTCAAGAAAAATGAGTGCATATGCCTCCCCCCAAAAAACTTGTGTAAGAATATTTGTGGCAGTTTTATACATAATACACCCAAGCTTAGTTAAGAGTATATTTAAGGTCCATGCATTTTTGTGTATGTTAATTATATAAAAAAGCAAAAAAAAAAAAAAAAAAAAGAAAAAGAAAACCTTCATATATGAAAGAATGAAACTCTTATAGATTAATTAATATTTCCAGGATCATATCATACTGCTAACACATAGAAATGCTTGGCCTGGGCTTCAGGTCTGCTGTTTCTAATTTAATTGACCTTTTCTATTGTGCCAGTTGTTTTCTAATACATTTTAGAATAAACATTCTTTTTTCAAATAAAGTGTTATTTTAACAGTTTCATAATTTACAATGTTGGAGAGGAAAACACACACTCATGTGTGTGTATTTCTGTGTGTGTATGTGAGATGTGTAAATTGGTGAGACGTTTTGGAGGGCATATACATAATACCTATCAACGGAAAACATGTATAGGCATATTAATCAGAAATTACACTATTACAACTCTATTCCACAGAGAACAATGAAAAAGACAAGGTATTGATTGTGCATTCCACATAACAGCCAGAGTGGAAGCAGCCTAAGTGTTTATCAATGGGGAATTAGCAAAGAAATTACATAATGTCAATATAATAGAAATTAAGAAGTTATTTGAAACAAAGTTATAGATTCATATATGTGACATAGGAAGATCTCTGAGACATAATAAGCATAAAAGTGAGTTCCTAAGAATTTGCATGTTATAACTGTTCAACTAGAAATATGAACCATACACTTACATATAAGTGCACAGAATACCTCTGAAAGGATACAGAAGTTATTAAGAGAAAAGGACTGTAGAAAGGATACAGAAGTTATTAAGAGAAAAGGACTGTAAGTCAGAAATGGAAGGAAGACTCACTTTTCACTGGATGACTTTTGACCTGTTAAATATTTTTTTTAACAGACGTATTTTTTCTTTCATGACAACAAAAAGAACACACAAAATGTATGCTAACTCACAAATAATGGTTTCTCCCCTGTGAGTGAGAGTGCGTTGAGGTGAGTAGAGGCAATGTTAGCAAAGAGGTCTGTGACTTTATCCAAATGATTTATTTATTTCGAAAAAAAACATGAAAAAATGTTTAAGGTCAATTATTCTAAATGATGAGAATATGAGTGATTTGTATTTAACATTTTATTGTTTCACAGATTTTTCTCAACTCAGAAAAAAGAAGAGAAGGAAGAAATAAGAGAAGAAAAAGAGAGAGAACAGAGGGAGGAGAGAGAAAGATAGAAGGAATTAAAGAAGAAAGGAAGGGAGGGTGGGAGAAAGGGAAGAAGAGACACAAGGAGTTATGGAGAGCGTGTGGAAGAGAAGAAGCAAGAGAGAAGTAGGGGAGAAAGAACTCCATAAAAAACAGGAGGAATAAGGCTGCTTTTGTGGAAGCTGAAAAAGACCTAGATCCCCAAATGCTTTGCCTGGTTCTATTGCAGCCCCTGAGGCATCTTTAAGAATTTTAACACTCTTCAGAGCATAGCAAATAAGACCTGTTTTGTACTATAGCAGACTTCTGGGTTTGCAGATATTAATATTCACTCACTGTGTGTGCAAAAATGTACAGCACTGGGCACTATCCAGTGATACTATACATGTAAACAAGTATCAAGACTTGTTTACGTGCATTTCTGGCCTTGAGAGTGACACCTGGAATCACCTACACTCTGCATGTACTAAGTTTCCTATTTTTTAATTAATAAATATACACAAAGATGTATACTCACCTCATGATCCTGGGGTAGAGAAGGAACAGATTTGGACATAATTAAAAATTATAAATTTCTTAATATGGCATCTATGGGAAAATTCCACAATGGAAAAATTATTGCCTTTAGTTGTGAGGAATATAAGTGTGCATTTTTAATCATGTGCAGGTTATAAGAGAAACCACAATCAGCTGAATTCCTAAACACTGGATAGTTTCAGAAAAGTAAAGAGAAAGAATATTCATCCCAAATAAGTGAGTTAACTGCTGACTTAGCTGAATAATCCTAGAATTCCATCATTTTCATAAAACTTGTAGAGAAAGCTTTCCTGGAACCCATATAAACTTTCCTGGAACCCACAAATTTTCTAGGATCTGAGAAGTTTACCTGGAAAGAAGTCTTTCTGGAAACACAAAATCAATTTGTACAATATCCTGCAAGGTTAGTAGCTGGCCAGTATTGGGGGTAGGGATGGAGGAATAATTCCCAATAAAGTACCAGTGGTGGCCAGGCAGATCATCATTTGGCCTAACCCTTTGTGTTCTTGCTTGAGTCTTAGGGCAAAAAGGATGCAATAAAAGTACAAGTAAAATTATTTTACTCTGATATTGAGAAAGCAAAATACGTGACAACACTGGATGCGAGCAGCTTCTGTGACAAGCAGTGATAGTACTGGTAGAATTTGTTTTGAAAGGAGTGTGTCTGAAACGACCAGCACATCTAAGCCTCAGTTATGGACAAGCAGCAGGAGGGATGGCAGCACCTCCAAGGGTCTCTGGCAAGAATTGTTGTTTTCTTGCATCAATAGAAACAGAAAGCATCACTATAGAATGTTGGCATAAGAAAGGAATAAAATGGTAGGTGCTAAAGGGAAATTAAAAGTGCATATCTGGAAATTTAAAGAAGTTTTAAGAATCATTCCATGGTGAAGAATTAAAGATATATAGATATAAATATGTGCCCTTACTTTACATAAATAAATGAAAATCAGGGGAAGAATACCATACAATAAACAAAACATAATGTTAAAGATGAAATGTTTGATAATAATATAAAAGAAATAATAGTTTAGAGAACATAGGAAAGAATTTGTGAAGGACTTGTAAGTAATATAGCATTAATGAGTGATGGTATTTCACGGATACCCATTATATGTCCCCCAAATAGACAAGCTTTACAGTTAAGGTTAGAATTCCTGAGGCTCTGGCCTCCTCTTTCCATACACTTCACTCTTTCCAAAGGGAAATGCATCCATGTCCCTGCTTCATTTTCCATCTGTGCTACGACTTTAAAATGTATATCTTCATTCCAGATCTCTCCTTTGGACTCGAGACCTATATATCCAAATATCTATATTTTGGATATCTAAAATTTGTCTTAGGATGATGGGTCAAATCATTAAGATGTCCCCTAGTACCTTTCAGTCTGTTGTCATGAGTACCTCTTTAGTCTAAGCTATCATCATCGCTCACCAAGAATCTTTCTCCAGACTCCTAATTCATCTCCCTCTATCAATTTGATCTCTCTCACCAATTTGTTTTCCACAAATTATAAGATACAGAATGATATTTTCCAAATGCAGATATAATCATGTCACCCTGGTGTTTGAAACCCATCAACAGCTTCACACCACTTTTAGGATAAAGACCAAAACCCTTAACCTGGCATGCAAGGGCTTACATTTTCTGGCCCCTGTCAAGTGTTCAAGACTTACCATAACTTCCTCGTTATCTTTGTGCTTGAGACACTCTGGCTTTCTTTCAGAGCCTTAGATTCAACACTTTCTATTCACTGCAAGAGCTTTGCTCAGCCCTCCTCTGCTGCTTGGAACATTCTTCCCTTCCCCAACCCCACTCTTGTCCCCTCCACTGCCCCTATTCCCAATTAACCCTAACTCCTTTTGGCTTAAGGAAAAATATTCCTTGAGCCTCTCATTTTAAACTAAACACTTTGACATACACTTTCAGAGGACAATATAACTTTCTCCTTGAAAGTTATGCAAGTGTGAATTATATGTTTATCAATGTGATTATTAGTTTAATATGTGCTTTACCAACAAGACTGTAAGTTCCACAAGGGCAGAGCTGGTGTTTATCTAAGCAATGAATCCCCAGTATTGCCTAAAAATATTAGTACGTAAATTATGGGCAAATATCGTAGAAACTACTTTGTATTAGCCCTCACAGCAACTATAATAGTGTACTGGCAGGAAACAGATTCTCTCTTTGAGACAGAGCTATACATATCCATTCCCATAGAAACTGGTGGCTTTCCTTTATTCCTCTCTGTGAAAAAAAAACACATCGTTTTCTGTTATGTAGATTTATATATTTCTTGAGTCATTCAAAATCAGATATCCACATAAGGTGATTTGAATGGTGCTCGGCAATTCTTAAAATTTAGGTAGGCACCACTCTGATGAACAATTCATAAGCAATAGGCAGGTGGCTCTTGATGAGAGCTGTTACTAGATACAACCAGAAGAGCTATCATGGCTCCTCAGAAAAGACAAAATACAGTACTAGCTTCCATGACATTGGACATTGTACAGCTGTCTTAACTTGGCTCAGCTCCCTGATTTGAGAAAAAGAGTGTAGAGAAACCCCTCAGTGCTAACTTTGTCTATCCACATAGTCGCTCGGATTCAGTGCCCTTATTGCCCACCCTACTGACCATGAAATTCTTCTTGCCTCTCCCCAGTCTGGATGATGCTCATATACTCTCCCTGAGGTCAGTGTTGTCTAGGTCTTATTCTATACTAATTTCCAATCTATCAGGTAATTTGACTTCCTTATTTTCAGGGCATTACTTCCTCTAGTCAAAATTTTTTTTAATTAAAAGTTTTGACTTTCAGAATAACTGTACTGATCTCTCAGAGCCTAATTTGGAATTCTGAAACAAAATATTGACTGGATCTTTCTCTTCACATTCCTGGCCATAACAATTTTACTCTTCTGCAGATGTTCTGTCTCTGATTGCACAGGGAAAGAAAAGTGCAAACCCAAGTGTTACAGTATATCATCTCACTTCACATGTTAACTAAGCACCTACTCTATGCCAGGGGGATGAGACATGCATCTCAGGAATTCCCTCTCAACTAGTTTGTCCTCCTTCATTCACACAGTCAACAAGGAAATACTTATGTGAATTACTTGAAAAGTAAAAGCAACCAGCCTGCATTTGCCGCTGGTGTCACACTTATAGTATGAATAAATGGAATATATTTAAAGAATATTCCTCCAAAGGGAAATCTAAAGACCATTTAAGTTACCATAAGGAGAAATAAATAACTGTAATCACTAAGAACTTTATAATTAGATTATGAGGTACTATGCTTTATGATTTTTTATATTAGCTTCATTTTAGGTTTCATTTTGTGTTCCTGCTTTTGTTTTATCATATTTTTCCTGTCTCACCTATTCTTATGTTATTGAATACTTTATATATTATTGTAAATTGTAAATTTCCTTTATGTATTTTTGGAACAAGATAGTATAAATAACTAGGCCTTTGGTGCATAAATAGGTTAGTTCAGAAAAAGTTAAAGATATCCACACGTGTACTAAGTGGAGTAGCAGATCAGTAGCAAGTCTAATCCAACACATTTTTGGTATATTTTACCCAAGTAATTATTGTCCATGGAGAATCTTTTTGACCTTTCATAAAATGTATTCTCAACCAAAAGTTCTTGGTATGCATTAAAAGCAGGTGTTGACAAATCACATGGGCTGAAAGACATGAAATAAGCTGATAAAGAATGTCTCCACATTGGGAATGTAGCATTACTGCTGCTATGAGTATAACTATGTGATGGGAGTGTAGGTCACAGAGAAAGTAAAAGAAATACTGATATCAGATAAATAACAAGAGAGACATCAATGTAGGAAATATATAGGAAAAAAAAAATGAGATTCCCTAATTGCTGGCCAGAAGGATGCACAGAAGGATCAAAATATGTAGAGAAAAAAACAAGAAGAGAGAAGACTAAAATCTCTATTTCTATATATTGAATTAAATGGTGGGAGAGAGAACAGAGGGTTAAAAGAAGACAAATTAATAATAACTGAAAATATTATAGCACATATCATAGCTCAGACTGCTATGACAAAATACTATAGAGTGGGTATCTTAAATGACTGACATTTATT
Organism: Physeter macrocephalus; assembly: GCF_002837175.3. Classification (NCBI taxonomy): domain Eukaryota; kingdom Metazoa; phylum Chordata; class Mammalia; order Artiodactyla; family Physeteridae; genus Physeter; species Physeter macrocephalus. The sequence goes on along the minus strand of NC_041224.1, from coordinate 130,124,376 downwards.
TCTCATAGATCTGGAGGTTGGGAAGTCCAAGATCAAGGTGCTGACAGATTCACTTCTTGGTGAGGGCCCTCTTCCTGCCTAGCAGGCCACCTTCTCACTGTATCCTCACACGGTGAAGAAAGGAAGCTCTGGTGTCTCTTTCTCTCCTTGTAAGGGCACTAATCCCATGACGGGGCTCTACCTACATCATCTCATCTAAATGGTATTACTTTTCAATGGCCCCACATCCTAATACCATTACATTGCGGGTTGCTGTTTCAACATATGGATTTTGAGGGGACACAAGCATTCAGTCCATAACAGAGTATGTTGCAATAAAATAGGAAAAAGAGAATGCAGTCAAGGAGAGAAGCCTGTATGACACACACACAAAAGAGCGTGGGAGAAATGCCAAAACCAGGTAAGATGTTATAGGATACTGAGCATATGTATTTTCATAGGATCATAGGCCTGAGAACACAGTGAAGTGTTTCAGATAGCAAAGAGTTCAAGAACGAGAACAATATTTTTCAACCTTGACTTTGAGAGGGCATCAAAAGCTTACTTCAGCAATAATAGATAACTCCCCTGGAGTGATGCAGGAAGTAGCCAAACTGAACAAAATCTATAACTGTGAAAGAAATTTAGCAACACACAAAAGGAAGATAGAAATGGAGAGAACTACTATTCATTGAGTAACATCTGGATGCCAAATTCTGTGCTAGATACTTTGCTTGTGTTCTCTCATCCAGGGCTGCAAATATTGTAGGAATAATAAGAGGGCAGAATAAAACAAAGGTATTTATAAACTAGGAGACTTCAGGAATGTCACAATCAAGAAATGTGTCAGTCATTTAAAAGACATTTTCAGACAAACAAGGTTGAGGGCTATTTATAAACAATTAACTGGACTCTTCAAAAATGCTAAGATTATGAAAGACAAAGAGACTGAGGAATTTTTCCAAATTAAAGGAGACTAATGACACATGACAGCTAATACTATCAGTGTTACATGGAAGTTAAATAACAATTCTGGTATTTTCTAGATTATGTGATCTTGATGGTATTTTTCAACTTTTTAGTATTTGTAGTTTGTTATGATTTCTTTTTATTTCTAAATAAATATTCAGTCATGCTTATTATTTTGTAATGCCATATTCTTTTTCTTCCATGGGATTCCTAAAATGTATGTGCTTCAAGCCCCACAAGGTCTTATTCTTCTCCTAGAAAAGAAATAAAAGAAAAAAAAAAGAAAGAATAGGGGAAAAAGTTTTTATAGAGCAGGCATGCACGTGCTCTAGTATAGTAAAGAAGTGGGAGTGTTCATCTAAAATATGCACTTATCTTCTGACTGAAGTGAGTCCAGACTTTTAGATGGATGCATTTAAGTTCTAATCTTGAAGATCAATACACATTATTTAAATGATCAGTTAATGTGTACAGTGAATGTATACATACAATAGACTTAATTACCTATATTATTATAATCAGGAGTATTGATAGGTTTACAGAATGACTGGCATTTTCACTGAAGCAGAATGAATCTTTAGGGCCCTACTGGAATGTTTAAACTGTGACAGAGAAGAACTAATTTAAGGAATGCAGAAGTTAAAAATGAACAACTGTAAAGCTGGATTACCCTAGATATTTGCATTTAATTTTCTAGGTTCCTTTTTTATCCTGTTCATCTGGTATTAGGCAATTCTGTGATGACAATGTGAGCATCTGTACATACAGGCCCAAGGAAAAGGTTTAGGTACCTAATGTTTAAAAGACTAAAAGTTCCCATTAGTGGGTACAACTATTAGCTTTCCTCTTTTACATAAGTAATCCAAAGAAGACCTGGCTTTCTTCAAATGTCAGTTGTTCTTTAAAAATCAGCACTCTTGGTCTTTACCCATTTTGGTTCTAATATTACTCAGTTACTTTTTGTCCATTTGCATTCTCAAGCTGTTTCTTTGTTCTATTGTCGTCAAAACTAGGCACTATTTATTACTCATTGACAGAACCACATATTATGTCACGGGCAAAGCCCATTAACAGCTCCCAAGAAATAAAAATAGAATCTGGGTAATAAACTAAAGTCTAACCTTGTTTTTTTTTCCTTTATGCCTCGTCTAGTTTCACTTGCTCACAGGAAGCTGTGTGCAGAGGCCTTGCACCCGGCCCTTCAGACCAGAGTTCCCGGTGTGAAACGTTTGTGCCAACACCTCAGCTCCGTGGGCCATGTTTAGAAGCACCCGCATGACACTGCAATTCAAGATGGCAGTGGCGGGCCACGCGCAGAGATGCTGCACCTAGCGCTTCAGGCTGAAATACCAAGATCAACACGACTGAGCCAATCCCGCGAGAACTCCTCCCCGCTGACGAGGTCCTATAACGCAGTCCCGTCCACCGCCTGTGGGAGGGAGCCTGTGCTCTAGAGGTAGAGCTTGCAGCTCTCCATTCTTTGGTCAAAGAATTAAACTTTACTTTGTTTCTGAACTCTGTCTTGGCACCAGTGACACCCTGGGCAAAAGGACCCTTGTTGGGGACGTACTCCGGAAGGTCGGTAAAAACTTTAGGATCTATAAAATAGGTATATAATATATCTTATTCAATTGTATATTTGTATACAGACTTTTGTATTATATACAAGTAAATAAATATTTTGAATCTCAATAGCCATTTCAGTGCTTCAGAATGACATGTAAACTCCCCTCAAAAAAGTTCTCCCCTGATATTGTGTATTAGTCACCTGCAGCAGTGTTCAAAAGGTTTGAGTATGGTTTCTTAGTAACAGTCACTCATTATCTTAAATACGTGGTGCTTAACTTTAAACTCATCAGCCACTCCATGAATGTTGTCTTGTTTAAGGAACGTCTTGTTCCTGGTTTGTTCCCCTGAGTAAATAAGGTACCAACAAGGAATTATTACACTTATCTGTGACATCAGCCATCAAACTCACCAATAAACTGTGACTGTGAAGCAAGAGATGAGCCTTTAGAAAAGAGCACTGAAAGCCTGTCAGAGTTCCATTAAGTACTCATTCCGCTGGCAGGGTTGCCTTCTTAGCATCCACTCCCTGACATTGATTAGAAGCAAGGGATCTAAGGGCAGCTCACTGTTAGTTAGCCCCAAAATTGCACTCTGGAAAGAGATACACAGCATCTGGCTGAATTCTGTCAGAAATTCTTTAAAGCAGGGCCAGAAAAAGAGATTCTGTATCTCATTTCTGTGGCCAACACACTGTTAATTTCTAATCTGGTACAAAGATCTGATTAGTCAGTGAACATATTTTGTTGATAAAAGTTCCAGAAAACAATTAAAATGCACACTACTTTGTTTTGGAAACTATTGATGCTGTCTGAAAGACTTGCATCTGGCACCCTGAACATTTCAGCTTTCATCAAATGCTGCATGTCCCAGTTTTTGGCCATCCCAGTTCATGATTATTCTCAAATTTTTGGAAATAACCAAAGGACTAATTAGGTCACTTGTAGCTTGGCTTCAGTACCAGGTCCAGGATTCCAGCTGTAAGTGAAGGCACTTAGGGGAGCAATCACCATGTCTAACGCTGTTGCCTATCTTTGGGGATGATTGACATTTCAAGAGCTGAACAAACTTAACATTGAATGAAATGCATTGAGGCAGAGCTGACACTAGGAAATGAACACATGTGTTCTACAAATATTTGCCAGGCATTTGCTATGTGCTATACATTGTGCTAGATGCTGGAGAGAGAAAGGTTAGTATGAAATTCCCCTGCCCAAAGAAACCATAGCCTATGTATTTAGACAAATATGTTATTTACAATATAGTATGATAAGTGCCACACTGAGGCAAAAAAAGGGGGGGCAAGGAGGGTTACTAGAATGTAAAGTAGAAGCATAAAATTTTTAAAGAAAAAGGAATGCTTTGAGGAGGAAGAAATATCATTAGGGGTAGGGGGTGGCTAGGAAAGAACAGCACATGTAAAGAAGCATGACAGTAGAAAACATGGCATCTTCTGGGAAATCAAAATGTTTAGAGTATGGAGTACAAGCAGTTTACAATGGCCCTTAATATTCTGCATTATTTGCTTCTCACTTTTTTAGCATCTTTTAGGTGTTCACTATTCTTCAGTTGCTCAGACCTTTGTTCAGATCCTCCAGTACTCCAGGCTTTTTCCTGGCTCAGTGTTTGCCCACATGGTTCTGCCATGATTGGGTCAATCTTATTAATCTCAGTTTCAATATCATCTCCTCAAAGACATATTTAAGTGATAACATCTCCTTTATATTATTCACCATCATGGCAACCTACAGAATTCTTGTATTAATATGTATTTCATTTTGTAATCACTTCTTTTTGCATTTATTTGTTTATTGCCTATTTGTTGAAAGTCTCTATCTGAACCTTGACCTCTTTGCTTTATTTCATGCCTCTAACTTAGTGGTATTTAGATAAATTTTGGAAACTGATTTAATGGTCCCAGATGAAAGCTATCTAATGTTTTATTAAGTCTGATAAAAATGACATTATTTTTGTAGAGTTTACTTAATATTATGTGCCTTTCATCATTCACTATGACAAAACATAGTGATAGATTCCCTGAAAGTTTATTAGTTTTTAATATCTAGATAAGCATGAAGAGAAAGTTAAAAGACTCTCAGACACTTGTAATTTCTCCTCAGGAGACTATGTATATACCACTTAAGTGTAATAAATGACCAGAATTTCATAGCAAGTCAGCAGTAGAGCTCAGGTTTGAAAATGTTATACTTATACATAGACTTTGGTTTAGTCTGAAACCAGGCTTGGTTTCTTTTCATCACTCTTTGCTTAGTATCTCCCAAATTCATCACATGAAGGAAAAATAAATGTCTCTCAAAGCTATCCTTATTCAAAGATCCTTTTTTGCATTGCAGATCTTAAGTTCTTTGTAGGAGCATCTTATATGAGCTGGTGCCTGATCAAATGGCATTAGAACTATGTATTTATAAATTTCATTGTCTCATAAAAATCCATGAGTCCTCAGACATGATTAGAAAAGAACAGATATTCAAAGAAAGAATACTTAAGTAAATACTAAGAAAAAGTGACATAGCAAATGACCAACAACAATAACAAAAGAGTAAAAAAATTGGACATTCACAAACTAAGATAAAATTGAAAACATCTTTAAGAAGATAATATTCTTAATAGCTTTTAATTGATAGAAATCTGGTAACAAAGGATATTTATTCGCTTATTTATTTGTGCTCATATGATCTATAAAATTGGAATCTGCTTTTCTTAAGCTAAAAAGAAAGGCATAGGGCATGCTAATGTTATGACTGTGCTTCTTTGATGTCCTATGACCTTAGTAGAATACTCTAAATCTGAAAAGTAGTTTGTTTTTATTTACTTCTGTTTTTTAATGCATTAATAGATTTTACTTATAAAGATCAAGTTCACTGATAGAAATCTTTGCGGGACGGCTGAGTACTGCCTAAGGAATACAGCCTGAAGTTTATCCTATAGTTCTAACACAGTGCATATATAGAAAAGACTGGCCTTAAATATGTAAATGTCTTTGCCAGGGACAATATATCATGAAACAGTTTTCGTTGGAGACCAGGAAATGATCTATTGAAGCAGTAAGCCAGCCACGTCACAGTTCTTTACAGACAGTCCGTCTATCATCTATCCAAACATCTATAGGAACAATAACCGGGACTGGGGTTTATGATCTATTTTCTTGTTGCACTTAATATCTGGCTTTTTATGGTAAAATATAAATTTTTAATTCCACTTAATGAATAATAACCTTCTAACTATTTTTAAGAAAAACATACTTTGCCAATAATATTAAGCAAAATAGTGGTTTTTATTGGATAACTGTTTTATATGTCTCCTGTAATCTTCAGTTTTTGTTACACCATTGATTATTACATTTCAAAGACATTAGGCAAATCAATTGATAAATGGTTTATGGGGGGGCGGTAAATAGTGTTTCTAAAGCCTTTATCATGAATTAATTTTTATGCCACAATAAAATGTTGTGGTTGATTCAATACCTACAACTGCTAGTTTGTGGAATCTAAAGGGCCGGAGGGCAACAACTGGCCAAAGGTCTTCTCTGTGGAGTATAAGCTCCACTCTCTCCCCTGTGGGAGAGCCGGACCATAGTGGTGCCTCATTTCTCATACTCTGGGGTTACTTCTTTTCTCAGCTTCTCAGCCAGCAAAGTGCAGTCAAACACATCCATGCTGACTGCACTCTCTGAAAAAGCAACTTACACACTTCCACTGCTTTCACACTGCTGGGTTTAGGCAGTTGAGTGTTTAGAAGGTTTACTGGTGGAATGCAAAGGGGCTTTGTTTTTTAACCAAAGGGAGGATTTAATAATAGTATTTCTGTATTGCTTAATATGGGCATATTCTCTCTCCTACCATCACCACTAACACACACACACACACACACACACACACACACACACATTTTGTGGCTCATCTCAGGTCCCATGAATCAAAATTTTAATCGGCTGGGCTGAGGGAATCTGCAGTTTTATCAAGGAAATAAAAGTTTGAAAATGTACTCTTCCTAGACAGTAATAGACAATAAGGCTATTTGCCCATATCACTTTAAGAATTTTAATGATTCTTAAAGGGATACTTACTACCAGACACAGAGGAGAAACATTATCTTACTTCCCTAGTTAAGCTCTGAGAATCTTCTAAATTAATGAATTTAGATTAATGAATAACTACAACAATTTTAGCCATGACAGAACCTAATCTATTATATAATCTTAAGAACAGCACTACATGTATTATTTTTATGAAAGTTTCCCAAAATACTGATTTAATCACATGTTATTTTAAGTTATTAGAAATGTTAATGTTTATATCTGCCCTAGTTACTAACATCTGTCAACTGATAAGTGTATGCAATTTTTTATTTTGCACATTTAAATGTGAACCCATCCTTTTGTCTATTCACTATCCATCATCAATACAATACTCCTAAATGAGCAACCTTAAATTTTCCTTTTAATATTTTAACATCACAAAGTTTGTTCTATCTGTAACTAGGTATGTTTTGGGGTAGATATAGAAATAACTGCTAGCAGTGATTCAGAGTTTCATAAAACAAAGAGCAAATGGAAAAAATGGTTTTAAATGTTTTTGATTTGACTTGATTTATATAAATTGGGTAGACTAGAAAATTTTTAAATGGCCATTATGTTTCTGTGAATTGGCATGAGAGGTGAAAGGTAACTGGCTTGTTTAACCTCCTTTCTGAATCAGACTGATAAAATGCTGTAGTTAAAACTAATACTTGGCAGTAGCAAGAAGCTCATAAACCTGGAGTGACTTGAGCCCTTCATTTTAAAAAGGCAAATGGTAATGTAAAAATGGACTCATTTCAGGTTTTTAATTTAGACTATATTAAAAGATTAAGAAATGAAAAACACACATTATATAGAAAAAGAGCAAGACATTGCATTCAGAAACAATCTGCCTCGAAGCAAAGAGGGTAATCCCACAAAAAAAGAGCCAGACAATAATTCTTATAAATTGTGGTTAATCAAATAATAATACTTGTATTTTTTATTTATATAATGCTCTTTTATTATATACATTTCCTATCAGTGAACCTGATTTGTAAAAGAATTGTCACCTAACAATAATTCACCATTGTTCCTTGCTTGTTTTTGTGTTTGTTTGTGCAACAGAGGAAAGTGATTGAGCAAAATTAAGTAATTCAGAAATTCAGTAAAGGAACTAAGACTAGAATAGTCCTTACTCTTGAGTTTTTAAAATAAATCCCTAAAGAGAGTCAAAATTTGGAAATTGTGTAATTCAATTAAAGTGTAAAAACCAAATCTTTTTTTCTGAATTATAAAATCTTAGGTGTGACAAAGAATAGATGTGATGCATGGATTCTCACAAAGTTATGTGCCATAGAAATTTTTGAGAAGCTGTAAATTATAGCAAAAAATACCCAGCATGAGAATTATGTTTTGGCTTAAAGGTCCACATACTATGAAGAATTCCAATAAAGATTCTCAGTAGTCTACTTGATCAGCTCACTCTCAGTTTGGGGGATATGTTTCAGTGCCACCAACTTTGATCCCAAGACCTCATCCTCTTGTGAATACAAAATAAATCAGACTAACCATTAATCCCACATTTTGTACCTTCATAACTACAGAATCTCTTCCAAGAGATTTGCCCCACTCCAGAATCTATAATCTGTTGGATTATATCCCCATTGAGGCACAGAATCATCAGGACCAAGGCCAGCTCCATACTCTGTGTAGCATAATCTTCTATCTCCTGTTTCTCATTTAGGTAACTATTCAGAGCACCACTCAGGCTAATGCTTATGCTGCTGCTGAACTGCCTCAGACAACGGTGTCATCTCTGTTGTCTAAAGAGAACAATGAAATGTCTTCTTTACCTTTATTCTGCTTCTGTACAGCAGAGCCTCAAATCAATACAGACTTCAGGGATGCGGCTTTTTTCAGAATTTCATGCAGTTCTTTACCCCCGCAGCATATACTGCTTCCAGCAAGTCTAGGTCAAAGCTGCCACACAGTACAAGGATCCTCAGTATCTGTTGTTAAAGCTGCCTCATCGAGTCAAACTTCATCAAGGTAGAATTGTCTCTGAAAATTTACAATCCCACCAGTTGTCTTCATTCTCATATCTCAATCTATTCACCCTGTACGTCTACATGTGTCACTCTCCTATGACGCATTTCTACTTCCATGTAAATCAGAAGATATAGATCAACTAGTTGTCAGGAAAATGGGGTAAAGCAAAACATTCCCTATTTCTATAAGCCATTTTAACATTCAGCAACCACAGTAAACTCAGCTACAAACAAATAAGTGATATCAACTTAATAAGGTTGTTCAACTTAGGTTGTTATATATACAACTTTATAATCTCTTATGAAAAAAAAATACTTATCTTTCTCAAAAACTCACCTGGAAGATTTCTGTGGTATATTAACATGACCATGATTTTGATCATCCTCTCCAACAACAAAATCAATAAGAAAAACAAGTTCTTAGGCTTTCTTTACACATTTTCTTTTCCTCCATGGCACTAACATTTCACATGCATTTCATGTTTGCCAAGATTCTCTCCTTTATTCAATGTTCTATCCCCAGACACTAGGAGCATATTGGGAGTAGAGCGGACATTTGTAGTAAATATTTCTTGAATGAATGAATGAATGAATAATTAAATGAATGACTCTATTAGTTTGCTAGGGCTGCCATAACAGAATACCACAGACTGGGACACTTAATCAATAGAAATTTATTTTCTCATAGCTCTGGAGGCTAGAAATCCAAGATCAAGGTGTTAACAGGTTTGGTTTACCCTGAAGCCTCCTCTTCCCTTGGCTTGCAGATGGCCACCTTCTCACTGTGTACTCATATGGTCTCTTCTCTGTGCTTGCACCCCCAGTGTTCTTTTTTATGTCCAAATTTACTCTTCTTATGACAACAGATTGGATAAGGGCCCACCCTAATAGCCTCATTTTAACTTAATCACCTCTTAAAAGGCCCTATCTTTAAATACAGACACATTCTGAGGTACTGAGGTTTAAGGCTTCAACTAAATTCAACAAGAATTTTAGGGGGACCCAGTTCAGCCCATAAAATGAACTATGAACATTTACACCACTCATCTAAAATTCAAGATTACAATAAAAGAGACAAATGCTAACTCAACTTATGTGTAAAATGTTATTACTATCTATTTAGTCAGTATGCATGCATATCTTACAAGAAATCTAAATATTTTATTAACAGAGAAAAAATTCTGTAACTATAATAAATTTTAATGGAAACAATCAAGAAATTAGCTCAAATGTCGATGTTTGTACAAGGAAACTAGTTAACGGTTTGCAGCAATTCTCATAAGAACCTTTTACAAGTATATTAAGTAAGTAATCCTGAGAGAAAGTATGATGAATGAAGAGTACCAGAGATGAGAGGAAAAGTGAAAACAAAGCTCTAGAGTCTCTATACCTAAGGACAATATTTATAGTTTAGAACTTAATTACATAGATGGGTTGTGTAAAAACTTTTCATAAAAGCATTGTAAAAGAGAAGCAAACCCCTGCAGTGGCTAAAAGCAGAGGCTGGGAGCAAAGCCAAACTGTGCCTGAATCCCTGTCCTGCCACAGCCTGGTTGTGATTTGGGCAAGTTATTTCACCTTTCTGAACCTCTTTCTTCTTCTGTAAAACAAGTCATAATTGGAGATTAAAAGAAATAAGGTAAGTAAAGAGCTTTGCACAGTGGATAGGGAACACTAAATATTCAATAAATGAGAGAAAAAAGAAGGATATAAGTTAAACTTTAAACTGAATGCTAAATATTTGATTATCTCAAGTTAACCTATGACTATAGATATGTGGTTCATTTGGCACATGTTTAGTTTCCAGCTCAGAGCAAGAGGTATAAGAGATCAAATCATCATCTTCTTCTTCATCATCATTATCAACATTTTAGAATTTATATTTATTAAAGATTTACTCTGTGAGACAAAATATGCTTTAAGTTTTATGTTCATGATCTCATTTAATGTTCTCTCTACACACACATACACACACACAGGCACACACACACACAGGCACACTTTATAGGGTAGGTACTAACATTATCTCCATTTTACAAATGAAGGAAAGCAATTTCCCTATCATATACTTACCTGTACTTAGGCCTTTATGATTCCAGACTGAACTTTGGTGCAGCATAGTTACTGTCAATTGCTAATAATATTCAGATTGAATCCAGAGAAGCCAACTGCAGAAGTATGTTAATGAGATTATTCAAAATGTTCAGGGTTAAATATATATTAAGGTTATCTATTTATTGGAAATCTGAACAAACAAAAAAGTCAAATGTTTTCTCTATGTCCTATTTTACAATGTAAAAAGGATATAACTGCCAAGTAGACAAGTTGTTTTTGGACATATACTTAAGAAGGTAACTAATCTACAGGCTCTTTGACTTAATTGGTGTGGGCCATGGGTTGATCCTCCCAGAGGAACTGCCTTAGCTATTCACCTTGAAGAGAACCTTTGCACTGATAAAGAGGTAGTTAATTGAAGGGAACCCACACCCTTTCTTCTTGCCTGCCTTGATCACTAATGTGGAAAGACAGGATGCTTGAAGCAGCATAAATCATCTTATGACCATGACAGTAAAGCCAAGAGCCTCTCAGAGATGTTGGATTCAACAATTCTGGAACAACAGATATTAGGACTTCTTGCTATAATTCTTGAATTAATTATCCTTATGTTTAAGCCATGTTTAATTGAGCTTTCTCATATGGAGAGCTGAATGTCTCCCTGAATAACCTAAGTTTGCTTCACTGTGCAAAAATACTGAATAGTCAAATGTGAATTAACTGTGATAACTCTTTATATTCATCGATTTTCTCTTTAGTTCACATAAAGCTTACTATATTCCTTCCTGGGGAAAAATAGATTATAATTTTAGAATAGAGAATATGGAAAGTTGTTCTTACAGAAAAACTATTTTTATGTGTGGCTAAATTAACATAAATGCCCTGGGCAAAAAATGAAATATCTAGCAAAAATAATTTCACAGATGATGTGAAAATTTTCCATACAGCGCTAATTATGATTATTTTGCCCATAAAGCAATTGTTCTTTTCTATATTCAGATCAATACCATGCCAAAAAATAAAAAATAAATAAAGAATGTCTCTTGCCATAACTCTAAATGCTAGTTTGGCTAAAAAGAAATTCATTTTGAATGAAGTACATTTTGTCTGTACTGCTTCATCATCAATAATAAAGTCTTCATTCTGTCTTCCTGCAAAAATTGTTACATGATATATTCTCAGTGCAAACTTTTCAAAATTTGGAGACTTGACTCATGTGAACTGTATGTAATGCTGTTGCTGACAATCTCCCTGGAACTTACTATCCCTTAAATACTTCCTGAACTTTTCAAGTTACCATCACAGAATCACTCAACACTATGGCCTCCAGTCATCTGTACCATCACTGACATTCCTTTTAAGGGCAATAAAAAGAACAAGAGAAAACATTCAGAAGCCAAAAAGACAGGCCTTTCCCCCTAAGAGGTTTATATTACAAGATTCTCAAGCAGAACTGGACATATATACATAAACTAAGAAATGCGTCACAGATTTGAAGTATACCTGCACCCACAAGCTAAATAAATAGTTATTTTTAAAATGTAAGCAGTTAATACAGATTAGACACCCGTGAATCTGAATAATTTATTACTTTCAAAAATGGTAGGCTTTCTTCTTTCCTCTCACACCCTTCACAAACCCTGCACAATGTACTGTAATATCCCTGTTCCTACGCTAGGACTGAAAGCAGGTGAACAAAACAACTTTATATTTCCATCTAACAAGACACATTCATACTTCATACAAATAAAGATGTTCTCACTCTCTAAAATAAGGAGACACACAGTCCCAATAGCATTGTATCTATAGTTGTTATATTAAGTAATTCTCAAATTCATTCACAGTCCCATTGGATTTACTTTAAAGTAAAAATTGAACCTTTGAGGTCTGCCTTGAGCCCAACCTCTTATATACTGTTTCCACTTGATGACATCTTAATTTTGCTCATGCCCAACCTTCAGTTTGATCAAAAAACAACATGACTGAGAGCTCAGACTTCATGGTCATCTGATATCCCATGGTGCATTGTCTTTCCTAATGACAAGTAGTAAAAGTCAGAAGCTGTTTCTCAAAATAATAATAGTTACCGGCTGAAGAAGGTATGGGTTTTCTCCAAAATTTTTGAGGTTTGTACTGCAGTTCTCCTATAGGTTCTTGCCAGATTCTCCATACAGCATTCTTATTTGCCACAGATAATTTGAATATCATTGGATTTCCCGGATTATGAGGCCCAAGGAGAAAAGGAGGTTGCACTGGAGCTGAACTTGCTTCAGAGTATTCTTTTGCTCAGGGAATAAAAACTTTTAGGTCATTTGGTATATAGGTTAAAATAGAACACACAAATGTAGTATACGTTGCTCTTAAATTCCAAACATCATGCCTCATTGTGTTTGTGTGTGGTAGGTGGTGTGAAATACAGTAGCTTGTGTTTCATCCTGATGAATATATCTTGTGCTCCAGATTATTGAACCCCTAGAAACTTCATTGAGGTGAGAAAGTCTTGAAATTCTGTGCAGTGGATCTGTTACTCTCTGGTTCGCATATGTCTTACTAAGGCATTTAAATTATCTACTACCTCCACCTCATCCTATCTAATCAGAATAATATCAATTTATGGAAACAGTGTGGATAATTAAGATATTTGCATACTATGTTATGGCAGAGAGCAGGAGAGTAGAAATAGCTCTAAAGTATAACCATGAGGATGTACTATTGCCTGCTAGAAAAGGCAGACTTTCTGGTGGCCCCTGCAATTTTTTGTATGGAGACAAATGGATAGGCCAGATCAGTATTTGTAAACCAAGTCCCAAGGGCTGTTTTGATTTGCTCTGTGCCTGTTTTATTGGCTGCAAACAGAGCCACCAAAGTTATTCTCCAAGATCCATCCAACTTTTACACAGACTAAATAGTCAAGTTAAATGAGGATGTGATAAGTATAGCTTCTCTGCATCTTTACAATCTTTGATAACAGTACAAATCATTGCAATTCCTTCAAGGATGTAATATTGTTTCTGGCTTAATATCTGAATAGAAAGGGTGAAGCCCAGGGACTTTCACCATGGTCTTTACCCATGGGTCACAAAGTTAATGTATGGATTCTGCCAGTTCCCAAGTATATCTATTTCAATTACATATGAAAGAACTGCTGTGAGTTAAACTTGGGCTGAGACTCCAGCTTTCCCCTAACTACCATTAGCTTCTGCTTTGACTGGTAAACCATAGTGGCACTTTAGGTGGAAAAGAAATTACCTGGAGAATGCTGGCTTCAAGAGAGCCACCAGTGCTGCTGCTATGGGATGGAGAAATATTTCAGAAAGCATGAACTTCTAATCTATGAAATTTGGTACTGTGGTAAAGAGTACCAGGCCACTTGCATACCAATCCACTAACTGCCATGTTGAACCCAGAACACCCTTAAAGGAAAAGAAGTCCCTTCCTCCTGCTCTGATCTTGCAATGGCCTTTCAGTGCCCTCTATTGGTGAAGTCTAACATCAAGTTACCTAGCAAAGGAGAAATGTCCAGAAAGTCCAGGATCACAAAGCCAGGCAAGGCAAGGCAAGGCAAGATGGATTTGGAGCTCAGAAGTAATAAATAAATAACTAACACAGGTAACAAGATTAACTAAGTGAGAGATGAGTGAGTAGATCTCTCATGATAGATTTTAGAGGGTAAGAACAGTTATATCCTTTGTAAGAAATAACCAAAAGTCTCCCTTGCATTAATAATCAAGTATAGAAAGCAGACTTCTCTGTGGATGTCATTTGACCTCTCTCCCCTGCCAATATGTTATTTTATGAAATTTTAAGTTCTTTTTGTGTGACATATTCAAATGGAATATCTTTTTCAATCCTTCAACTTTTAACCAATTTATGTCTTTGTATGTAAAGTGAGTCACTTGTAGACAATATATAGTTGGATGGTTTTTTAAATCTATCTCTGCATTTAATTTGGAGCATTTAACTCATAGATATTTACTATTATTACTGATAAAGAAACACTTAATCCTGCTATTTTGCTACTTGTTTTCTATAAGCCTTATATTTTTTGTTTTTTTCAGTTCCTCTATTATAGCTTTCTTTTGACTAAATTGATATCTTCTGGTATATTATTTTAATTCCCTTGTCACTTCTCTTACTATTTATTTTTTAGTTATTTTCTTAGTTGTTTTCCTGAGGATTACAATTCCTATTTATAACAGGGTTACCAGAGAGGAGTGGGTTGGGAGGTAGGGGCAAAATAGGTGAATGGGATTAAGAAGTACAAACTAGTAGGTAGAAAATAAATAAGTTACAAGGATATAAGGTACAGCACAAGCAATGTAGTTAATATTTTATAGTAACTCTGTAGGGAGGGTAACCTATAAAAATATCTAATTACTATGTTGTACACCTGAAACTAATATAATATTGTAAGTCAACTATTTACTTCAATAAAAAATTTATGATAGAAGGAAATGTTTTAAACTCACAAATATGTGGAAGTCAAACAACAAACTCCTGAAAACCAATGAGTCAAAGAATGAATCAAAAGTGACACTAGAAAATATTTTTATATGCTTGAAAACAAAACACAACAAACCAAAACTTATGGGATGCAATGAAAATACTCAAAGGGAAATTCACAGCAGTAAATACCTTCACTGAAAAAGAAGATTTCAAATCAATAACCTAAACTTTCAACTTGAAAAGCTAAAATTTAAGAAAGAGCAAACCAAACCCAAAATAAGCAGAAAGAAGAAAATAATAAAGATTAAAGAATTAACATCAATCTTTATCAAATTCTTCCCCCCAAAAAAGAAAAGAAGAGACGTGAACTCTTTCTAACTCATCCTATGAGGCCAGCATTACCCTGATATCAAAACCAGACAGACAGTAAAAGAAAAAAGTCCACAGATAAATAACTCTTATGATGATAGTGCAAAAATCATCATTAAAACCAAATACAGCAAATCAAAACCATAATGAGATGTCAGTTTACCATTAGTGGGATAACTTTTTTTTTTTTTAAGGAAAACAACAAGTGTTGGTCAAGATGTGGAGAAATTGAAACCCCCATACATTGATGACTGGAGTGTAAAATGGTTCGGTTTCTGTGGAAAACAGTTGGAAGAGTTTTGGCAGCTCTTCAAAGAGTTAAACATAGAGTCACAAAAGGACAGAGAAATTCCACACCAAGGTATATACCTAAGAGAACTAGAAACATAAATCTACGCACAAAAACATGTACATGGATGTACATAAAGCATCACTGAAAATAACCCCAAAGTGGGAACAATCCAAATGTCCATCAGTTGATAAATTTATATTAAAAATGTGATATATCTGTATAGTGGAATATTATTCAGCCATTAAAAATGATGGGGCTTCCCTGGTGGCGCAGCGGTTGCGCGTCCGCCTGCCGATGCAGGGGAACCGGGTTCGCGCCCCGGTCTGGGAGGATCCCACATGCCGCGGAGCGGCTGGGCCCGTGAGCCATGGCCGCTGAGCCTGCGCGTCCGGAGCCTGTCCTCCGCAACGGGAGAGGCCACAGCAGAGGGAGGCCCGCATACCACAAAAAAAAAAAAAAAAAAAAAAGAAAAAAATGATGTACTGATGCATGCTACCACATGGATAAGCTTTGAAAACATTATGCTAACTGAAAGTGAGACACAAAAGGCCATATATCGTATGAGGCAACTTATATGAAATGTCCAGAATAGGCAAATTAGTAGAGACAAAAAGTATTAGTGATTTCCAGGAACTGGGAAGAAGAAGCAAATGGGGAGTGACTGCTTAATATGTATGAGATTTCTGTTTGGGGTGATGAAAACATTCTGAAATTAGAGAGTGATGATGGTTGTACTACACTGTGAACATACTAAAAACCACTGAATTGTATGGCGAATTTAAGTTTTGTCAATTTTATCTCAATTTTTAAAAGTTTAAAAACTGATGAAGATAGTTTTTGCTATATACACAATTATACCAACTTAATGAAGAAATGTTGTTCTTCATATATGTTTATATCTTTATAAATAGACTTAATTTTTAAAAACAGTTTTATATTTACAGGAAAATTAAGAAGCTACTTATAGAGAGTTCCCATATTCCCAAACC
Source organism: Physeter macrocephalus (assembly GCF_002837175.3). Lineage (NCBI taxonomy): Eukaryota > Metazoa > Chordata > Mammalia > Artiodactyla > Physeteridae > Physeter > Physeter macrocephalus. The sequence continues at coordinate 130,107,642 of NC_041224.1, read as the reverse complement.
TAGTTTCTCCTAGTATGAACACTCTATATTAGTATAGTACATTTGTTACAACTAAAAATGAGATTAATACATTATTATTAAGTCCATACTTTATTCAGATTTCTGTAGTTTTTACCTAATGTCTTTTTTTTCTGTTTTAGGAACCCATTCAGGATACCACATTAGATTTCGTTGTCATGCTTCCTTAGGTTTCTCTTGGCTGTAACAGTTTCACAGATTTTTCTTGTTTTTGATGACCTTGACAGTTTTGAGGAGTGCTAGTGAAGTATGTGGTAGGATGCTCCTCGATTAGAATTTGTTGATATTTTTCTCATGATTAGAGTGGAAGAATTTCTGCTATATAAAAATTTCAAGAACTTTCTGTCACTGTGTTTGTCACAGGAATTCACTCTATTAGACAAGAGGCTCATCAAGAGACTTTTTTCTCAGCTTTATTATTTATAACTGACAAATAAAATTGTAATATATTTAAGGTGTACAACGTGATGTTTTGATATACATATACACTGTGAAAGGATTCCCCTTGGAAATCTTACCTAAATAATCCCTTCTTAATTTTTGCTTCTGCTGATACACCTGAAGGACTTTGCCCTCAAGTTTCCTAGAGGCTATTTAGTTTCATTGAGGGGACTTTTGAGTCATATCCTTAATCTCTCAAAGAGATCTTATGAGGTTCTAAGGATTTTATGTCCACACCTTCAGCATTTTCTCTAGAGTATTTTCCTGATAGTGAATTTCTGAATTTCAGCATTTTTTGCCATCTGGGTGGACTGACAGTTTCCCAAATCATCAGTTCTGGTTCTTTTTACTTTAATAATTTTTCCCTCAATTCATCTCTATCCTCTCAAATTTTACTATAAGCAGCAAGAGTAAACCAGGCCACATCTTCAACACTAAGCTAGGAAATCTACTCAGCTAAATACCAGACCATAGTATTTTAATCAGTTCCTATTAATGGATATTGGGTTGCATTCTGTTCTTCTACTATTACAAATAGTACTACAATAGATTTTCTTGTACATATGGCTTTTTATATGTTCTGTCAGTATGTATTTGATAGTACTAAAAAAGAACTGCGGGATAAAAGGGAAAAATGTATATGTAATTTGCCAGATTACCTAATTTCTCTCTTTAGCTTGAGTGGTTTTTGTACTGTATGAGAATGCCTCTTCCCCAAGTCTTGCTAAGACAGTATTTTCAAAATTCAATGTTTGGCGCTCTGACAGATGAGAAATGGCATTTTAGCACAATTTTATTTTGCATTTTTTATTACTGTAAGAGAAAACATTTTTTCCTAATGTTTTACCTCTTCATTTCATTTTTGAAGACTATTTTCTGGGTATAGAATGTTTAACTTCTTTTAATACTCTGCAGATAGTATTCCATTGTCATATGGCTTCAATTTTGCTTTTCTGTTTGAGGAAAATGGCTTAAGTCCTATCATGACTTCTGTGCAGGTGATTCATCTCTTTTTCCCCAGATGATTTTGTCATTTCTCTGTGTCTTTTTTGTTATTTTTAGCACATTTACCATGTTATGTATAGGTATATTTTCTTCATTTGCTTCTTAATCTGAGGCTTTATGTCATCATCAGCTATTTAAATTCTGAGCTATTATATCTTTAAATCTTTAATATTCTTCTTTTTTCCTCTTTGGAATTCAATCATATTTGCATAGAGCTTTGTTTTTTTCTTACTCTCTTATCTCATATGTTCTGTTCTGTATTTTTCTACTCTTTTAAATATTCACATACATTTTTGAAATTTTCTTCTGACTTTTAATCCAGTTGAAAATTCTCTCTTCATCTGTATCAAATATATATATATATATATATATATATATATACATACCACATCTTTTTTATCCATTCATTTGTTGAGGGACATTAAGGTTGTTTCCATGTCTAAGCTGTTGTAAATAGTGCTGATATGAACACAGGGGTTATGCTTCTAAATATTTTCTTCAAAGATTGATTTAGATGGATAGATTGGACATCTTTGAGGAATGAATTTGGTAAGGACATGAATATATTTTAAATGCTTGATGAATTAGAAAAACAAATGGCAAGTATATACTATCTGCAGAATAAACAATGTGGACAAAAAAATTTTCAATTCTGCATGCTGGAAGTCACTGTTTCTGAGAGTAAAGTCTTTAGGTAATTTGAAAATTAAGGTCAAAAGAACAGAAACAATAAATTAATTTTCAATAATTTGTCACAACTTTAAGATTCTTGTATGTAATATTACTTTGTACTTAATTTTTTAACAATTGATAAGAAATCAATATTTGTGTTTACTTTAATGTTTTATTAACTAAATATGATTATGTTAGTATTTGAATTGTCAGAATATATATTTGCTCCATATCATTAAAGGGGGAAAACGTTAAAATTTTATTATATGCCTAGAATTTCTCAGAGTGATGATTAACCAGATATGTTTTATCAATTTCCTACTTATGATTCAATTTTTCTTTTTAAAAAATTATAAATTCAAGAAGTAAAATGAACATAAAACCCAGGCATTATTCTGAAATTCAAATAAGTAGCTTGATGAAGTTCACTATCAGCTCTTTATTTCTGTGCTAACAAGAAGAGGACTACATTTTAGCTGAAAAAATAATACACTGAAACAGACACTGCAATAATTGTCTCCTTTGGGCATTTGTCTGTCAAATAAGGAAGTATCTAATGAATATGGAATTACTCTGCATTATAGGGAAAGGCTGTTCCAGAAATACATTGCATTATGTCACTGTTGAAATTAATTACTTGGAGCACTTTATAAATTCAAAAATAGTTTTTTAATCAACAGATGTATCCTAATAAAAAAATTATTATTCCAAAATGCCTCTAGTCATCCTAAAATAAAACTTGCAACATAGATTATGACTTAAATCCAAATAAAACAATTACTTGCAAACTGGGTTAAAGTTAGAATATAATGCTACAATAAAGGGATATTATTAATGTAATTGTAGGGTTTCTTAGCAAAATAATCCAGTTCAAATGGGGAAAGGGTAGCAATTCGCAAAAAGTCAGTGTGTTTCTTACATGATCTTTGAACATAGGACATTACCTTCCCACTAAGTCCAAGCCCATATGGTGAAAATATGCCTTTTACTTCCTTGCTATATATATCTCTTTGATTCACTAAATCCAGGTTTTAGTTCATTTCTACTTGAGGAGAACATTTTCCAACAAATTTTGGAAAAATTATATGCGTGTTTGTATGTAAAGTATGGTAGAGTTAGGGAGCAGTTTTGCCTTTAGATTAGACTTAATAATATGCAATATAAAGCAGGGTAGATGTAGAGATAAAATGACAGGATGTCTGTTATTTGCTTAAAAGACTCATGCAAGCTAGAATTTAGAACGGTATTTAATTTTGTTAGTGTGAGCAGTAATTGAAGAAAAGTGTATGTGTGGCAGGGAGGGAATTTGGGGGTGCTGGTATTAAATATTTTACTTATTTTATTTGGATGCTGGTTACATGAGTATGTTCAGTTTGAGAAAATTCATTTTGCTATATATATTCACAATGCACATTTTTTGTGTTTATAATTCCATGAAGATCTTAAAAAACAAAAAAATGAATAAGATAGGATATGTAAAAGTATAGTAAATATGGATATTTATTGAAATTCGATGGCAGTTGCAGGATTATTCACAATAGCCAAGATATGGAAACAACCTGAATGTCCATCAAGAGATGACTGGATATATATAATAGAATATTATTCGGTCTTAAAAAAGAAGGAGGTCCTGCCGTTTACAACAACCTGGATAGACCCCAGAGGACATTACACTAAGTGAAATAAGCCAGACACAGAAAGAAAAAAACTGCATGACTTATGTGGAATCTGAAAACGTCAAATCCATAGAAGCAGAGAATAGAACTATGGTTAGCAGAGGCTGGGAGCACAGGCTGGGGAAATAGAGAGATGCTTGTCAAAGAGTACAATGTTGTAGTTAGGTAGGATGAATAAGTCTAGAGCTCTAACGTTTCAGCATGATGACTATAGTCAATAATACTGTATCAAATACTGGAAGTTTCCTTAAAAAGTAGATTTAAGGTGCTCTCATCACACAAAAAATTGGTAACTATGTGAGGAGATGAGATGTTAGTTTGACTGTAGTAATCATTTCACTATGTATATGTATATCAAATAATCATGTGGTACATGTTAAATATAAGCAATTATTATTTTAAAATGTTAAAAGAAAAGAGACTAAATAAAGAAGTTGGATGACAGGATATGTGGGTTTTTATATTCTACATTTAGAATTCTGAAATATTTTTAAAATTTCAAAATACAAAGATTTTTTTAAATGAAGTAAAATGATACAAGGCAGATAGCTGATTTGGCAACCATTGTTGACTTCCTGACGTGAAACTTTTACATAGAAAACTAGCACTATTGTTATTGAATAAAACAGTGGCTTGGAATAAATATTTCGATGAAATGTTTGATTGAATAGAATCATTTTCTAAAAATTACCACTTGCACTATTTGCATTGATTGATTCCTCCCCCTAATATTGGCTATCATGTATACCCTCTGTGACTTTCCTCCTTTCTTCGAATGGGGTTCCCTCAAAAGCAGAAAGTCAATAAAAGATGCATTAATGAATGGAAACTTCTGTGCACAACTGGGGCTCAGACTTGCTGACTATTTGCTGAGAGAACTTTCCCACCAAGGAATGAGGAAGCCGAGGCATTTATCTCCCAATAAATGTCCCTTATTGTTGGAAGGTTGCTTCTGTGGGCACAACTCTGGCCTGCTCCTTGACTTACTATTTTTCTACACCTTGAGAATACCCTCATGCTGAAGTGCTTGAGGTGGGAAGCCATTCATTTATTCCATGAATTCTTCATTAAAGACACAGGTGACCTCCAGGGGGACCAAGAGAGTAAGGCCAGAGCCTTATACAAATGCTAAACTTTCCTATATATGGATTTAACAAGTATTTAAAATGAACAAATGCTTAAAATGAACTAATATTACTACCCATCTAATAACTTGTAATTAATAGTTTGTGCTTTTGATTCCTTTCCTTTCATATGAAGTTGATTATAAACAAAATAGGAATGCACGATATATAGGGTACAAGGATTTTGTACGCCCTCATGGTTCTGAGTATTTTCTCCAAGATTTTGAAACAAGAATTCTCTTACTTTCAACACTGATGACATGTGTTGAATCCATCTCAGTTTCATTTCTTTTGCTCTAGAGTGAGATTTGTATTATAAAAGATTTTATCTGTGATTCCATCATTCTCTTTACAGGTCTCTTGTAAACAATAAGGACGGCTTAACAGAATTCAAAATAACTTAAAGAATAAAAACCAAGGAAAATTCTTCATAATTACCAAGTAACAATATGAAGTATGATACTACTTATTCTGGGTTGCCTACAGAATGGAAGTAAAGAGAATATCTGAATGTAAAATAGGTCTAGAAAATTAAATGTGATAACACCCATTTAAATGATATGTGGCTAATAGACCACTAATGCAGCCCTCTCTATATGGAAAAAAATGTGGAAAAAGACAAAAACTAAAAGTTAAGTAAAACAGACACATAACCTTAGGCTAGAATTTGGGAGTAATTGACATAAAGAGAAGTAGTTTGAGGGAGGAAAAAAAGAAAGGAAGAAATTTACTCTGTATTTAGTCCTTGACTAAAGTCAAGAGATTAGCTAAGAAAAAAATTAAGGAATATGCTTCATATATCCCCCAACTAAATGGCGCATTTCAGGTGCCATTTGCAGAGAAAGCACCACAATACACACATTCTGGAAAGTATAACTACTACACCTGAGCACTGGAGAGAGGACAGATATAACAAATCCTGTTGCAGCATGCTGGAATCTATAATCTTTACCTACTATCTTGGTTTGGAACCAGAAAATCAGATTACGCAAGTGGTGGAAAAATACCTTGAAGTAATAGAGAATTGCATGGCCTGTTCCTTGTTAAAGCTACATCAGTCTACGCTCTACTGCGACTCTCAGAAGAGAATTTCACCATTACTTAGGTGGAGAGAGAGCAGGACTTAAGACAATCCATATTTTCTGTTAACAAAAATTAAATCCTGATAAATCTAAACTCTCTTTAAAAAGAAAAATAATCAGCATTGGGCTAATAAAAAATTACTGCAGCAACAGAGGAAGGGAATGGCATGGAGAGAGTGCATCTTTGACAATAGCTTATTGCAATATCTAGAAGAAATTACAATTAATTATTTGACACGTCTTGTGGCCCTGAGTGTCAGGGAGGACATAAGAAGAAACAGGATGAGGTAAAGAAAGCAGTGAATGAATTATCAAAGGGCTTCAATGATGATTATAAATTAGTGATAAAGTTAAAATTTCCGTTTGACTCTGGTGTGGATATCCACCACTGTAGGCAATCGAAGCAGTGATATGGACCAGAAACATGGGAAGCTTTCCAAAAACGTAAAGGAAAATGACAAATTTGAACTAATAAGAGAAAATGAACGCACACACATACTATATATTTTGGATATATGAAGTGACTATATTTATATATATCGAGAGAGAGCAAAGAGTAAAGATAGAGCAAAGAGTAGTTGTTCCTGAAAGAGTATAGCCAGAATAAACAGAGAAGACATAAGTAAGAGAAAACATTTCAAAGGTGAGAAAGGAATTACTGACATTTAAGGTGTAATTGCTGGGGGAAATCCTTATCTAGATACATCCTGATAAAATATGTGAATCACAGACATGAAGTAAAAACATTGAATGCACCTAGGGAGAAAAAGCAAATATCTATAGTGAATGAAAAGTCATGCTGGCGTCAGACCTCTCCTCCGTAATAATATTGACAACTTACATTGGTGCAACAGGCATCAAAATATCATTAGGATATAATGAAGGTAAATAATCTAATCAAGAAGGTTGCTTTTATATATTTATATTTACATATACAACTTTGTATCTTACATTTAAGATTACACTGTATTTTCAGAATCCATGAAATATTTATCCAGAAAAAAACATCTAAAAGACCACAGGGAACATTTCAACAAACATAAAAAACTAGAAATTGTATAGTCTACATTTTCTCATTATGCAATAAATGACATGGAAGATAACTAATCACAGCAAATATTTTTAAAAATCTCCTTGGCAGCTGATGGGTTAACCAATAATTAAAAACTACAGTTATTATAGTCTAAATGCAAACTAACAAGAAAGACAACATATGTCAAAAATACAATGAAACAGCAAATTCTACACTCAGGACAAGAGGCATAAATCTAAATACTTTTATCAGTAACTAGGTAAGAATAAAAATAAATAAATGAATTAATCTAAGAAGCTATAACTGGAATGCCAAAATTATCCCAAGGAAACTAAGATAGTGATAGAGATGAAAACTAATACAAAACTTAATTAGGAAACATGAAATAGTATAATTGACAAGTAAATTTGAAAGCTGGTTGATTGAAGAGACAAAAAAAGATGAAACTTGAAAACTCACAAAACTTATACACTGATACATACACACAAAGAAATTAAAAGTACTAAATTCTGAGAGTGAAAAAAGTGATGTAATCACAGATCTAGAGAAGATGTTTCTTAAATTTTAAGACTACACTACTCATAAAACCGTATTTCGTAAACATTAAGAAATGCATGAATTACTCTGATACCATAAATTGAACAGGAATGCCCTTCAAAAACGTGCAGGTCCAGATGACTATCATGGACCTTTCTGTAATAATTTTTATGATATTCTAGAGCTCATAAAAATTACAAGCTTCCCAGTTAACCTAATGATTACAGAACCAAAAAAGACATTTCAGACCAGTTTCAAATAAGAGTATAAATATAAGAAAACACTAAATAAAATTATTAGTAAATCCAGAACTTTACTAAAGCCATAATACATTCTTACAGAAACATACACAAAGATATTTCAACATAATAAGCCCTCTGTGCCTCAGTTTCCTCATCTATCAACTGAATAATGATAGGTTCTACCTCATATGGTGATTTCAAAGATTGAATATATTAATAAGTTTAAGTGGCTTAGATATTTTGTTATATAATTTCTCAACAAATATCAACAGCCATTGTAATATTAACAGCAATTAAAATTGATTAAATACATCAAAACCCATCAAAGTAGTTTTGGATCAGATAGATTTGTATTTAAAAATCTGTGTCTGCCAGTGAATTTAACCCTCTCTAACATCTCAGCTCTCCTCAGGTGCATATGCATAATGATAGCTTTCTTCTAGCTTTATTATGATGATTAAATGATATAATACTGAGCATGTTGCCTAGTACATTATAAATTTTCATGGTAGTTGTCATTGCCATTTGTGATGGTTAATTTTACGTGTTATTTTACTGGGCTAAGATACTTAGCTAAATCTCTTGGTATTTACCTAGATAGCTGGTAAAACATTATTTCTGGGTGTGTCTCTGAGGATGCTTCTAAATGAGATTAGCACTTGAATGGATAGACTTGGTAAAAAAAAAAAAAAAAGATTGCCCTCCCCAATGCAGGTGGACATCATTCAATCCATTGAGGGCCTGAAGAGAATAAAAATGCAGAGAAAGGGCAAATTTGCTCTCTTTGCTTGAGCTGGGACATCTGTCTTCTCCTGCTCTCAGATATCAGCTTTACTGGTTCTAGAGCCTTAGGACTGGGACTGGGATTTATACCATCAACTCCCCTGGTTCTCAGGTGTTCAGACTTGGACTGAATTACACCACTGTCTTTCTTGTTTTCCAGCTTGTAGACAGCAGATCATGGGACTTCTTGCCTTCCATAATCTCACGAGCCAATTCCTGTAATAAATCCCTTCCTGTGTACATCTATATATATCTTATTGGTTCTTTCTCTAGAGAACCATAATATATCATTACAATAAACCTAGGTTTAAAATAATCACAAAATGATTATAATTTATGCCAAAAAGGCATTTGGTTAAATTCATCAGCCATGCAGATTGGGTGAGTAGGTGAGAGAAAAACAACATCAACAACCAGAAATAACAACACAGACAAACCTTTCATTAAAATAGCAATTATATATCCATTTGAAATAGATACTCAATGGCATTCTGAACTGTGAAACACTAGAGGCATTCTAATTAAAATCTGAAACATGTTATCACTAACATTTTTCAGCTGTATAACAGAAGTTCCTACGGATCGAATCTCACAAATGGGGAGAAGTAAAGACTCATCACTACTGGAAAGAAGCAATCAAAATCATCATTATTAGCAGATTATATGATTGTCTTCCTAACTGATAACTCAAGAAATCAAAGAAAAAAGAAAAATAGACCTAAAAAACAATTTCAGCTGGTTATCAAATGAGTATACAAAAATTAAATAACTCTCCTACATACCAACAATAACCAATTAGAAAATGTAAGTTTTAAAATTTCTCATTCATAGTAATGACGTATAATTTTTCAAAAGTGTAGAAGGCATACACAAAACTACAAAATATGATTACGAAGTTGAAAAAGTCTAAATGAATTAAGAAACAGTCCATGTTCCTGGGTGTATGTAAATTGTTTCTGAACTCTGAAACTGACTGTTTCTTTGATTAGTACTTTGATTAGTCTCTTGGGCATCCCAGGCTCCCCACCTCTTTCTGGGGAGTGCTGCAGCAAAGTTAACTTGGGAATAGGAGTCCTTCAAGCCTAGTTTCCCTGGTCCTCTCTGGCTCCTTGAGAAAGGGCATGATCACCTATGTTTTAATAAACATCATTCCATTTAACTTTCACAACATTTTCCTGAGTGAGTAGTATAGTTTACAGATACGGAAAGTCATGTGTTACTGAGGTTATTGGATTTGTCCAAGCTAGGAAAGTGTGATTCCATAGTGATTTTGAAGAAAACTTCCTACAGGCAAGGATTTAAGATAGAAGCTCCAGAGGTTTCAGCCAAACAGCCTTTGTGTAGACTGTTGCCCAAGAGACAAGTGTGGCTCCACTATTAGTTTTCTAGGGCTGCTGTGACAAAGTGCCACAAACTGGATGGTTTATAACAAGAGAAATTTATTCTCTTATACTTTTGGAGGCTAGAAGTGTAAAATCAAGGTGTCAGCAGGGCCACGCTCTCTGTGGTGCTGGGGGAGAATTTGTTCCTTGCCTTTCCCTTAGCCCTTTGGCATTCCTTAACTTGTACATGCATCACTCCAGCCTCTGCCTCTGTTGTCACCTGGTATTCTCCCCTGTGCATGTCAACTTCTGTGCCTTCTCTTTTCTAAGGACATCAGTTTTATTAGATTAAGAGCCCACCCTACTCCACTATGACCTCACCTTAACTAATAACATCTGCTACAACCCTATTTACAAAGTAAGTCATGTTCTGAGATTCTGAGGACATGCTTTAGAGGGACACTACCAACCCAGTACGGCTCCCTGTACCTCTTCTCTTCCGTCGTCTATTTTATTTCTCTCTTATTAACCCTCATCAGAGTACTCAGCCACATTTTTTTCTTGGCTGTTCTTATATTCTTTGCCAGTTTGGTGGCACGCCGGGATATTTGTCTCTCTAACCTCCTAATAAACAATTTCCTACCTGCAGGTTTTTTTCTGCCTTCTTCAAGGAACTTCCCTCTGGAAACTCTCTGGCCCACCCAGTCCTGCATTCCTTTGGATCTGCACCTGAACTTTGAACTTCCATGTGATATTTTGCCTTCCTGGGTCACCCCAAGTAGCAAGACCTGGTCCTACCCCCTTAGTAACTTATTTATAGGGGACCAGGCCATGCAGCTATAACTAATGTTTTGAAATATTATCCTATATTCAATTTGTTTCTGACCCCCTGTAATTCTTGCTGCTCTAGGGTAATATATTTATTGAAGTTGGGCATCTCTTCAGGGAAAGGGCAAAAGCCAGGGAGAAAAGAAGTGTCAGACATTTGAGAGAAAAAAAGGATTTTGGGGAACTCCTAGACCCAGGCTCTAAATTATTAAGCTCTAGCTTGGAGGATTCAGACCACAGCAGTTTTTCCACAAGCCAGAGAGTAGGGAGAATGCAAGGTTGAAATGAAGTCCATTTTCCCCTTTAGAAGGAAGGTGAGTACCCCTCTGCCCTGGTGTGAAGCTTATAGTGGGGGAGAGTGGAGGACCCCAGAGAGACACTGAGAGAGAGGAAGGAAAAAGAGAGGTAGAGTTGGAGAATAGGGATATGCATGTCCCTGAGGACTTACTTCCCTGTCCTCTTGTGGTTGCACAGGGATTAGTGACCTTCTTATACTTTAAGAATTCCATGGTATAGAAAGCTTGTTTTTTGAATCTTTCCTTAACTCTTGGATGAAAATGCCTCATAGAATGAAAATCAGAATTTCTACAAATGAGTAGAAATGTCAACACGGTATATTCAGGTAAAGGGAGAATGAAGAATAGTGCCATGTAGTTTCCTAATGTGAGTCATGTGTAGGAGATCCAGACTCTCCTGGTGGCTCCAGAGGAGCATGGGAAGGTGCTTTCATGGCTAGAGGTCTGGGAGAAGCCTGAGCTTGGAATGAGGTGGGAGCTGAGTCCTTATGATTCAGAGCCAATGGGGAAGATGGGAGCACTGAGTGCAGCAGGGTAAGTGGCAGACACCCAATAATCAAGTGGAGGACAGCAAAGCTGAATGAAAGAAGACACCTCTCCCTATTATTGGGACAAAATATGAAACAACCACTAGTCAGATAAGGACAAGGAGAAGAGCAAATGAGAGAAACCCGAGAAAACGAAGTAATTACATGGGAGACAAAGTTTTAAACTGAGAAGAGACTCTGCTTCCTTGAATTTTTCCAATAGCTAGCTGATATGATTAGCTTGTTTGCAGATTGAGTTTAATCACAGAGAATGTTAAATGTTGATATTGTACTATATTATGTTTATTATATTGTATTGTATATTAGATTATATATTTTAGTGTTGTGATGACACATTTTGAGTCTACCACCTGATTGTGACTCAGATTTCCTTTCCTTTATTTCCTATTACATGCATATCTGTAAATTGCTCCAAACATAGAATCTTGGGGGAAATTTTTGTTCAGCTCTCTCGGAGTCCTTGATATCTTATCTGTGGCTTAATCAAATCACTTCTTTGTCAGAAACAGTGGGTTTCCTTATATTTCCACCACAAATTTTCTAATCCAACGCTGATGTTGACGCTGATGTTGATCTTTAATCTGGTCTGCTGGTGACCTAGATGTGTAAGCATTGCTGCACACTAATCTGTTTTTGAAAGATAGTAAACCAAGCATAGTGATAAGGAGAAACTTCTCTGCATTAATATTTAAGCTGTCGAGTTCTCCAAGGATACATCCAGGGATGCAGCAGTTTCAAAAATAATCTTGAAGCAGAATTTTACCCTCAAATTTTCAACTTTTCAGCTATACCTAAGTACTGAAATGCCAAACCGTTACAGATAAACTGTGGAAGGACTTCAGAGTTCAATGTGACTGGACAGAAATGGGACAGATGAACTTTGAATAAAAGCAAGTGAAGTAATGCTTTTAGAGAAAAACACTTCATCATCCTTATAAAACTAAAGGTTCCAAGCTGTCAGCTAACCTCAGATGGAGCTCATTCCAGTTATTAGGCCCATATATTAATGCTCTCCAACGACTAACAAATATTAAGAAAAATATTAACAGTAATAATAACAATGATAACAATGTATTGCTTAAGTCAAGTGCTGAGCTATGTAACATTCATGTATTACTTTATACAAAACTCTTAGTAACCTCTTGCTCTTTTCATTTTATGGGATACAGGAAATGTCAAGGTCACAATGACGTCAGAAATTCAAGCTCAAGGCAATCTGATGTTAAAGCTCAGACATTTACCTACCACGTTACACAGCCCTGCACTGAACATCTGCTCTGGAACAAATCAGCATTAGGTTTGTTCCCAAAATAGTATCAGAATTTTAATAATAGTGGAAAGGAGACATGTGAGAAAAGAATAAATCTAGGGCAGGGCTACTAAAATCACCAAGCGGTGATATGAGGGTATATGAGGGTAGACTTTTAAAAATAATTATGGGTTCAACATACAAACTATATAGAAAACATGAATGGTTCACAAAATCCCAGAAGTCTGGAACTAGAAACTAGCATGTCTGTCTTGAAAGGAGGGCCTATGAGAGGGAATGCTCTTTACCAAATGAGTAAAAACTCTCAGAAATTTGCTATTTTTAGCTGATGATAGAGTATCAAGAATATCAAGGCCCTTAGCTCATATTTTCTGCCTCTACTTTCCTCCGTTTGTCAGATACTCTTCATTGGCAGCCAGAATATATCTGAGACCTTAGCCCCATCATCTGGTAACAAATTACCTTGGCATCCTCTCAAAACAGTATCCATATATTCAGCCTCTCCTGGACACCTCCTTTTTTATTTGGACCCTGTATTTGCTACTTCCAGGGATTATTCTTTGGGTACTTTGTTGCTTCCTCAAGCTATACATCTCTCCTTGACTTCTCTCAGTCCTTACAAAGGGGATTTGATGTGCTTCCTTATTTCTAATATTAGCAGTTACCATTCTCATTGCCCTTTTTGTTCTCACCAAAGCCCTGTCAAGGGACAACACTATTTCCCAAAATGAAATCCTTGTCTCATATTTAACACCAGTGTCTGGGTTCTGCTTCTTATAAGTAATTGTTCCCACCCTACCTCCTGGAAATTACCAGCACCTGGAACCTCCAATGCTATGCTCTGTGTCTCTGATAGTAAATCATATCTGTCATCTGAAACAGCCAATTCTATGTGATGCTGCTTAGACTTCCAAGCTTGCATGCTGGAAGCTATTACTAAGTAGGAGGAAATAAAACCAGGTGAACAGGCATTTGGTTAGAGAAAATTTACCAGGATAGAAGATTCTGTGCCCTACAGAAGTGGTTCCAATTTAGGTTAGTCAAACTTTATTGTAATCTAGGTTAGCTTTAAAGAAATCTGGTCAGAGGTCCAGGGGGTGATGGTTCGTGGTCTCAGGTACATGTCTGGGCCATAGAACAATGAGCTTGCCTTAACTGATTTTGATATATCAGAAATATATTTAGTCTCAAGATTAAAGGAGTAGGCCAGGGATACAGACCTGTAGCCAACTCCGGTATGATTCAGGGTGGCTTATATTCCTAGTAAGCTGTGATATGAGCCAGGAACCTGTGACCATGAAGAAAAGAGCAAAGCACAAGGAAGTATGGAACAACAGGTCAGGGTGCACAATTCCCCAGAGATTACTATAGACCACTGATGATTTTTACATTCTTGTTTGGTTGTATAAACTAGAAAGGGAAGAGTATGTATGGGAGTCAGTGTGATTTAAAGGGCCATAAGGGAGTAGCCGTAGTAAATAGTATAGAAGACCTGGTATTTGCTTTGGGGGAGGAGGCTAGCTCTGAACGAAAGGATGCATTTGCCACTGATAGTCTGATTTTGCCTACTCAGCTGTATCTCCAGAGTTATAGTTTTTCTCACTTCTGTCCCACTACCTTGGGTGGATTTTGTACCAAGCTGTGACTCTCTCCATGACATTGCCACTCTCATGCTACCTAGGTTAGAACATCCTGCTTATACTGCAAGACAGAGATAGAAATTTAAAATGAAACTACAGTCAATAAAACTCTAAGGGGTTATTAAGGTAATTAAGGCTGTCAGAGGAGAGCCCTTAAATTTTCTTGGCCTTGTCATCACAAATGATAAAGTGTCCATTGATGCTTCTTTTAGCAACAGAGTAGTACTCTTGAGCGGGCCCTGGCAGGATTCCTTTGAGTTCTGTACAATTTCCATATTCACTATGCAAAATACAAGAAGCTGGAAATCCTTAAAGTTACTTACCCTTCCCCCATAGGAAAGTGCACTAATTGGGCCACACAGATTATCCTAGTCCTGATTTCATTACAGCCTTTGAACCTGCCTTCTGGAGCATCTCCCCTTCTCTCTGATAAACCACCTCCCTGCCTGTCCTTAAGACTCAGCTCAGGCTCACCACCTGGAGGCCTTCAATAGTTAGTGCTAAGGTATGACCTATTTGGTCAGGGCAGGCTAAAAAATGTTGAATTTTAAGAAAACAAACAAAACAAAAAACCTTGGTTGATTGAATTGGCCAATTGTTTGTAGAAGTAATCTATCATTTTCATTGGAAGGAAAAAACATACGAGATCCAGTGCAATTTTTATTTACTGTCATATAACCTAATTAATGGTTCCATGTAAAATCTGCCACCATGGGACTTTCCTTATATAGCACTTATAGTGTCAATAAAAGTAGTGGTGCATATGTTGACCAACACACCCTGTCCACTAGATTGTGTCTTTCTTAAAGGAAGGGATTCTGTTCCGTATATTTTTGAATGTTCAATATCCAGAACAAGACCTGGCCCAGAGTAGACATACCTGGTGGTTTCCTCAACTGAAGTAAATTGTAAAATGACTGGGTTCTCTAAGTTCTCTACAAGCTCCAAATATTTTATTCAGGAATGCTGAGGGCTCCATGGGTGTTTGGTCCTTACCTAGGCAGAGGTGTGCATTACATGGAAAAGAAGGGCCCTGAGCTCCTGAAGCTTAAGTCCTAATGTGGCAGGTTAAGCACAGTAATCCCTCTTAGAGATACTGACTTAGTCTGGGTTACTTTGTTAACATGATACACTGACTTTTTAGGATAATAAAATATTTCAGTGTAGAGTCCTGAAATCACTCAAAGAGCCTATGGTTCCATAAATAAAAGTCAAAAAAAAAGGACAGTACAAATATACAGGTGAAGTACTATCTCAGAACATGAGTGGCCAAAATCTGGAAGTGCCTCATGGACAAGACACAGTCTGAGCTGCCATCTGAGAGAGGAGTTGCACTTTACTGGTCCTTGAAGCTGCTGTTCTGCTGTATGCAGGAATTATCTACTTTTAAAGGACTAATTTCCTGAAACATAAGACAATTCCCCTCACAGCTGACCAGTGAGTGAACTTCACTCATTCTTCTTCAAAAATGCCAGACATTGAGTTTTGCTTCTACAGGGATACTTAATTCCATCTACTATGTGAAAGTGACATTTCATAAAGAAGCGGTCCTCAACGCTGAGGCATCCTTTGGGACCTTATCAACATTGGTCCTCTTACCTTGTAAACCCAGAGCGTAAGCAGTAGATCACACCCTGTAAGGATAGTATGCGTAATTCACTTAAGTGAGGAAAAGGACTTTGGTGGAAACAATGGGGACTATTCATTTATTAGTGGTCGGAGGTAACACCACCCCCTCCTGCCCCTCCTAGGCGTAGCAGAGGGAAAGGGACCTGCCGTGTGTTATACCAGTCTATTATGGGAGCAGATAAATGAATACTATGCTCCAGATTTTCCATAGCAATTACTTTTTTTTAACACAAGTATAAATGCACGTTTTTAGCTATTTTAATCACTTCCCTATCCATATGTTGTTTGAAGAGTGAAGAACATATTCGACAAAGTGGATTGCGCGCAGGAAGCACTAATTTTTGTGGCTACAGAGACAAATCAGAAACCACTACTTATATTACCAGTTTTCCCCTATAAATCTTCGGTGGACTATTTCTACACTAGTTCCAATGTAAATTATGGATGCTTTGCATTTTCTAATCCTTTTGTAACTATGAATTTCTTAAGCTCCTCGAGAGCCTGTCACAAAAGAGAAAAGATTTTCAAAGCGGTTAACTTTAGTAGGAGACATTGCATATTAAATATACTAAGCTCTGAACTCTTAGTGTTTCCCCCCTAGAGCTTTCACTGCTGTGATGACCATATTTCCATTTAAAAGGACAGAAATGGGGAAGAAACGATGCTGTTTCCAAGTGCTGTGGCCGATTCTGCCCTCTAGTCAAGCGGAACGGATCCTGGGAGACCCTGGGCGGCGGGGAGGGGATGGTGTGTCCTGTAATTACCCGGGGTCTAAGGTGGTAGCTGGCCCTTCCGCGTGCAAACGCCAACAGCGGCATCGGAAACGATAACCGGTGTCCGAGGACGCGCAGCTCCGGGAGGTTGGGGGGACGGGGGGCTCGCGGGGAAGCCTGAAGGCTAGAGGCCGGATGCCATCGGCCTCGCGGAGCCTCTCTGCACTGTCCATACAGATGAGTTCCACGGCTGACACAGGAAGGCAGAGTGAGGAGGAGGCGCGGAGGCAGGCGACTGAGCCGCGCACCCGGCTTTGACGTCGCCCGGCTGCGGCTAGAAGCTCGCGCTCTCAGCACGTAGCGCACAACGTGACCACACACAGCCTTCCTCTCCGGCAGCCCGGCAGCTCGGCAGCCCCGCAGCCCCGCTCTTGGCTTCGCCCTCCTCCTCCTTTCCGCCTCCGCGGCGCGCACCCCCGCGCACACCCAAGGATTCCGGCCGGCGTCTAGCCCTCGGCGCTTCGCCGCCCGGCCCGGGCACCTCCGCCGCAGCTGGGGCCCGAACGGCGGCCACGCAGCCGGTGTCCTTCTCAGGCGGCCGCTACCGCGTTCATCTCCGGATGCCAGCACTACATTAGCCCAGGCGGGGAACCCCTTCTGTGGCGCCCTCCTCTAAACTCCCGCCTGTCCCGGCCGCCCCCACCCCTCCACCTGGCGGGGGCAGCGCGGAAGCGAAGAGGACGCGCGCGGTGCCGGTGGGCACGCGTGGTGCCGGTGGGCACGCGTAGACGTGTGTGCGATCCTATCTCTGCTTGTTATTCTCCGTCTCTTGCAAGTGACGGTGCCTGGACTCTGCTTTCGGCTCCCGGAATTGGTGCGGCCGGCCTGAGCCCCCTCTTCGCTGGCGTGGCGCTAAAGGCTATTTTGGAGAACTGTGGAGGTGGCCGCGGCGGCGGCGGCGGCGGCGGCTGAGGCTGGTGCCCGAGAAAGCTCCAGACTCACACTCTGCACCCTGTCGGTCCCTCTCCCCCTTCTTGCCCCTCCTCCCTTTCCTTCCTCCCCACCCCCGTCCCCCTAGCCCCACTCCTCCTCTTCCTCCTCCTCCTCCTCTTCCTCCTCTCCCCGCTCGGCGATGCGAGCCTGTATCGTGTAACAGGATTGGCGTTGCAATGGCAACTGATGGAATGGGGGAAGGCAAGACAGCAGGGCTGGGGGCTCCGGACTGCGGGCGGGCGGGCCGCTGCCGCCGCTTGACGCTCCTCCGGGGACCTTCGCGAGTTACTTTGTAAAGGCGAACCCAAGCGAGAAAGCCCCTGCTCGGTGCCCCGAGGCAGAGGCCACTTCCTGCTCCCTGGCTGCCCGCGTCAGGCTCGCACCGCTCGGCACACCCGGCCCCTCGCCAGCACCCGCCGCCGGCCCAGCGCGCCGCCGCCGCCGCCGCCGCCGCCGCGGAGACTCCAGCCCGCTCCCCTGAAGAACACTTCGCCTCCCGGCTCCGCTTCCCATCACGCCCCCTGCTCCTCCCCGGCGTCTGCGATTTTTCCAGGCGCCCAGTGTGAGTGAGGCGTGCGTGTGAGTCTGTGTCAGGGTATTGTGTTGTGGGAGTGTGTGTGTGTGTGTGTGTGTGTGTGTGTGTGTGTGTGTGCATGAGTGTGGGGTGTGCGGGGCTCCTGCGCTCCGCTCACGGCCGCCGCCGGGGAAAGACGGACGGACTGCGCTTCCCTCTTCCGCGAGCGGTTCCCGGGCACCTCGGCTCGGCTGGGGAGCGAGCGGAGCGCGCCCGGCTGGCTGCCGGCCTCCAGAAGGTCCTGCTGCGTCCCCCCTGGGCTGGATATGTTCATGTTCACGTGAAGATGGATTTAGTGTACGGTCTCGTGTGGCTGCTGACAGTCCTCCTGGAGGGGATCTCTGGCCAAGGAGTGTACGGTGAGTGGAATCGCGACGCTATTGTGACCTTGCGATTCTTAGGGAAGATAGGCTGGTGAGCGAAAATGCACGACTCGCGCCGTTCCGGGGCCCCTCCCGGCGTGGCTTTTGATTTCCACTTCATCACGTTATTGGGAGCGATAAGGAGGCGGCGAGCGCGCTGCGAGTCGGGCTGCGAGCCGCTCTCCCAGCGCCTCGGCTCGGGCTCGGAGTTGTGTCGAGCCGGCAGCCCAGCACTCGTGCGAATAAGTGGCTTTGCACTTGATTTATCCCCTCTGGGGACCCGAGCTCTAACAGTCTTTGATTTAATAATGATTTGGCTCCTTGCATGCCTTGGTGTCGGTGCCGCGGTTTCCTCCCAAGGGAAGCTTCGAATGTGACCCCAATGAGCTCCTCATTCCTCTCCGCCCCGTCTCTCAGCCTTCTCTTTTCCTTTTCCTTTTTTTGGGGGGCGTGGGGAGAGTTGAATGCCTACTTGACTTGATTTTCCGGCTCAGGAAGTGGGTTGACAGTCGAGTTGCGTTCTGCACCAACCATTGCCATGAGCACTGACTTGGGGAGGGGAAAAATAGCAGGCAAGATTCTCGGTGCCAGACACAATGAAGGGACATGTTTATGTGAATGGATGAGCAAATGCATGAATGAACGGACGGCCAAGTCTGCGCGTCTCGGCTCCGGGGCAGGACGCTAGCTCACTGCAACAGGAACATAATCTCAGTTCTCCGGAAAACGCAGGGCTGGGAGGGTTAGGATGGAGAGAAGGGTGAACGTGTTAATTCGGATGTTTTTAAGTCCTTAAGAGCCAATCCAGGTTCCTTCGCCTGTCAGCAGTTGGCACCCTTGGTTTTCAGGACTGAAAGATACACACACACACACACACACACACACCCTCTGGCTCAAATGTGAGTCTTCTCCTGGGATAAGCAGGCGGTGCTACAAAGGAAAAATAACTTTTGTGTTCTCGAGGTATGGTGGGAAGGTTAGGAGAACAGCCCTTGAGGGGACAGCAGGCGGAGACTCACCTACAGCTCCCAGGCTAGGGCCGACATCCAGAGAAACTGTGTGCTGGAAATTTGGCAGCCCGCCTTTGGTCTCCCTCGGGGTTGGGACCCCAGCGCTGCAGTGCTAGGCACCGGCTGCCCCGGGCAAAGGGCATGAGTGTTCGTGGAAGCGCAGACCCTAGAAGTGACTTGGGAGTGGGCGCGGATGCAAGGGGACCTTGAGTTCTCAAACTCTGGGAACGTGGAGTGCGCAGTGGGCAGGTGTTTGGGAACCGAGGCGGGAGGTCCGCCTTTACTCTCTCCGCGGTGTCTTGTCCAGGGCTGAGCGGTGCTGGGGAGGGTGGGGAGAGGGTCAGGAGCGGCGAGCACTGGGCTCTGCTTCGCCTCATCGGCCACTCCCCTTGCCTGTCTTCCGACTTCCCTCCTTGGCTCTGGCCAAGAGACCTTCACTTTCTCCCGCCTCTAAGCATCTTAATTTCCCCTCTCGCCTCACTCCCTCTTTCCCAAATGAAAGAGAGCTTTCTGGGTGGTGGTGGTGCTGCTGGTACCGCTGCTGCTGGTGTGTGTAGGAGAGATGCTGAGGTCTTGAACCTCGTGGCTTAAACCGCTTGGCTGATGGCAGGAGGTGAGGCCTTGCGCAGAGCAGGAATTCATTTAGTGCTGTTTTGACTTCTGCTGGACTCTGGTGTCCCGCAGCTGAGAGTGGCTGGGGTTCTAGGGACGGAGGAATGCTGCAGATAAAATGGAACCTTCTCGGCAGGCGAGCTGTTCCCTAGTGTGAGTCTGAACTCTGCTTGTCCAAGTCTTTATTTCTCTCCTATTGGTTCAGATTAGCCCAAATAAAAAGAGTGGTTTTTTTGGTTTTGTTTTTAAGTGTGTGTGTGTGTGTGTGTGTGTGTGTGTGTGTGTGTGTGTGTAGGAGATAATGAGAAGTGAGAAAAATCGGGGTGGGGGGTAGGGGATGTTCTGGAACTGTCTGGATTAGAAAGGGTTCCATTTTTCTGTCACTGTTTGTCATTCAGATTGTTTGTCCTGGCAAGTCTCATGCTGGGTGGTGGGAAAGTGTAAGATGTAGGAGTGGAGACAAGTAGAGAACAATTGCATCAAAACAGTCCTGGGCCACGCTGCTTAACAATAAGGGGGGAGGCATTTCTGCTACTGAGCTGATCCTTGTGAAGGTGGTTTTTTTTTTTCCTTTTACTATTGATGTGGTTATTAGTCACTTAGCTAGGAGTAGAATTGGCTTTGTTTGAAAATTAGCATCACTAGTCTTTATAAATGTCATAGCTATCAGGTGGGTGAAAAAATATATTTATATATTACTTTTCAAGTATGTCTTACAAATCACAGAAGTTAGATTCTCAAAGTGGGAATCTGTAACCTTCAGTATCAGCATCACCTGGGAACTTGTTAGGAATGCAAATTCTCTGACCCCTCCCAGGATTTCTAAATCAGAAATTCAGAGTGTGGGATCCACATTTTGTGTTTTTCACCTCAGGTGATGATTAGGATGCGTGCTAAAGTCTGAGAACCACTGATAAAACTTCACATTTCATTGCTTTGACTTTGTAAACCGTGACCTTTCTTAACCTGAAGTAGTTTTATTATTTTTTTGTGTGTGTGGAAGCATTTATGGGGAAGAGAAGATTTTATTTTTATTTAGGTATAAAATATTGATTATTGTAAGAAGGATGTAGACATAAGAGTTAGTGTAAGATTATAAAGTGTGTTTTGAACATTTTACATGAGGAGTCTGGAAATTGATTAACTAAAAATAAGCAGTGCAATTATAAACAGAGACTTCAAAGACCTAGATAGGAACTTTGCTAGCATAAGTCTGTATCCCTGTCACCCTTTATTTGCCTGTGTTTGCCAGATGTAAAACCATTCGTGCTATGCACAAAGTATTATTTCTTAATATTGTTTTCTAGTAGCTAAGTTCAAGAGAAAATAACATTATTTTATCGGTAATTCAGACAAAATCACTTCACTGTAGCCTAAAACTAATTACATGATTTAGAAATATATCATTGTAACCTTTCTTCCTTGAAATAGCTAGTCAGCCCTTCATTCTTCTACTGCTAGCCTGGAAAATTCTGAGCATGAAATTCAGATGTTTTTAAGTAATTGAGACTATTTGTTTTAATATATAGATTATATTTTCTTGAGTTACTGTAATCTTCTTCCTGTTGTGTTTGATCAGCTTGGTACCATGTGTACTACTTAAGTATAAAAGTTTCTGCTATAGACCTAGGGACTTAACTGTCATTTATCTGGGAATACTGCTTAGCAGACTTGCTGCACAGTAGATGAGATTTGTGTATATGTGGCATTTGGGTAAGGGAGATTATCTTCTGATTTATATCTGCCTGTCTACCCTCCACCAATGATTCTGATGTCATTAAAAAACACTTTTTAAAAATGGCATTTTTCCCTGTAGATATCTATATTTGTGTAGTTTTTATTTTTAAATTTTTTTTAATAAATTTTTTTTTGGCCATGCCATGAAGCTTGTGGGATCTTAGTTCCCCAACCAGGGATTGAACCCGGGGCCATGGCAGTGAAAGCGTGGAGTCCTAACCACAGGACCAGCAGGGAATTCCCTGTGTAGTTTTAAAAATCAATTTTCTTAAGTTTTTATATTCTCCCTTCTTGAATTAAAAAAATTTTTTGATATTCAAGCTTTTTCCTCAAAATAATCTTGGAAGTTTAAAGTTTTATTTTAATTTTCTTTTTACTATATTAAACGTCACTGAAAACCAAAAAGTCATTAAAGAACAGTGAACTGGTATCCATTTTTGGCATTGTTAATTTTGTTGCACTAAACCCATTGCATTACGTTTAGGATAACTGATTAAACATAGCGTCAAGGGTCACTATGTAAACCCCAGCTAGGTGTATATGACTGCAATACTTAGAGCTGAGTGATCCAAAGTATTTTCCTAGTTTTGAAAGTTTTCTTTGTAAGTTATTCTGTGGATGTTTAACTGTGTTTTTTAGAGAACCTGTTGATAATTACATAATTTTGAGAATCATATCTCCTATAAACTTCACAGTTGTCTTGCTTAAAAAGGAAAAAACTGCTGCATTGACACACACTGTATTTTTACTTCTGACCTATTATACCCTTAATTTCCAAGGAGGCTAATAAAAGATTATAACTGCATTAGCACAGGACAAATCCCCACTGCAATTGAAAAACAAAATAAAAGTCTATGTCTAAATAGTTTTTAATAAGAGCCAAATCTACCAATGAGTTGATGTCCTAAAATAATTAATGTACTGCCCATAAATAGCTTGCAGGATGTGCTAGAAGCAATAAATAGAATAAGTTTATCAACACATGTGTATGACAAATTAGCAAGCTATATTCTCTCAATTCAAGTAATATCAATTAGTCTCATAAATTTTAAGAATGACACCCCAGGCAGTAGATGACAGAAAAGTCTTGGTGGAATTGAGAACCAGGGGATAAGGTAGACAGGAAGGATCTGGAAGATCTTTCAGACTGTCAGTGGGTTGAATCTAAATGTACAGATTGACCCAAAGGGATAAGAGTGCTCTGGAAGGTCAGTTGACCATTACATCCAGTCCCAGGATGTTTCCATCCTCACAGCAAAATTATCCCAAGGTGCATTGAATTGTGATTTTTGTCCTGTTTGAGTATGGAGAAACCCTGTGATCAGATTCTGCTTTTGACTGAACACATATTTAGGGTGTTAGCCTGTGGGAGATGACTTTAATGAGTGTTGCTAAAAAAAGGTAAATCTGAAGCTCTGTCATATGCAATTAGCTTTAGCCTTCTCTCTTCCCACTCCTCACCCCACTGTCCCTATGTGCACGCGAGAACACACACACACATGCGCGCACCTTGGATCATCACCACTTTGGTCACCATCACAGGAAAAGTGGGCTGTCTTTTGTATCTTGAGATTATTTTTGTACATTCAAGGTTGTCCTTACTGGTCGTGTTACTGAGAATTCACATGACAAATAAGCAGATTATTTTATACAGTGTTACTTGCTCATGTCCTGTTTGTCCCTGGGAAGCCCCTAAGTGGGCTGGCTATTAAGTACTTTAGATTGAGCAGGTTGAACATTAAGCCTAAGGAATCATTTTCTGGAGAACAAATCAGTGAGGGTGAATAGATGTCATAAAAGAAATTCAAGGAAGGCATTTTTCATGATCTTCATTATTTTGGCTTAATTTTATTGTCTCTGATACCAGCTCTTCTTATTGATATTGTAAAATTATTTTAGTTTTTGTTTTGTAAGGCAAACCACCTTAAACCTACTTTGAGAAACAGGTTTTCTGGAAAAAATATCTTCTGTATTCTTTTAAAATGTACTGTTTTAATGTGATTGGGGTAGGGCTCATGGGATGCAACTAATAGCATGAGCCTGTGGGTTCAGTTTATGTCTTAACACAGTGTTAGGAACCGTGATCTTGGGTTGCTTTCCAGCTATTGAGATAATTCATCACTCATGTTCTCTGTCCTGGTCCTCATGCTTTGGGAAGAGTCTTGGAAGAGTTGGGCTCAAGACTCGAAACCCACAAAGTCAAAGGCAAAGAGTCAGTTAACACCCGCCTAGTCCTGGAACTGAGCTCTTGGCAGCTGCAGTGAACTAAAGGAATGTGCTATCAGCTCCCAGTTGAATTGGGGGAAGATCTTACTTTCCCTTTTGGCTATTTTGGAAGGACAAGCAAAGTATTATATTGAATGCATTTCAAATATGAATAGGGTGAACGTTTTTAGCTTCACTGTAATTGCCTTAACTGAATAGTCCCTCAAAATGAAATTTCATTTCTTTGCTTCAGTGACTGTCAATGTAAAAATATTACTTAGAGCAAAATGAATAAATGATTTCATTTATAGGCCACTGTATCCTATTTTTATTTTCAAATCCAATTAATAAACTTTTGGCCCTGTAAAACCATAAAGTCAGAAGAGACTTTACGATGGCATTAAATCATCTCACTGATTTATGACACAATGGCTTTCTATTATGCTAGTCTGATGGTGGTCCTATCCTATTCGTGAGATTTCTTTCACAACTCTTTTTTCCACAATCCAGGCTTATTCACTGGATGGATATTTTTTTGTCACCTTGCTAAAATCCCTCATCTCCATTATTGGATCATGCACTTAGTTATTTCCCATTTTATACCAGTACAATTCCATTTTTTTCTTAACTTATATGACCTTGAACTGATCCCAATTAAGCTCTCTTATATTGGTTTCTTACTACTTTTCCAAGATACTAATGCCAAGATACTATTTCCAAGATACTATTTCTATCTTGTGTTTTAAAACACTTATTTCCTTTCCTGTTGATGTAATTGATTGAATTCAGTAAGAAAGATGATTTCCATTTCATAATCTAAATCATACTTTCCCCAGGAGTTCACAGTCATAGAAAAGGATTTCAAATGATAGGAACATTTTTTTTGGCTATTACACATTTACTATAAATTTACCAATTAAAGACATATTTTGGTAGGAGCAAAGGTATTAGAAATTATGATTTAACTTTTCTTTCTGTCTTTTCGTATGCTACCTCTATAACCTTACATAAAAATAGGAGACATCAGTTTCTTGCGCTTCCCGTCAAAACTATACCAAGGACTATTGTGTGGTTGGCAGGTGGGGTCGAATATGTGACATGTTACCATATCCGCAAGCAGCATATTTCTTGTCCTGTTTTGTTGGAATAAGAATGGGAGGGATAAAAATAATGGAGTGATTCTGTGGAAAGGGAAACATATTATGTCTGAAAGAGGAAAGGTTGGTTCATAGCTAGACCTCCCACAGTCTTTTTTTTTTTTTTTTTTGTGGTATGCGGGCCTCCCTCCGCTGTGGCTTCTCCCGTCGCGGAACACAGGCTCCGGACGCGCAGGCCCAGCGGCCACGGCACACGGGCCCAGCCGCTCCGCGGCATGTGGGATCCTCCCAGACCGGGGCGCGAACCCGGTTCCCCTGCATCGGCAGGCGGACGCGCCACCACTGCGCCACCAGGGAAGTCCCTCCCACAGTCTTAAAGGACAGCACAAAGGGCATTGAAATCTCAATGAGGTGAGTAGGAAATCAAATGCTGGCCTGAAAAGGCCATTCGAAAAATATATCTGTCCTTTAAGTAATAGCAAAACAGCAAACTATTTTTTTTCTGAAGTAAATAGAACTTTGTTCATGTGTGTCAAACAGAGGAAGAAAAAAAATGTCTGCGATTTCACTGAATGACAACTTCAGCGAGATTTTTCTGTTCTCCTGAAAGGGAAAGATAGAAAGATGAGGAATTCTTAAACAGAGCCTATGGTCCCAGTGGACCAGATTATCCTACCTGCCAATTGATTGTACTTAAGGAGAGATAGGCACAGATTAAACATTGGGGCATTCTCTCTGTTATTTCTGAGTGGAGCTATGAATTTGTTCCAGGCCTTGCCTTGGGTCCACTTCCTACTGAAGATGGGGAGGCTCCCATGAGTCTCCTGAGAAGGATATAAAACTCTGAGGAAGATATGCAACTTTTCAGAAATTTTCAGTAGGAATTGTACACAGATTCTGGTCAGATTGTGGGTAAGTTCTGGTAACTTCAGTCAGCAAATTAAGGTATAACTTCTATGGATTAAACATGTAACTAAGTAGTAAGAGCTGTGAACTCAAAGAGTTTACTAGTTAAGAAGATAAAGCCAAATGGAAAAACAAACAAAATAAGACTATGAGAAATATACAAATATTAGTGCAAGATGAGAGAGCATTGAGAGCTGCCATGGCTGGAGGAAACTTGAAAAAGCTGGTACGTCATGATTTGAGTCTTGAAAGTAGGTTGTTGTAATATAGATAAAGAGGGAGGATAGGCCAGTGCTAAGCACAGATCCCAGCTGCAGGAATAATAGGGCAGAAAGGAAAATAACCCTGCAGTACGTGTCTAGTATTAAGCCTAAGCAATTTCTCCAAAGTTTGTCCCAACTAGAAAGATGTATCCATCATTAACCGTTGGTAACTCGCTCTCCCCCAAAGTCTGTAAGTCTGCGAAATAAATTTGACTGTGTGACACTCTGGAACTTGCTCAGATATTTATGTCTACCAAGTTCCTAGGTTTGTGTGTGTGCAATTTGGAGCCATCTGACCTGCTCATCAGGCGTTAAGACAGTTGTCTCTAAAGTTCCTGTAGGATACTGAGCCCTCCCCAGTTCTATGAAAACTTGGGAAGCTTTGAACTTACATAGCAGCTCCTTTTGGAGTTAAGGTCAAAGACTTTTCAAAGCCTTTTTAAGAGTGCCTGCTACTTAGAAGCAGTGGACTGTGGGTCTAGAATCATGTTGTTCTTTACAAATGTACAGCCACTGAGATGAATGTGTTGCCTTTATGAAAAGAGGTATGTGCTTTCATTATTTATTTTTTTTATTCTTGTGCAAGGCAGCATAATGTGGTTGAAAACTGTTGGGGAACTTGGGCTTTCTTCTTGTTCACCTGCTGCTCTACTCCATGACCAGAAGCAAAAAAAAAATCTTCATCTCTTTATCCCTCAGTTTCCATATCTAATAAACTCTTCGGAAAGTGGGCTGTTATACAGAGAAAATGTAAATAACAGCAAGAATAAACAAGTCTGGTTGCATTTTTATATCTGGAGTAGAGGGAGACTGCATAGCAAGTGTCCTTTATCTTCTTAAAAAAGTATACTCAGGTGGTCCAACAATTGGACCTCCTTGTAGGAGTGCCATTTTGTTCTCAGAACAGAGTAAGGGGCTTGGAAGTAACAGGTAGCAAGTAATTTTTTTCTGGAAAAAATAATTCCCATCCGTCTATCAGAAAAATAAGTCAAGTGGTATATTTTTAAATAGTATATGTAATATTAATATGTGCATGAAAATGCCATTTGATATTGCATCTTGTATGCACATGTGGTTGGTATTGACCCTCAGGCTAGTCTCCTTCTCTCAATCCATATAACCCTGGAGTTTTTCCTTTTGCTCCTTAATGGTGGGGGTGGGGAGCTGGTATCCCCCCTCATTTAAGAGCTCCAGCGACAGTGTCACCTAAACCTTATGACCATGAGTATATTTATATATGTGTGTGTTCAAATATATGTATAAATCTTGCTTTTGTATCAAGGAGTGAGAATAGTCTCAAATGTCCTGCCATTTCGAGACTAATCTAAAAATGATACAAATAGGAATATATTTGTAAGACTACAAGTCATTGATAATTTAAAAATAAAACCAGAGAAAATGAGAATAAATCATTAAGTGGGACTATCACAAGTTTATTGTGTATTTGGTCCCAAAGTGACCAAAATGACTGTTTCCCACCTAGTTACCTAATTATTAAAAAAAAATCTATATAATTAACTGAAAAGGCTGGGACCTTATTCACCATTACACTGTAACAGCTACATATATAAGAAAGCATTTTTATATATAATGGATTTTAATTATCCTTGGTAAACACTTATTTTCTATTTTTTGAGGGTGAAAGTAATTCACCTCAATAATACCCATTCATATAACTAACTACATGGAAGAAATTCATTAGGCTTGTTTTCTGAGTGTCAGAATAGTAGCTAGTTATTGGTTGGGAATATTGGTCAGGTACTTCTGTAACCAAACCAAAAGGTCATCTTTACTTGAGAGTTTAAACAGGCAACAAAATTATTAGTTGAGAATAATTTTCCCCACTACGAGGGATGAACAATATTGGCTTTGCTAAAAGCATGTCACCTTAAGCATATACACACAGTAGACTCTGTGACATGCACAGATTTAACTGACGTGTAGTTTTTGAGTTGTCAGTCTTATCCTGGTAGTATTTCAGAATTAGTGAAGTTATTATCAAGAAGTTGTATACTTATTGTTTTTATCCTGGTTCTGAACTTGTTCGTTCTTTTTCATGGCTTATTCTACACCATTATTGTGATTCTCCCCCCATTCTTTTATTTACTTACATTTTTCATTTGGTTCCTGTTTCACACTGGACTATATTACCTGTACCCTTTCTTTGTACAGAGATGCTGTATTAATATTAAAGTTTTCAGTCTTAGTTCACAATTAATCAAACCTCAATCTTGGGCTAATTTTGTTCTTACTTTGTCATGTGTAGCTTCATCTAAGTGTAATTGCCTAAGGAGGCGCAGCTCTCTTCCATTCTGACCCTGTAATATTGCTAGGATTGGGGTTTAGAAACTTCCCCTCTTTACCTAAGACAAGAATAATTCTCAGTGGGCCACAGCCTTTTTACTCAGAGGCTACTTATCCTCTGATGATTTTCTGTATCTCACTAACAAACATTCCTCTAGTTGCAGCAGCTGGGGTTAAAAGTGGCCTTCTTCCTGCTTCCTGTGATTTCATAATTTACTGTTGAACTCTATTATCATTATATGATTTTAGTTGATATTTCAAAAAGCATTTAAGTTTTCAATTTTCTGTCAGCATTGAAAACTCACTTGTTAATGCCTTAATTCTCTAAGCTTACTTATACAAAGAAGTACTTTGAAACCTTTTAAGTTTAATCACCTCTCCAGTTTCAGAGAAAGTGTAAAGAAGATATCTATCTTTCTACACATAAACTACACATATATATTTGTATATATAGTATATATATATATATACTCTAAAATATATATTCATGTATATTAACTGTCTCTGAGTGTGTGGATATGTGGGTGTATCTGTGTATTCATGGAGTGGGTCTCATGGAGTAGCGGCTGAACTTTAGATGAGGAATTGGACGGCTTTCTTGGCTTCCCTTGCAAAGCTGACTCTGATTCAGTGTTGACAGCAGGGCATGCAATCTCTTATCTAACATTCATTTTGTTTTTAAATATCTTTTGTGATAATTCATGTTTGTATTGTTCACCAATTTCCAACATTACCTTCAGAAACTCACATTACTTTTTTCCTTCTATATCTTTGCAATTGACAGAAATGTTTCTTAGCTGCATACGAGCAATACACGTGAAGTTTATTTTACCTGAACTATAGTGATAAATACACTTGAAGCCCAGTGTCACTTGCATACTCAAAAGACCATCCCTCATGCTCTTTTAGCCACGTCTTTATACTGGTCTTTCCTCTTTTTTAAGTGGGAATTTAGAGCATGAGTCATATCTGTCTTCAAGTATGGATTCTAAAATATATCTGTAAACCAAATTCAATTAACTTGGGTTATCTGCTCTCTTTTTCCATCTGTCATTGAAAAATAAACATAGGATATCATAATTTTTTCATAGAATAATTGCCATTTTTCAAGTGCCTCCTATATATCACACCTTCTACTAGGAGTTTTTTATACATTATGTCATACTCTAATCTTTGAATGAAATAGATGAGAAATCTGAAACTCATACAGTTTAAATAACTACCATATAGTTACCGGTGGCTGAATTTGAAATCACATATGAAGTGTATATGAAAATAAATATTTGTATATATTCTTATATGTATTATTAATTTATATTCATATATTGTGTTTATACCCACTATGATGAAGCCATGCAAGTTACCTGGATCATCTTGTGCCATGTATGTGACGTCTCAGTCTATATTTGAAATGCAGATTGGGTGATAAATTCTAGCTTTTTGCCTGAGAAATATAAATAGGTAGCTAATGTCAGCACTTTGTATCATAATTTTCTTACTTGGAAAAAGAAGATATGATTTATAATTTTGGTTGTTTTTTTTCTTTTTAGAAGCAAAATGCCCATACTGAGGACTCTCTCTGGTATAATTTATTTTTGGACTAGTAGGATATTTTAAGCATATTCATAATTAGTGACCTGTAAAAATGAAGACATGGCTCTACTAGATATTCTGCAGAAGCAGTTATATTCCTCCATGTAAAATAGGAAGCATGTGCTCATAAAAAAAATAAACTGTCAACTGTACTACTTTATTTTCCCCCAGGCTGATTAACAATCACTGGCCTTGGTAAGATTGATAGTTAAGTGTGATATTCGGCCTGATTTTTGCCTTGAGTTCCCTCTGGGTATTGCTTGGGCATTTTTTGCAGAGTTAATTGAGGAGACAATATCAGCGTATCAGCGGGTTTCTATTCTTGAAAATCTTGTTGTGCTCAAGAGGACAGTTGATTGCAAGCTCTGCCCTTCTCTTAGCTGCCAGGGAGTTCCTCAAACCTCAAAGCTTACAAATTAGTGCAGTTTAGTGATTTGTTTTAGGCTTTTAGCTACAGCATTTGCTGCTATAAAAGTAATTTTTTTCCTATGCTTTTTGAATGTAGTTATTGTGTGATATAGTATAACCCTGTACCATTCTGGCTATTGTGTGATTGATACAGAAACTGCTTCGATAGGAAACCATTTCAGGCGAGAACAGGAAAGGTATTATATTCAGCTGTAATGCCATGCATTTCTAAACAGATGATGTTTTCTTTAACTGATAACCACCCCCCAAATTTTCAGAGGCAGTTGAGGCTTTAGAACTTTAACTCTTAATTCAGTCAGGCTGCAAGAGCAGTGCCCTGAAATTCACTATACATTCACAATTCACAATGTGGAATTCATTAATTCTTAGTGTAACTGGGTGCTGTGATTGTTGTGTTTTAAAGTCAGACCTCTTTAAGAATATGGAGACACATCGATTTTGTGAATTTTTCTCTAAAGAGTGCTTCTTCATACTCAAGCCAGATAGTTGAAACTAGTGGTCTATGACTTTCTGCACACTGAAAATTGTGATAATGTTGTTAAATGGAGTGGGCTATCATGTATTTTGCAATCTAAGAATCTCAAATTAAATTGCAAGGCTTTGTAAAGGAATAGAGTAAGAGATGAGTCAAATCAAAGTTCAAAAGAGTTTAATCATAGATTGTATGTTTTTCCTACCTCACATATTTAATGATATATCTGGGAGTACTTACAAAAAATAGTGAACCCTCTTTTTATGTCTTTCTTCTAATTTTTGTATTTTATGATAACTTGGATGCAATGATCTATTTTGGATGAAGGTGGATAGTGTCTCAATGATTAGGTAAAAGTATATACCTAAGATGCATCTGTATGTTATGGTTTATCATTTAATTGGATATTATAAATATTAACAATTAATATTAATTCAATTAAATGTCAAAAAAAGCTGGAATAGAGATTCTTATGAACTTGAAAATGCTATTTAAATATCTTTAGTTGTGACAAAAGGTAAAGTCTAGATATTTTTAAAGATTATTTTAAAATTGCTCTAAGAATCTTTTCTGGTGGCTTAACTATTGACTGCTTCTCATTCATTGCACATAGCTGTCATCCTCCCAACAATAATTATGACATTGCAGAGGTTTTCTCATTATTAATGAAAAACTCAGCATTTCTACAAATGGGAAGTGTTTGATAAAGCAAATAAATGAAAACCAGTAAAGCAAACTTCCAGTATACTATTGTGTGCTGCTCTGGGGGGATTGGATTTGAAGTTGCATGTGGAGGAACAGGTGAGTTAGTCTGGTCATGGTATTGGCCCCGAAATAGGCAGAATCAGCTGGAATCAATTTATTGCTATTACAGGAAAATAGTTGGGCCCAGGTCATGGGAATTAGTAGGATGGATCAAGGCAGAATGAGGTGTCTGCTTGTCAGAGGTTGAGAGGCAGATTCACATGCAGGTGGTTTCGGAGGGAGTACTCTTGGAACTACCCCCTGGAAGAGAGGGTGGGAGCCGGAATTCAGCAGGGGGAGAAGTTGAGCTGCGATTCAGTTACAGCAGAGTCCTAAACTGAGCAAATGGGGTACTGTGAAGTTGGGGTAGACCTTCAGAGATGTCCCAGATAGAGAAAAAATCCTTTTCATCCCCTTTTCCACCAATCGCTGTCTGTGGGCTGCCCCTGGGGAGGGGGCAACATATCTCAGGTTCCCTTCGGTTGAAGGCAAGTCCTGGGAGGAACTCACCTGTGAGCAGTCAGAAGGTAACACTCTTGGGCGTTGGGGGAATGAATGCCTTCATGCAGAAGGGGTTCTGGACAGCGCATCACATCTTATAGACATCACCCCTGTGGTGTTCATATTTGCTTGCTTATGAAAGTTTATCCCTTCTGGGAACTGGTCCTCTGAGAGCAGGCCTCTTGTCTTAGGGACACATACAAGAAGAAAGTCTGCGGGATAAACTTCAGCCCCTGTTGCTGCTACTGATCTCTGATACTCGTCATCCCTTTTTTAACCACCTTTTCTAGAGCTCCCTTACCCGCAACTAGCAACGCTAATGGGCTGGTTGGTGTGAGCGACCCTGAAGGGCTTGGGCTCCTGGTCTCTAGACCCTTTTCAGGCTGCTTCCACAGCTGCTGCATTTGTCAGTTTGCTTTCAGAATCAGGAGGGAGCATCAACAGATACTTACGTGGGTCACCTGGGTGCCTGATGTCTTCTTCCCCCCTCACATTGAGTTCATAGCAGTCTTGCCTTCTCTTAACAGTCAGGGTTAATTATCTGTGCCTGAAAGGTGACTTTTTCTTGCCTGCTTGTCTTTTGCACAAGGAACCCACAGTGGCTAGGTGGCAACTGTCACAGGAGTTTGAGACTCTTGCTCTTTTCCCTGGGGGATGTGTTACCCCTCTGGAAACCAGGAATCTTAGCCACACAGGGTCTATAATTACGGGGATTGGAAACACAGATATCCCATGTGGGTTACTAGGAGTGAAGGCAAAGGGACTCTTGGACCTGTGTGTTCTACTTGCTAGGGACACAGTTCCACATAATGATCCTTAATTTAGGGTTATACTACATCCTGGGGGTGGGTACCTGATCCACTCAGGGTATTCTCCCCAAGTTGCTCTATTAGATGCTCTTTCTTCTATCATTCTATCAGATCAGCAGCTTTTGAGTGGCACATCATGTGATATAACCAGTGGATTGTATGATCACATAGTCATTGCTGTACTTTCTTTTCTCTTCAGTGGATCCCTGTGTTCAGTGCAGTGATATGAGGGATCCTATTTGGGTGGATTACATATTCTGAAAGCCCTTGGATTGAGGTGCTTGCTGAGGCCTTGTAGGCAGTAAATATAAACCCATATCCAGGATATGTGTCAATTCTAGTCAAGATGACTCTCTGCTCCTTCATGTCTGAACGGAGTCCAATGTAGTCAATTACCACTGAATAGCTGGCTAGTTTCCTTGAGGAATGGTATATGTCAGGGTCTCTCTTACTGGTAGGTTGGACATTTAGCATCAGCGGTAGCTGATAAGCGTCTATGAATGGGAGCCTATGCTACTCAATATATGCATAGTGTCCATACTTTTCACTGTGGCTGCTTTCTTCTTGCACCTATTGAACAACACTGAGGTGACTGATGGCAAGCTGACTGATGTCAACTGGTCAAGTCTTTATGTCTATTTGGCTGTTTATTGCTTTACTCTAATTACTATTGCTCTGTAAAAAGCTATCCAAACTTAGTGGTAGAGAACAGCCACTTTATTATGTTCATGGAGTCTGTGGGCCAGGAATTCATACAAGGGACAGTCAGAATGGCTTATTTTTGCCCCATAGTTTCTGGACCCTTATCTGGGAAGACTTGAAGGCAGAGGGTGACTTGACATCTAGGAACTAGAATCATCTGGAGGCATCTTTATTCTGGCTGACAGCTGAGACCTCATCTGCTTGGCAGGTAGAATACCTATATGGGGTGTTTCCATGTGGGCTGTCGCATCGTTTGGGCTCCATCACAGCATGGTGGCTGGATTCTAAGAGCATGCATCCCAAGAGGATAGAAGTAATCTCCTGGGATCTTGCTTGGGAAGCCACGTGCATCAACTCTATATACTCTTGTTTGAGGCAGAGACAAATGTTCACCCAGGTTGAAAGGAAGGGACTATAGATCCCACTAGTTGATGGGAATAGTGCCAGGTTCACATCGGAGGAAGGATTTGTGTGATTAGAGAAATTTTTGCAGCGTTCTTAGAAAGTGCAGTCTGCAACGTGACTCTTTCATGGTGGATGCTCTCTTGGGGGCAATAGCATGGTAGACAAAGATCTGTCTACTTTGTGCCCACTCCAGGCATCCAGCCAACCAACCAGCCAAGCTATTCACTGCCAATAAATAAACAAGTAAGTAAGTAAGTATATATTCTTACCTCATCTACTTCTCTTTCCACACAGAGTGTATGATCCCTGAAGTTCTGTCCATGTTCTGAAGGTAGATTTCCCCTCACCACTGACTTTGAAGGCACCCCCTAGTGGGGTGCAGTTCCTTTTTAGTTTGTACCACATATCAAGCCAGACCAATCTGTAGACCATTATTGGACTTGGTGATTATAAGGGACTTCCCATGCAGTCACAGGTAGGAGTTGAGGATAGGGAGCCAGTGCTCATTATTCAGGGTAGATGTAGGGGTCCGGACCACCTCCTCTGCATGTAGATCACTTGTGCATTCTCTGTCTACTTGTGCCCAAGTCCCAAATATACCATTTTTATCTAATAATGGATTAGTTCTGGGCCTGCTTGATCTTGCATGACTTGGCTGACAGAATCCAGCTTATAATGGACATTTTTGGCTACATGGTCTCTTGATAGCCTGTGGTCAGGCACTCTGCCTCAACAAAGCTCAGTAGTACCTTGTAAGCTATTTTCAAATGATTTTTAATTCTCTCTTGCAAATGACATGGGCTTTCTTAAAATCCTTAGGTGTTGTGCTGTAATTCTCTTACTGCGCTTGCCATAAATTCTATATGGTATTTTCTCCCACCAGAGATACTTCTAATATCTTGGAGTTTGTGGGATCATATGGCCCAAGCTTCAGGATTTCTTCAGTGAAACCTGTACCTTCTGCAAAGCCTTTGACTTCCCTATGCCCCATTCCAACCCAGCATCCTTCTGTCACACATGGTAAATGGACCAGAGCAGTATTCCTAACATAGGATGTGTTCCCTCCTGAATTTAAAGAGGACTGTTAGAGATTTTGCTTCCTTCTTATTGATGAACGATGTGAGATGCAATATTTTGTCCTTTCCTTATGAAGAGTTGTCCTCGCATTACTCAGGTCTTAGAGCCCAAAAACTTTCATTGGTAAGATGTTAATTTTGCATTCTCTGAGCACGTGTGTTTTTCCAAGGCTTCTAAAGTACTTGCCAATTTTTGCTTATCTGGCCCACTTAATAGGATGTTATTGATATAATAGACCAATGTAATGTTTCACATAATGTCCAGTAAGTTCATATCCTTATGGACTATATTATGGCAAAGGATGAAAAACTTATAGTCTTGGGTCAGGATGGTAGATGTATACCGCTGTTTGCCCCATGTGAGTGAGGACTGCTTCTGGTTCTTCTTCTTGATAGAGATGGACAAGAATGCATTTGCTAGACCAATTATCAATTACTGTTACTTAAAGTTGTATCAGTCTGCTCTAGCAAAGATACCACAACTAGCCACACACCTGTGATTGATGCTTCTACTTGGTTGAATATCTGGTAGTCCACTCTCATCTTCCATCATCCATTTGGTTGTTGTATTGAGCAGACTAGTGAATAAAATTAGGACATAATGTCTCCTTTAGGGTTTTAAGAGTGTCACTAGTATCTTCCATTCCTACCGATAAACAATATTGTTTGTGATTTGCTATCTTGGTTTAGGGTTGGGATAATAGACATTTTAGTGACTGCCCTCACCCTGGCTGCCACTCTGCTGCTTTTTATGATTAATTGTGCCAACATTGCTACTGATGCTTAAGTGCTTCAAACTGGCCTCTATTATTTAGAGATCCTATCATTCCCACTGCTGTCAGGGAATCCAAGTCTGTAATGACATCTCCTACCGTCAGTCCTGACCTCAGCAACGTCAAGACCCCTCTCACTGGTGCAGACATAGTCAGTTGCTGATTCCTCTGGCTTTAAATAGTATATGTACTCAAGCTTTCCCACTCTCTTAACCTTTTAGAAATATTCTTTGTTTAGTCACTCTGTGATAAGAGTATAGTGTTTGGTCTGATTAGCCCAATTTTTTGGACAGCCCAGAGATAATGAAACCCCTTTCCCCTTCCCCCAAATAACTAGTAGTCTTGGTAACATTAAAAACTACTCCATTGTCATGCATTGTATTTCTATGTCTGACCAATTATACATTTGGTTTCCAAGAGGATTGTTGTGGACTAAATTATGTCCCCCAAATTCATATGTTAAAGCCCTAATCGTCAATGTTACTGTATTTGGAGATTAGGGCTTTAAAAAGGTAATTAGAGACAAATGAGGTCGTAAGAGTGGGACTCCAAGAGGACTGCTGTCCTTGTAAGAAAAGGAAGAGATACCAAGAAAACACTCACACAGAGGTATGAACACAGCAAGGAGGTTGCCACCTGCAAGCCAAGGAGAGAGGCCTCTCGAGAAAACAGTCCTGTCAGCACCTTGAACTTGGACCTCCAGCCTCCAGAACTGTGAGAAAATAACTTTTTGTTGTTTAAGCCACCCGATCTGTGGTTATGGCAGCTCTTTTGTTATGGCAGCTCTTGCCAACTAATTCAGGGATCAATAAATAAACTGACTACAATAGCACATATCTATCCCCCTTACTAGGAATAAAACACACTCTGTCTTTTGATCTACTTTTCCATTACATGCCATGTTTCTGTTTCCAGTATTTCTATTTCACCTAGTAAGGGATGTCACTTGCAAGCCAGGTTTGCAAGCCTGTTTTACTAGTATTATTGCACCATTTCCTGGGGTCCTCACTAGGGTGTTAATAAATCCTTTATCACAGGAAGGTACTCCCATGTCAAGAAACTCTCCCTTATCCAGCTTTCTAGTCTTTCCCATCTTAATCCAGCACCTTCAAAATCTGTTTCCCTGCATATTCTTCCAGCTCCTGCTAGTACTTATTGGCTAAATCCACTTCCTTCAGGGCATAGTGTTCTTTCTTCCTTGGCAATTCTAATACCTCCATGGCTGGGTTGTGTTTTAATTTAACCCTGGCTATTGGATTGGCTACCAGTGTGGGCTTTAGGGTTAGTTTCTAAGGGAGAAAAGTTTTGTCTTACTGGACAGAGGTCTCTGCATCAATGAACTCTCAGTGATCCAACTTTATGTCCCATTCCCTGTAGACTCAAGCATCTTCATACTCAGCCCCGAAGTTACTCTACAGCTCTGCTGGCAATGTTGGCGAGGTCCTGTGGCTCTTGTGGGCCATTGTCCCTTTCCTCCCTCTGCAGGTTCAGTGCTTCCCCAGCCAGCTGTGACTTATTCCTAGTTGTGGACCTCGGCAGGAGAGGACAAGGTGGCAAATCCTCAGTGAGGCTCATGTCCTCTTGCGGAGAAGTGTCATTTGACTTGTCTTCAATCAAGGAGGAAGTAGGAAGCACTAGTCTCTAATAGGGAGGAATGTGCCACTTCTCGAGGCATACATAGTCCAGGGAACCTGATATCAAGATTGTTGCATGTGTCAAACCCGATGTTCATTTCCTAAATCTCCAGGGTCCACAGCTTCCCAACTCGGCCCTTTATTTTGAAGTAGCCGACTTTTTAGTTGAATTCATCTGTATCTAGAGCCCCTAACATTATAATTAAATTCTGGACCTGACCCTCAAGAATTTTTTTTACCTTCTATTTGTAAGGAGATGAGATTGTTTCCATTTACTGATAAGAAAACTCTCTGGCTTTCACACTTGATCTTAAATTGATAATTGTATTAGTTTTCTATTGCTGTTTTAACAAATTACCATAAACTTGGTGGTTTAAAGCAATAAAAGTTCTCTTACAGATCTGTAGGTCAGAAGCCTGACATGGGTCTTAGTGGGGTAAAGTCAAGGGGTCAGCAGGGCTGTGTTAATTTCTAGAGACTCTAAGGGAGAATCCATTTCCTGTTCCTTCCTGGCTTCTACAGGCTGCCCATATATCTTGGCCCGTAGCCCATTTTTCCATCTGCAAAGCTGGCAATGTTGCATCTCTCTGTGCCCTTTTTCCATAGTCGCATCTACCTCTGATTACATTGGACGCACCCTGAAAATCCAGGATGTTCTTTCGATTTTAAGGTAGCTGATAGCAACCTTAATTTCATTTGCGGCCTTAATTCCTTTTTGCCTTGCAACCTATGTGGAAATCTTTGACGAGGGGGCAGTATTCTGCCAACCACAGTAATAAATTGATGCCAGCCTTCCATTGTGTTTTCTCAAGTGCATGGTAGTACCCAGCAATAACCATCTAATTCTGCACTCCTTGTAGTTGCTACTTACCCCAGCCTCTTAATACCTGAGGTACTGCATACACCTTCCTCTAGTATATCATCATTTCAGTTCACCTAGGTAAGACAGAAGTAAAATTATGAAAAGCTCAAGCAATCTTCATCACAGATCTCAGCAAATCTCAGCAAAGAACTGTTGCTTCCATAACATTCCTTTGATGAATGAATTCTTTTCTCTGGGGAAATTTGTTACCACTCTCTTGTGTTTCTTCTGTTTCTTGTGTTCTGTAGAAAATGAATCTTTTATTTTAAAGGACCTTAACTGTAGCAATTTCAGTTTTTCTTATGTTGAAATTTTTTTCTTGTCCATCTTAGATTCTCACTGGATAATAAGGATCTGCCATACCCACCAGTGTGCCATGAATTGGTTGTTGGAAGTTAGGGGAATGAAAATGGAGATTAGATGATGTGTCAAAACGCTGGATCTGGCTCAGAATTCCAACTACCCTCTGTGGTATTTTGGCCATATGTGCCAACTCTTTAGGGATTTTGAGATCCTGATTTCAGAGTGTGAGTTATAGTCCTTACTCATTTTTACTTTTTTGAAAAAATTAAAAGTGATATATATTTTGTTCCACTATCAATGATCAGTTATTGAAGAAATATGTGTGTGGGTATGTATGTATATGATATTGAAAAGATCTTTGCAATTTTAAAAATTATTAAAGAATTATAAGATACTGTTTTCTTACCCAACCTCCATTTTCCTGTTTTGCTGATATTTTACAGGACTTATTTTCCCTCAAGAAGTAATTATATAAACCTGAAGCAATTTTAATGGCATCTTCATAAGTTTTACATTTGTAAATTACAGCCTAACTCTATTTTAAAATAAATGTATACCTATTATAGATGTTGAATAAATTGATCTTTTCAGATAAAGGAAAATTACCTTGTGAGTTTTCCATCATTGGAGTTAGTCTTGTTTATGCAGAATTTAAGAACATTTGTGTATCATTTGATACTTCTGTTGGTTGTTATGTATATATAATGAAAGTTCAGGTTTCTCTGAATAATTTATTATGTCTATATAGAACTTTTATTCTCAGAAATAATAGATGAGAGGAATATTGGCCATATTTAAGTTTGCTGTAAATAACCTTCCTTATTCCAAACAATTTGAGATGTTCCAATAGTACTTCACAGTAAAGGAAAATAATATTTTCTAACAAAGAAATCTGTTTCATAGATAATGCTTATCTGTATCCTTTGCTAATTCCTCCTCCTCTTAGTTACGAGATATTAGAGATTCTCAGAATTCTATTCTTGTCGCTCTTTTTCTTCTCACTCTGCACCTTCTTGCCTTAAGACGTTTTACAAACCATCTCCCTCTGATGACTTGCAGACTTATACTCCATACCAGATCTTTGTTCTGAGCTCTAGAGCAACACAGGTAACTGCCTCTTTCACATTTCCACTTTGATTCCTCAAAAGCATCAAAATTAATATGTCAAAAGCTGGACTCTTGATCTTTGCCTAAATCTTTCTCCTCAGCTTTCCCCTTTTCATTAAAGGTCACTCTGGTCTACACAATTATTCATATCATCCGCCTGGAAGTCATACTTAACACCACCATCTCCTTTCTGCCACTTTAACCAGGCCCCAAACAGGTCTCAAATGTACTTCTGCCACCACCCTGGTCCATGTCATTTTTATAGTTTGTCTCTATATATGCAGTTGGTTCTTAACTGTTCTTCCCCCAACCTTTTTGAACAACCTACTTCATACACCTCTGTACAGACATCCATACGTCAAGCCTGCGTGATTTTTGAAAACGTTAAGTCGGTTTATGTCACTCCTCTACTTTAAAAGTCATTCGGGAATCGTTCCCATTCCTCTGAAGATAAATTTGAAACTCTCATGCCATGCTTACAAATCTAAGATGTGGTCCCTGCCCACCTCTGTAGCTTCATTTTGAATTGCTGCTTTCTTTAAACATGGTGGTGGAGACACAGTTGTTTTTATGTCATCCCATAAACCTGCTAAGCTCTTTCCTGCTTTAGAGTCATTGAACATGCTTAGTCCTTGCTCTGAAATTTTCTCCCTAGTATTAGTCAGGGTTCTCTGGAGAAACAGAACCAACAGGAGATTATCTATCTATCATCTATCGATATAGATATATATGGTCAGAGATTTATTATAAGAAATTGGCTCATGTGATTATGGAGGCCGACAGGTTCCAAGATCTGTAGTCAGCAAGCTGGAGACATAGGAGAACAGATGGTTTATAGTTCTAGTCAAAAGGCCCTCAGGCTTGAGACCCTCAAGCCAGGAACAGCCAGTGTTTCATTTTGAGTTTGAAAGCAGGGAAAAAACCCTGTGTCCCAGTTCAAAGGCAGCAAAGCAGGAGGAGTTCCTTCTTATTTGGGGAAGGTCAGCCTTTTGTTTTATTTAGGCCTTCAACTGATCAGACAAGGCCCACCAACATTAGGGAGGGCCATCAGCTTTACTCAGTTTATAGATTTAAATGTTATAAATTCATCCAAAAACATCTTCATAAAACCACATAGAATACTGTTTGACCAAATGTCTGGGCACCCTGTGACCCAGTCAAGTTTA
The DNA here is from genome assembly GCF_002837175.3 of Physeter macrocephalus. Lineage (NCBI taxonomy): Eukaryota > Metazoa > Chordata > Mammalia > Artiodactyla > Physeteridae > Physeter > Physeter macrocephalus. Next base: position 130,066,144 of record NC_041224.1, on the reverse strand, counting down.
CATGTAAAATTAACTGTCACATTCCCCTTACCCTTTACCAGTCCTTTCTGCCTAAGATTTTTCAATTCTCAGATTAAAAATAGAGCAGCCCACCATGATCACTCCATTGACTTAACTTTAAGTCCACTGTTAAACCACTCATAGCTTCATACATTTTATCTTTGAGTGCTTATCATGATTTATTATTCTGTATTTACCTGTGAAATAATTTGTTTGACATGTATCTTCCCCACTAAATTGGATGACCCAGAAGAACAAGGACTGCTCTAACTTATTCACCATTTATACATGGAGCACTTTGCAGTTTGCCTGACACAACAGTTATTTTATTGGGGCTGGAGCATGAATGGATATATTCATATATCCATATATATATGAGCTATTCATATAGCTCATATATATATGAGCTCTTTAAGTTTGTCATAGAAGTAGAACATTGTGTGATTTTATTTATTTAGTCTTGTTCTGTCTAGAAATGCTTTCACTTCCCATTTCTGGTGCCTTGTCTGCCATTGATCCTTCCCTGACTACACCAGCACACTCACATCACATTCTGTGAAGCTGAGGTTTTCTTGCACTTGTATTTCAATGCCTTCTGGTTTAGTACTTAATTGGTCTCTATTTGTCTTTGGTTACAATTGTTCATTGAGCAAATCATTATTAGACATTATGTACATAGCATGGTACTTTCTAGACATTCAGGAAAACAGTCAAACAATTTTGAGAATGGTCTTTGTCCTCAGATAACATATACTCCCATTGACAAGACAAGGAAATTCATAATCATACCCATGATACCATCATTTACTGAGAATGAACCTTGTGTTAGAAACTTTATTTCATAAATTCTCAAAATACTCCTTTAATAGTATCTGAATTCAGTGGAAGAAGCTGAGTCTCAGACAGATTGTATAATTTGTGAAAAGTTATGTAGCTAATAAGCGCCAAAGCCCAGATTAGAAGCCAGAAGTGTCTAATGCCACAATCTGTATTCATGTCTCTAAACAATATAAAATAGCACATCATGACATGGGCAGAGAATTGAAGGTTTTGCATGAAACATAGTTTGAAGTTGTGTGTATTTGAATGGATACTTGAGAACACAATTTAAGTGGTAAGCATAGTTTATTGTTGTTTTGTGAGCTTTTAAAAATGTGTTTTAATCATGATTACTTTATAGTTGAAGAGAAAATAAAATGATAACAAAGGCACTATAACGCATATAGCTGATTTCATGTGTTATTATATTTCATTTTTTATGTTCTAGAGCTTTTAGAACAGTTATATAGCGTATATGTTTGGGACATCTGGATATCAAATATCTATGTCATTTTGTGGTTCCACCCCAATATTACCCTACTGCATGGAATAGTATAAACTAAGTGTCAAAGTAAGTAATATGACTACTTTTGTCCACAAAAGGAGATCATATTTTATGCAGTCTTTCTAAAAGGTTAAGATTTGTTTTTCCAATTAGGTTTTACTCATTCAGGATAAGAAATCTTATGATTATCAGTCTCTAAGCCAAATGGTGGAAGTTGAATTACATTTTAAAGGAACTGTGATTTTTCTTTTACCTTATTAGCTTGTAGCTGATGTTATTATATAGTGTTATAGGGAAAAGTCTTCCCAAAGATGACATTACAAAGTTGCATATAGTGCAATAAATAATTCAATTGAAACAGGCTGTATATGTGACTGCTCCAATATAATACACTGAAATTAATAAGAAAACTTTGAAGCATATTTCATAAGGTGAGGCTTCAGAGTGTATGTACAGATTCAAAATACTTGAACAATTAAAATTTTAGAGTATTTTAAATCTTTCCAACTTATGATTGGCATGCATTTTGGCAAATGGATAAAATGTACATAAATTCATTTGAGATATTAGAACACCATATGTGATACTAGAGCTAGCGATTAATCCAAGCAATATTTGCTATAGACAGCCAAACTTCCTGTGAGAGGGCAATATGTTTTATTAGTAAACCATTTCATAGATATTCTTGTATATCAGTGTAGTGGAGTATGCCTAAATTGTACATGTTGTGTTAAACTTGGTACGATGGAAGCAGAGAATTCAATCATTGTTTGTCAGCTGTATACATGCTAGAGGATGTGTATTTAAGGACCTAGGACCTAGTAAATGTAAGCTTCAAATTTCAGATTCATGAGCAATTTTATTTTATGGTAAAACTTCTCAGTGATGCAAATTCACCCCTAAAACCAAACTATCACCTAATGTTTGTTGAGCATGTGGCAGATTTTGTGCTAAGGTTTGAATGGCATAAAACAACACCTAATAATAACATAATAATTGAAATTGCACCCATGGTAGGGCAGGTACTTATATGTATTGTCATTTGCACACCATGACAAAGAATGCATTATTGTTATTCTCATTTACTGACTAGAATACCAAGCTTGAAGGGATAAATAACATGTTAAGTTCACCCAACTAGTAGGTGGCAGGCAGACCAAGGATTCAAACCCAAGCAGAATGACTCTGAAGCATCATTGTCAATCACTTTGCTACTCCTTCCAGGCTCAGAGTAAAAACTTAAACTGAAAATCTAGAAAGAAGTGAACACATGTTTTAAGAAAACTAGTTTGGTAATCTATCCTAGACACATCTTTAGCATGTGGGAAAAAAAACAACTATTGTTATATTATGTGTATTTATATCTTTATTTGCATTGGGCATATTTCAGAAATAGAAGTTTTTGTGTTGAAGGTGATAAAACTGAGGAAAGTTTTCTTCTTTTATGTTGTATATTAATCTGTCTTGAAACAATTAATGGCTGCATTTTGATTAGATCTTCTTTTGATCAGTTATAGACCTTTTATTAGTTCTGGTACTAGGTTTATGAGAACTTAAAAATTGTATAATAATAAAACAGACATGTCTAACTTGAATTAAGTCCTTGAAAGCAATTTTTTTGTTTAGAATTTTCACTTGCAGGAGAAAAATAAAAGATGATCATTCAGAAACTCTTGCAGATAGAAAAGAGGCAAAAGATAGTTCCCTTCAAGAGTGATATGGTAGAGGCTACATTATTTTTGTAAAAGCAGTGCATTTATTTCGTATTACTGCTATAACAAATTACTATAAACTTAGTGGCTTAAAGCAGCTTAAATTTGTTATCCTACAGTTCTGGAGGCCAGAAATGTGAAATGGGTCTTAACGGGGCTAAAATCAATGTTTCTGCAGGGCAGCATTCATTCTGGAGGTTCTAGAGAAGTATCTCTTCCCTTGCTTTTTCCAGCTTCAGGAGGCTGCCTACGTTCTTTGGCCCATGGCCCTTACTCCATTTTCAAAGCAAGCTTAGTAGTATTTTCAAATCTTTCTCCTAGTCTGGCACTCCTACCTAAATCTTATGAGAACCCTTGTGATTCCATTGGACCCTTCTATCAGAAGGTAATCCAGGATAATCTTCATATCTCAAGATCTTTAAAGTAATCACATATGCAAAGTGCCATTTGCTATGTAAGGTAACCTAATCACAGGTATCAAGGATTAGGATGTGGACATCTTTGGGGGCCTGTTATTCTGCCTACCAGAGTCAGATTCTACAATATAGATTAAATTATTGTTTTCATATTAAAAATATACCTTTATAATTCTTGCTGCATGCGTATATATGCTTTAATAAAGTAAAAAATTAGCCATGAGAAAACTCACCTGCTTTACACTCTGATCCACTGAATGAACCTTTAATGGCTCATTTCCTCCTTTTCACTATGTAAATTACACACAACAAGGAGAGTGCTTGGTAATGAGCTTTTAGCAGTTACTGCATTTAAAAAGAAAGACTTATTTAATCAGTTTCCCTCACAAACATTTTTTCTATTTAAATAAAGAAAAGTGGAGAATAATGTAAACCATTCTATTTTTATTTTAGCACTGGTTATCCCCAAGTTTATCTTTGCAGAGAAAATGGAAAAGTAAGAACATTTTTGTTAGTCTAGTGAAAAAAGATTCTTATTATTATATAAAGAAACTGCCAGTCAAATTATGACTTCCTGATATTTTTATGAATACAACAAAGCTTTTAAGGAGAGATTAAGAGGTTCCACCAGGTATGTTGACAGTTGGTACCTGCTTGCTTTCCCATATTTTGAATGATTGGTGATAAAAAGATGCAAGGTTTTATTTCAATAACTAGGATGCTATTTCCTTGCGTGTTAAACTACTTCTGAGAGATGAGTTTTGAGGAATTATTGGGAAGAAATTGCTATTTCATATTTAACATCATTAGCCTCCCTACAGCAAACCTGATGGGCTTAGAGAAATCAGTGATTTGCATATGCATCTCCAAAAATGGTGAATGTTAGTGATTTCTACATCATTTTTATAATGATTGACAAGAAGTACCAGAGATGCTAAAACATTCTGCTCATCAAATATCTTTTCAACTTTTGATAGACATTTTATTAAAATTGCATAATGTAGTACTTTAAAATATTTTCCTTTTTTTCCTTTCCTTCATGAACATAATTTAAAATAAATGAACATTCACAGAATACATTATTTATTTGGCTATTTCTTTAAGAGTAGAATTTGATTTCTCATCAGCATAGGGAAAGAGTATAGTCATTGTGCTTTATCCAGAATAACAATAATAATGATAAAGCAAAAGGTTACATAGTGCTTACTATTTGCCAGGTAATAGTCCAGGTGCTTTGCGTATATACGTGTGTGTGTGTATATGTGTGTATGTGTGTATGTATATATGCACATACATGCATTGTTGTTATCCTCATTTTATATATGAGGAAATGACTCAAAAACAGGTTAAATCTGAGTTCCATAACTGGTAAATATCAGCTGGGGTTTGAACCCAGTCAATCTGTCTCAACAGTCTGAACTCACAACAAAACAAATCATTATTGTATTTAAAAATATTGTTAAGCAGTAATCCTGAAGAATATGCACATAATTCACCTCACATAGAAATCTTCTGGAAGTTAGATTTTCAAAGTTAACTTTTTTAACAGAGGTTAACAGAGGTTGGAGTATAGAATTCACAATGTTTATGTTTTAATGTAGATATTTAGGAGTTGTGGCCTTAAGGGCTCTAGGGTTTCTATACCAATGGGTTTAGGGACACGGTTTGTTTGAGAAGAAGGAGGTGAAGCTGTGTTTGCCTAGCAATGTGTGTGAAGTTGAGAAAATGTTAATTTTTTTTTTTTTTTTTTTTTTTTTTTTGCGGTGTGCGGGCCTCTCACTGTTGTGGCCTCTCCCGTTATGGAGCACAGGCTCCGGACGCGCAGGCTCAGCGGCCATGGCTCACAGGCCTAGCCGCTCCGCGGCATATGGGATCTTCCCGGACCGGGGCACGAACCCGTGTCCCCTGCATTGGCAGGCGGATTCTCAACCACTGCGCCATCAGGGAAGCCCGAAAATGTTAATTTTTGATTCATATATATCTGATGGAGAATGAGTGAGAGCTAAAGCTCTGTCCAAGTCCTCCTTTGGAATGGCTGCTGGATATAGATCCTTGTCTGTTTTCATCTGTTGGAAAGTCATGTTTTTGAGCTCATTTTGTTATGTTAAAATGCGTACATGTTTATTTAGCACACACAGTTATATAGTGCTTATTATGTACCAGACTCTGTTTGTTCTAAGTGCCTTGAGAATATCGATTTATTTAATTCTTATAGCAATCCAATGAGATAAGTACCACAATAATCCCCACTTAACTGGTGAGGGGACTGAGTAGGGAGAAATTAACAAACTGCCCAAGGTCACTGAGATAATAAGTGGCAGACCCAGAATTCGAATCTGGGCAGTCTGTCTCCAGAGTCCATTCTCTGTTCATAAAGTAGTCCAAATCTGTGAGAACAAGTTTCTCTTGGGAGAGGAGCCTCCCCTCTCCTAATTTTAGCCCAATGCACACTTTTTCCTACTTTCCTGTCACAATTGGAATGAGGTAGCTAAATACTATGGCAACCTACCCCCACTCCTTAACCCTTGAGTTCTCGTCTACAGATCGTATTAACTCTGTTCTGTTCTCTCCTCTCTTCTCTCCTGTTGTTGCCTCTCCTTCTCTCTCTCAAATAAGTTGTATAGACTAATGGACTGGTATATACATCTAAAGTGGCATTTTGCGTAAAGTACCTGAGAACCTTAGCTTAAATTGTTACCTAGGAATGAATTATTACAGTAAGACTTTCTGATTATTGCATTTTAGCTTGGAGGGTTATCACAGTATTCAGCCAAAATTGTTTTGTAAGAGGATTAAATCCTTCCAATGACAAATAGCTTGTTAGAGGATTGCCACTGCTTATCCATCTTTCTGTTGATTTCTTATTGGTCGTGGTCTGGACTTTTGAACTCTTAGTCATCATTCAACTCTCTATTCGAATACTACTTCTTTTTGGTATCACTTTCCTCTGCTGGAGTTTCTCTCTCACTTCCCTTTTTCTCTGATACTTGGCCCCTCGTTATAGTGTTTTCATTAGTCTACCTTTTATAGTCACATTTGCATTTAGAATCGAGTAAGTAGAATGGTGAGCCATTTCTAGAAGCATTCATTGAATCAGGGATTACAGCTCCCCAGAGTGAGCAGAGTTGATAACATAAGTGAGAAAACAATTGATTGTGCTTTGGAATCAGACTTGCATATACTTGGCAAAGGGGCATGTTTTATTCTTTAGACCAGGCATGGTAATATAGGCATCAAGGTAGTGATCTGTATCCCTGATTATAATATGAACTTCTTGGCTTGACTCCAAGTATATCAATATTTGATATATTTAATTTGCATTGGATGGATACATATGTGTAGGTACATGCATATATTTTTGCAGTTTCTTAGTTGAATGAATAAAACAAAAATGTTGAATACCTATCTGCTATGTTTAATTCACTGGGAATAATGAGATGAATATTTCTTCTTGCCTTTGAGGAGTTACTTGAGTAGGAGAGACAGAAGAGTAAAGAAAAAATTGCACACTTGTTTCTTCAAGAAGTGTTTGACATGTACTTTCTAGGTGCGGATCATACTAAGCTCTCTACCTGTAGCTGTAAACCAGAGAGGTAGTGCTCCTGCCTCTGTTGGGCAGGCTGTGATCTTACGTGATATGCACAGTAAGAGAAATGCACAGAGAACTTGATGATAGCTCAAGACAGGAAGACTTCTGAGAAGAAATGATGTGTGAGCGAGTCTTCATAAAGCTATCAGTAGCATTGAGTGAGGGAGAGTGTATTTCAGGTGGAAAGACCGGCATGTGCAATAAGTCAGCCCTTGGAGACTATGAGTGGGAAAACTACTGGAAAAGAGATGGATGCGGGTGGGTGAGAGCAAGAAAGAGACATGGAAGAGGCTAAAGAAGAGGTGGAGCCCATATCGTTTGGGGCTTTATACGATATGCTAAAAAAAAATATGGATTTTTAAGTACTCTAGAAGGATATAGGAATCCCTCCACAGATTTTCAGCAAGTAATATGAAATAGTTAGTTTTACCTTAAAAAGCAATAGCAACCACAGAGACATAAAGGCAGCCATGTGGAAGGCTACTAGGATATAACTGGAGGCAAGGAGGACACTTAGTCATTGCAGTAAACCTGTTAAGGAATGACATGCATTGACATATTTGTGTCAGTGTTAAATGAGGGAGGATTTACTGAAGAGGCAATTAAAAGAAGGAGCCAACAGAAGCTAAAAGCTGGATATACATGGAGAAGTGATTCTCAAATCCTTGGCTTGTGTGAATTTCATTTCTCAAGATGTAGAATAGAGAAAAAGGGAACAATTTAAAGTTAAACTTAAGGAAGAGGGAAGTAGAAATGGGGAAATATTTGACTTATTTTTGAACATGTTGTGTCTTACATATTCGAAGAACCTCAGAGTCAAGTGAACATACCCTATTAGTAGGTAGAGCTTTGGCTCTGGAAATCTGGGGAGAGGTCTGGCTTAGAGTTGTGCATTGACTTGGGGTCATCATTCACTTAGCATATATTTACTTACCATCCATTCTGTGCCACATACTATGCTTAAAGCTAGTGATTCAATAATGAGTAGGATATGGCCCTTTTTCTCAAGGAACTCAGAATGGAAGAGCCAATAAAGGTGTTTGGGTGTCAAAGCTGTGTAGATATCTGAGGTCATCCAGGAAGTGTTTCTACTGAGAAAAGACACACCATGGAGTCTTAGGGAACACTAATATCTTAATAGATTGATGGTGGTGGAGAGGTCCTTGAATGAGACCAAGAAGCAGCAATGGTAGGATGGTAGGAATTGAACCAGGAAAGGCATGGAAAAATAAAACAGTACACAATGCGAACTACAATAAAAGTATTAAATGGAAGATTAAAAAAATGACATTTTTATTCAGAATTAAAGAGATGTTATATATGACCCTAATGAGAGGAGTCACAATATAGTTGAGTAGGATTCAACTTTGCAGTGGTTCGGGATGAAAATACAAAGTAGACTGGAGCCCATGAATGATTGTAAAAGGAGAGAGAGTTAATTATTTAGATAAAATCTTTAAACAAATGTATTACTATCTTAGTTGTATTCAAAGGGAAAGGAGGTGGATGTGAGAGAAGGGATTTATCCATATCTTGGCCAGAGTAGATCAGATAATAAAATACATTGAGGGAATGATGCATGGAGATGGCAGCAGTAGTGCTTAATAATATGCTTGTTCATCAAATTTTTAATTGGGTGACATGCTCAAAAGACATGAATAGTTCTCATGGTGCCTACAGTCTAGTGGAGCAAAATAGACAACAAATTTACATCTATATGTGTCTATCTATACACATACATTTACATAAATATAGATTATATCAGCTGGTAACAGTGCTACAAAGATTATAAATTAAGATGAGATGGTAGGGAACAATGGCAGGAGGTTCCTATTTAAAGTACAGTAACCAGGGAAGACTTCAGGTGGTGACATTTCATCAGAAGCCTAAATTACATGAGGAAGCTAGGACAGAGCATTCCAGGCTGAGGGAACTCCGAGTGCCAAGACCCTGATGTAGGAGTGTGCCTCATGTGTTCATGGACTCCCAAGGAGCTGCACAGAACTGGAGAAGGTATCAATAATAAAAGGTAAGACCAGAGGGATAACCAGGGACCAATCATGTAAGCCCTGAACATCATTAAATGCATTAAACGTAACAAAGACTATTAAATACATTAGAATATATTCTGACTGAATGCAGTGGAAACCATGGGGCCTGAATAGAGATATGAGATTATCTATTATAGTTTTTAAAGGGATCACTCTGGTTGCTGGGTGTATGATAGACTAGAGAGGTTTGAAGTTGGCTGAGAGAGGCCCATTTGAAGGCATTTTCCATAGCTGAGGAGAAAGGTGATGTGTGGTTTGGACCAGAATAGGAGATGGTGTGAAGATTCATGATTTGACTTTCTGTTTTGAAAGCAGGGGCTAACAGGATTGGCTACTGAACTGGCTGTGGGTAGGAAAGAGTGGAGATCAGAACCTCCTTGGGAATTTCAGCTTGAGTAATTGTGCAGAATTAGACTGGCTAAATCTGAGGGTAAAACTTGGGAGTTCTGCAGTTCCTACTCCTTTACCTAGTATTGGGGATTGTAGGTAGGCATTTGATGAATGTTTCGCTTAGTCTCAATTTCATCTTCAAGGAAGCACAGAGGGAAAGTTTTGTTTAAGGTGCTAAGAATCACTCTAGGTACTGTTTTTTGCTAATTTCTTTCATAGCAGAACCGGATTTCTAATTTATCATTTTCCGGTGAATCTTCTCAGCCCCTCACTCCTATCGTTCAAATTAAATTTATTTTGAATGATTTTAACTGCAAAATGGATTTTACGTTCCTATCTAGAAATTATGTGTCTGCACGTACATCCATACACTCGGGCATATTTTGTGGAGGTGCCTAGATTTATTGGCACTAATTTCTTCACTATTGAGTATTTCTGCCTCTGGATGTCAGTTGCTTCATCTAAATTCTTTGTGTTAGGCATCATTAGGCCAGCTTCTTTGACTCTGTTGTAGCTTTGAAGACCATAATCACATGCTCAAAGTCTGGCAGGATTTGATTGAGAGTGACGATGACAAAGGAGACAGTAAGCAAAAGGATCAGAGTTGTGTCATTTCATCTCCTTGGGTAACCGCAAAGACATTTAATCTAAGCTTGTTGCTGTTTGCCTTGCCAAGGGCAGTGTGGGAACAGAACTATGCAATTAGCATGATAGTTCATTCAGGAAGAACAATGATACGAGACCAGCTAGAGTTTAGGATTATATATATCCCATCTGAAATCTGACACTTGCCCTATTTAAAACTATCTTGCAGTGAAAATTTGGATAGCATTTTCAATGGTGACATCATGCTGGTATATATTTCATATAATATGCTATACATGAGGACATTTTTGTGCAGCACTATACATATTTATAATCTACAGAATTTTTATTTCTTAGAGGTAGGAGTGATGTGACCTTTCTTGGGAATTTTTTAACCTTCAAAATTTTTTCCTTAAAGTCTTTGTAGGGTTATTATTCTTAGAAAATTATTTAAAATTATAACTTGTATTAGTTATCTTAAGTGGCCATTTGGCTGTGTTATTCTAGAGGGGATTAAACCATTAAAAAGAGTTAATTTTCTCTCAAAATATTTTGATCTTTCCCTCAAATTCATTTTCTTTTATTGACATTTATGCCAGTTAGTTACTTTAAATAATTTACTGCCCAATGCTAAATGGTTTATCCATAAAATTAAAAATTTTGATACCATATTTTTAACTATGGGCATCTTAAACACAGACATATTGTCATAGTGGATGAAGTTAGAAGATCTGGATTTATTCTACTTGGATTTGAATCTTGTCTGTATCCCTAGCCAGCTGAGTGATCTTGGGCAAGGCATTCAACTCTGTACACACATCCATATGGATGTTTTATGAGATCTTGTTTCTTCATGTGTAAAATGAGGATATTAATACCGGATTTCATAAACTTGTACATTAAAATGAGAAAAATGCATGTACAATACATCTCACGAGGCTTAGCACATTGTATCAATAAATAGTTAAACACTTTTTAATTCCTGGAAGTTGTTGGGTTTACACATGTATACATTCATTTACTAATGCTGGTTTCTGGATACTAGCTATCTTCAATTGATGTAGCTATCTCTAGCCCTGCAATAATTTTAGTACATTTTCCTCTAATGATTGATTCAAACCTAAAAACCAACAAAAGCTGTCTCCTTCATTTGTATTCAGTGAAGGCAGATTAGACTGTGTTGTGGTTTCATGTTTTCTTTCCAGTTATTCTTAGAAGTTGTTGCTTTTAATAGTAAGATTAATATTCCATGTTATCTTTTTGCTTAAATTCAAGTTATGCTTTTAGGAGGATATCTTTGTTTAAGGAATTTTTGAGTCTTGGGAATTTTTTAACCTTCAAAATTTTTTCCTTAAAGTCTTTGTAGGGTTATTATTCTTAGAAAATTATTTAAAATTATAACTTGTATTAGTTATTTTAAGTGGCCATTTGGCTGTGTTATTCTAGAGGGGATTAAACCATTAAAAAGAGTTAATTTTCTCTCAAAATATTTTGATCTTTCCCTCAAATTCATTTTCTTTTATTGACATTTATGCCAGTTAGTTACTTTAAATAATTTACTGCCCAATGCTAAATGGTTTATCCATAAAATTAAAAATTTTGATACCATATTTTTAACTATGGGCATCTTAAACACAGACATATTGTCATAGTGGATGAAGTTAGAAGATCTGGATTTATTCTACTTGGATTTGAATCTTGTCTGTATCCCTAGCCAGCTGAGTGATCTTGGGCAAGGCATTCAACTCTGTACACACATCCATATGGATGTTTTATGAGATCTTGTTTCTTCATGTGTAAAATGAGGATATTAATACCGGATTTCATAAACTTGTACATTAAAATGAGAAAAATGCATGTACAATACATCTCACGAGGCTTAGCACATTGTATCAATAAATAGTTAAACACTTTTTAATTCCTGGAAGTTGTTGGGTTTACACATGTATACATTCATTTACTAATGCTGGTTTCTGGATACTAGCTATCTTCAATTGATGTAGCTATCTCTAGCCCTGCAATAATTTTAGTACATTTTCCTCTAATGATTGATTCAAACCTAAAAACCAACAAAAGCTGTCTCCTTCATTTGTATTCAGTGAAGGCAGATTAGACTGTGTTGTGGTTTCATGTTTTCTTTCCAGTTATTCTTAGAAGTTGTTGCTTTTAATAGTAAGATTAATATTCCATGTTATCTTTTTGCTTAAATTCAAGTTATGCTTTTAGGAGGATATCTTTGTTTAAGGAATTTTTGAGTCTGGGGGAACAAAGTGCTTGAAAGTACTGTGTTACCATGAAAAGATCAGACGTAGTAATAAGATATCCCTGTTGTAAGAAATTATTGTCCCTTAGTGGCAAGCCTTGTTCCTTCAGCAGCTTTTTGAAAAATGTTCCCATTTATCCTACTTCCTCTTAGTTGCTCTTTGAGAATTTTAAAGTAGGTACTTTTTGAATGAATATTTGCTAGAGTCTATATTTTTTGTCAGTGGGTTCAGTGTCTGTTCTTCATTCCCTTAGATTATGTCTTGCATAAAGTGTGTCTGTTTTTACCATTTCTAAATTAATACCTTACAGCCATTTTCTTGGATACCTCATACACTGCTTTGGATGAAACCTATGCTCTCTGGAAGGTGACAACAAGGCATGGTTGCTTTTCTTGACAGAAAATCAGCACTTAAGGGCCTTATTGTTCCTGAAAGTTTGAGTTGCAAGATCAGCAAAATTAACACTTCTGATTTCAAGGACCATTGAATTTTGGGGATTAATTGTTTTCTGTGAAGATAGATTTAATTAAGATAGTGACCATAGTCCTGTCTCTCCACACATTGATAATTTTTATATTCTTGTAGGAAGGTGTGTGCACTCTGGCATCATAATACATTTGATAAGAAAGGAATAATGACATCTCATGACATTTGACCTGTTGAGGTTATTTTTTAAATTCATGTCCCCTTGAGAAACTATTTTTTGCACAAGTATACCTACTTTAAAAAATTATTATTATTTGTAACCCATCTGTTCTGTGTCAGATACTGTGCCAGTCCATATAAAATTTAGGAGAGAACACATCGATGGTATCACACTGATTCCTGTTATACGTCTCACGTAATCCTGTCTAAAACGTATAATGTAGGTATTCATCCCATTTTGTTAGTGGGAGCCTAATGCTCAGAGAAATAAGTGACCTACTTAAGGTCAACTTTAAGATAAAGAATTTCAGGACTTTCTCTAGGAAAACAAAATGAAATTTATTTCTTTCAATGTACTTCGCAGAGAGCTGTAAATAAGAAAAAAAATGTGTAAAACCTAGCTCTGATTAAAGTTGAGTGATGATTATACTAACATTTATATGCTGTTTTCTATGTGTCTCTTCCTATTTTAAGTACTTTCCATCTGTAAATATATTTAATGCTCACAACCACTCTATTAAGTAGGCATACTTAATAATTAGATAAGAAGTTTGAAGCACAGAGATGTTAAACAACTTGCCTGAAGTCACACAGCTTGGTATGTGAGGCGCTGTGATATGGTGTCAGAGCCTGTTCTTAAATTCAGTTCTTTCACATTAATGGTCTCTTTTAAAATGATTCAGTTAAAGGACTGATACATAATAATGATTTACATGAGAATCTAAGAACGTTGTGCCTTTTAACTAGCATCCTTCATATTCTTCATTTGTTACAAATCAAAAAATAAAAATGGTTTTCATGCTATGTAAACTGTGGCTGAGTAACTCACAGAGTCAAATTAACTGGTATTGAAATCTGTCTTTCTAATTCAAGTCCTGTGTTATGGACTTGAGACACAGAAATAATCATTTTATTTTACAAAGTATAGTCCAAAGCATGGTTTATAAAAGCCCTTCTTTTCTATTGAAGATGAGACTCACAAGCAAATTTTTTTTCCAGAATGATAATACTAATAAACTTGTAGGACTGATTTTTTACTTTTGAGGAACTTTAAAAATGGACAGATATTATAACAAATATACATATTTCACAGAATTTATTAAAAAGTGACTTCATAATTATACAACTCTTATAAATTATTGCTTAGCCATATTCACATCTATTCCTCAACATGAATATGCACGCAAACCTTGGAGATGTAGTGGGTTCACTCCCAGACCACTGCAATAAAGCAAATATGGCAATAAAGCGAGCCACACAAATTTTTTGGTTTCCCAGTGCATATAAAAGTTATGCCTACACTATACTGTAGTCTATATTAAGCGTGCAGTAGCATTATGTCTTAAAAAATGTACATGACTTAATTTAAAAATACTATATTGCTAAAAATTACTGGCCATCATCTGACCACACAGGGTTGCCCCAGACCTTCAGTTTGCAAAAAACACAATACCTGTGAAGAGCGATAAAGTAGGGTATGCCTGTATCACTTCCATGTAATTGAAGTCAGTATATATAAAATATGCTTTTATTTGATATTATGTAGCAACCTAAAAATGCTTATGATATGGTCATAGTTTTAATTTTAATTTTAAGGGCTGCATATGATCTGTCATAATACACTAAACTCTTTTCTCGTTTTGAATATAGTTTCTAGTTTTTCCTCTCTATTTTGAGAAATACTACAATAAACATTTTGATGCATTTGGTTATTTTCTTCTTTCAGAATATTTCTTAAAGTGAATTCCCAGAGGGAGGAGTACTGGGTCAAGCTATACAAACATTTTAGAAATTACATTCCAGAAGACATGTACCTTATTTTCTTCCTTAAAGGATCCATTTACCGGTTAGGTATACATCACTATGTGTTTCATCCTAGAAAAGGACACACAATCTGTTTTTCAAAACTTTCGCCTCCACAGTATTTCAAGATATAGAGATTCTCATCTAAACTTTTAACCTGTTAATAAAGTTGGCACCAACCCTCAGGTTACCAACCCTCAGGTTACAAAAGCTCAGGGATCTTATTTCTAACCTACAGGATATACTTTTGAAGGTGATTTGGGTAAGAAATAAATCCAGGGACAAAGATCTGCCTTATGTTTAAGGTGGATTACAAACTGAAATTTATAGTGTCTTTATAGCAGCATCAGTAGAATTCTGCGTCTTTCACATGGCATTTGTAAAAGAAGCAAAGTACGCTGTATAGTTCACTGTTGAAATTATTGACATGACACCTGTTTTTCAGAATATATCATAATTCTTCAAATTAAAATTTTGATGTTTCTTTATATGCCCATTTAACATTTTGTCAAAATTTATCTATGTAATTATTTATACTTTACACTTACTAAAATATGTACAACATAAACTAGCATCTCAAATTAAACATAAAATTTAAAGATTATTCCTGAATGGTTTAATTAATACACGCATGCACACACACACATATACACGTACACACACTGCTTCATTGCTTCAGGAAGCAGCGTGATGCTTTGAGAAGTGCACAGCCTATGCAATTGGAATGGTTTCTTTTTAATTCTGAAGCCCCTGCTCATTTATGGAACTAATATTTAACTGGTGCTATTATAGGCTTGTCTCTGTGCCAGATGTCAGGAGTTCAATATTAAGTAAAATGGATGTGGTCCTGACCCTTAAAGAGCTTCTGTATAGTGGGAGCTAAAGAAAAAGATAAAACACTTGGTCATTCTATATAATGGGGACAATGACAGGAGCAGTAGAGTGCATGGTGAGAGCACTTAGGATACTGACCAACAACATTTCTGGGGTCAGTGGAGCCTTCCCAGGAGCATGTGAATAATAATATTTATTAACAATTAATATGTGCCAGGTAGTGTGCCAACCACTTTACAAGCATTATTTCATTTATATTTTATGTATCCTATGACATGAATATTTCTATTATCCTTATTTTAAAGATGAGTTGACTGTGAATTAGGGAGGTTAAACAACTGTCTTAAGAAATGCTAGAGTCCCGACTCGAACACAGCCTGAGCCTGAGGTATGAGCACCTACTGTTGAACTAACACCTGAAAGATGAGTGAAGTGTTGTCCAGAAGGGGAGGAAGTCTGGGGCAGGGAAGAAGGGGAAAACAGTTCTAAGCAGAGCAAAGAGCCTGTGCCAAGCTGTGGAAGCCAGAAAAGGCACATGACAAATTGGAGGGACTTTGAGAAGTTCATTATAGGCGGTTCTTCGAAGGTGAAGGAGAAAAATCACATGAGATGAAGCTAACAAGGAAAGAAGTGGTCAGTTTATGAAGGACCTTTTAAGCTAAATCCATAAGTTTAAATTTTATTCTGAGGGAAATATGGGGCCATTGAAGAGTTTCCTCAAGGAAAGTGACATGATCCAATTTGCCTTTTACAGTGATGCCCATGATGGCCATGTGCAGATGATACAGTAAAGGGAACAAAATTAGAAACAGAGGGGACACTTAGGAGTAGTCATCTAGGTAGTAGAGAATGGTCGCCAGACTAGGGGAGTGCAATAGAGGATGATGTCAAGATGACATCTTTGAGAATTAAGAGGACTTAATGATTGGTTTAATGTTTTTGTAGGGGAAGAGAGGCTTCAGGAATGCATTTATGTGTCTGGGATGGGGCTGAATCATGGCACCCTTCAATGCCAAGGGAAAGAAAGCATGATAAGAAAGTTTGTGTGGAAGATTCTGAGTTCATTTTTAGACATACTAAGTTTCCATAGCTTGGAGATGTCTAATTTATAATAGGGTATATAAATCCACAGTTCAAGAGAGATTAAAACAGGGCATCAAGATTGGTGATTTACTTCCCTAATGGTGTTCAAGTGGGATTCATGTCTATATACTATACAGGGTGCGAGAAGTATTGAATACAAGGAGGAACATAAATATATGAGACAAGAAGCCTGCAGAGTGACTGAGAAGGACCTTCCCTATCATAGGAGGAAAGCCCAGAAAAGTGCAGTGTTGCAGAGAAGGAAAGAAATCAATTGAAAAAGGAAAAAAATTAAGGGTCAAATGCTGGCTAGCGTTGTGAGGTATTGGATGAAAAGTGACATTTGTGATTTGGGTAGAGTGGATCTTATTGAATGTTGGGGTAGAAATAAGATGGGAAAGGAAGGGGAGAAAATGTCACTGTCCCTTACGGTTAACTTGGTGAAGAATTTTGGCTGTGATGGGTATAGACAGAACAGGCTAAAATGATTTGTGGTGAGAAAGAGGGTTTGGGGGCTTTGTTTTAAAAGATAGGAGAACCATGAGCATTTTAAGTTAGGAATGAGTTGACAAGGAGGGACAAGCTGAAATTACGGAATAAAGAGGTGACTGTATATTCAAGAAGGTTCCAGGAAAGGAGTTGGAGGTGGGGGTGGGAGAAGAAGGTGCTGTCCAGTACTTAGGGGGAAAGAATTGGCATTAAGGGTGTGCGTGGGGGGGAGGAATTAGAATGAATAATCTCTGGTGTAAATTGGGGAAAAAGTGAAAATTGGGGGAAAAGAGAATATTCGTTAGAGCTAAGTATCTAGGTTATGGTGGTGAGTACCTGGGGAGGGAAAAACAAACAAACAAAAACAAAACAGAACAATAAAAACAAACAGGAAAGGACAGGAGAATTGACAAGTGAGGAGAATAAAGTCAACAGGAGCTCCAGTTTGGGGTATGAGTGAATGGAGGAAATCTTGATTGCCTGATGTAATGTCAGTCACCTACAATGTAACTGCAAAATGAGCCAAAAGGTACCATGACCACTTATAAATGAGTCCAGGAGGAAGCAGGAGGTGGAAAAGCAGAGAAGACATAAAGCAAACAAGTATCTCTTCTTGCCAGTGCCAAGATAATGGTCCATTTTCAATCCATTGCCAGCCTTTGTTATTCCCTAAACAGACACCACCACTGGACTGTAGGGTGTAGATGAGGCAGCTGCTATCTGACCCTGTGGGGTCACACTGTCCAGTGTGGTAGCCACTGGCCACCTGTGGCTACTGCACGCCCAGTTTGGACTGGCCACATTTCATGTGTGCAGTAGCCACAGATGGCTACTGTGGTGACAGGTACAACTTGTCACAGGTGGTGACAAGTTGAGGAACTGCCTATTTGACAGCTTCTACTTTCCTTGTGAGAAAAGAAATGAGAAATGAGGTCATCTGTTTAGACTGAGGGGGAGTAGATGAGGACAGAGGTATTCAGATGCTCCAGAACGGTGGCTCTCAGCTTTGGTGCACATTAGAATCATCTAAGGAACTTTTACACTCCGTATATGAAGACCAAACACCTGGCCGTTTAAGTTAGAATGCCTAAGGGGTGGGATCCAAGAATTAGTCTTTTTAAAAGCTCTTCAGATGATTCCGTTGTGTAAATGTGGTTGACAGCTATTAAAAGGATTTACATATCTTTACAAAGGAAGATAGGAGCTGTCTGGCTCTGTGACCAGGAACATTTGGTTCATTTGTAGAATGGGGATAATAGGACCTACCTGATCTAGTTTGCCTTTAGAAATAGATAAGCAAACAGATAAAGCAACTAGCAAAGTCCCTGGAACATGGTAAATTCTCAGTAAATATCGGTTCTGTTCTTCCTTGTACCCCAATATAAAGAATCTTAGAAATGTGTTTCATTTCTAATATCTGGCTGTTCTGCAGACTCAGGACATGAGGGTAGTTGTACTGACTTCATTGGAATGAAGGGAATAGATGTTCGGGATGTCCCTTTTTCCTTCAGCATTCTCGCAATAATTCATTTTCAGACTTGTACAATGCACTTGTGGGTTGTTTTAATGTTTGGCTTTGTTTTTAATATTCAGGCACCTGAAAGTATAAATCTCCTTACAGAAAGAAAGTCTCTGTGTTGTTTAGATAATTCCATAAGCACAGAAAAAGTAAGATTTTTATTGAAGAGACATGAAACAAGTATAGTATGTGAATCAGCTTGTATTAAGCATTGTATCACATAAAATTTGACATAAAAACTTTCATTTGTGTGTGTATGATGCACACACACAGCATAGATATGTATAGAAATTTCCATCCTGAAAATGTGGTTTTTGCAGTATGAAAATAACCTACTGAATCTATTTATTGTACCATGTGATTCATAATTACAAAACATATAACACTTTGAGGTTTACATTACAGAAATGATTTTCACTTGCTCCCCACAACTACTCATTAAGGTCGACTAGGCTTTTGGTGTACTCATTTTATAAAGTACAATGAAATGACTAAATGACTTTTTTTCATATATACTTGTGTGTGTGTGTAATTTTTTTTCCTTCAAAAATACAATGGCTAAATGACTTTTTTTCATATATACTTGTGTGTGTGTGTAATTTTTTTTCCTTCAAAAATGGCATATATCCTTTTTCCCCTCCACTGAGCAATATATGAGAGATATTGGCTTAACTCTAGATCACAGTCTATAAGCCCTAGTTACATGTTCTTTTGTTTTTTTTTATACCCTTGTTCCTCAGAGTGTGGTCCATAGATCATAAGCATCAGCGTCACCTGGGTGCTTGTTAGAAATGCAGACTCTCAGGTCTCATCGCAGACCCCTAAATTTGAATGTGCATTTTAATAAGATTCTTTGGGTGATTTGTGTTCATAATAAAGTTTGAGAAGCTCAGATGCCTCAAAAGAAACCTGTTCTTTCCTAGTAGACATTTTCTAATGAGCTACAGAGGTAGGAGAATGTATATGCCTTTAGAAAAGGGTAGGTGTTTGGCTTCCCTGGTGGCACAGTGGTTAAGAATCCGTCTGCCAATGCAGAGGACACGGGTTCGAGCCCTGGTCCAGGAAGATCCCACATGCCACGGAGCAACTAAGCCTGTGTGCCACAACTACTGAGCCTGTGCTCTAGAGCCCGTGCACCACAACTACTGAAGCCCGCGTGCCACAACTGCTGAAGCCTGCGCGCCTAGAGCCTGTGCTCTGCAAGGAGAGAGGCCATCGCAATGAGAAGCCCGCACACTGCAACAAAGAGTAGCCCCCGCTCGCTGCAACTAGAGAAAGCTCACGTGCTGCAACGAAGACCCAACACAGCCAAAAATAATAAATAAATAAAATAAATATATTCATTTAAATAAAAAAAGAAAAGAAAAGGGTAGGTGTTTAATTGAAAACACTTAGCTACACAATATGCATAGTAAGGTACAAGAGAGAAAGTAATAAGTGTTAAATTTTAGCTAGTATGCTGAAAAACAGCTGCCAAAGTCAGCGGGATAATTCCTTTTTCCTAATAACAAACATTTATATATTTTTCCTTTTGTATAAGGCCTCCCTTCTTATTCTGAAACTAGTTATATCTTTATCCTACAGCATTTGCTGTCTGAACCAATGCTTATAAGGATGAGCTCCCATTTTCTGGAAAGATAAACAGATCATTGTGGTAAATATGGCATATTTACCCTCCATCATTTCCTCCCTTGACACAGAAATATCTTCAACAATGTACTTGTTCTCTTCAAGCAAATACAGACCATAATGCTTAATATTAAAAAAAAAGAAAGCTGGACAATAATACCAATATATCTGTAAATAGCCACTCAGCTCAAATTAACTAGAATTGCTATTATATATAATGCTGTTGAAAGAACCATATGGTATCCTTCTAATAGCTTAAAAAAACCTTTAATAATAGTATATACATCTCCACAACACCAATGTGTCATAAGTTCTTTATCATTTTTATCCACATAAAACGCTAATTTTTCTTCTTGTCACAGAAAGGGTTTGCTGTGAAGCAGACCCTGAGATGGAATATGGCAGTCAGAATGTTCATTAGGGATGGCTCTTGGAATCAACATCTATAGAAGTGAAGGGAAAAAAGCAGGAGTGGGTAAAGGGAGAAGTTGAAAATGATCCAGTCCCTGGCCAGCCTCTGTGGACCCCAAGGAGAGCTCTGGAAGGGGGATGGCCCTTCAGCATTGTCCCAGGTTGGAGTGAAGGGGCTGGACCTTTGGACACCCAGATGGAGAATGCCTCTGCAAGTAGGTGAGACCTGAAACATAGTGGTTTTCTTCAACTGAGGCAGTCCCTAAAGTGAGCTGACTAGGGTCACTCATTAGTGACTAGTGACGAGATTACTAGGGACGGTAATCTTCCTGCAGCACTCCTACCATCTTGGGGAAATGTCTTCACTTCTCAAAGGGGATCTTTCAGTATGTCTGGATAATCAAAGAAAGGTTAATGCTGTTCAGCATAATTTTTGATTCATCTTTGAAAACTGCCCATTCATTGATCTAATATTTAGTGAGAACCCACTATGGTCAGTTCTGCACGATACAATTATTTGGTGTTACAAAGTCAAATAAAATCATTCCTCAAGAACAAGGATGCTTAGTAAAAGAGGCTTTGAACTCATTCAACAAATATTCCTGAGCCCTACTCTGCACCAGTCACTGGGCCAGGCACTGAGTCTGGAGCGATGAACAAACCCCAAATAGTCTCAGACCTCATGGAACCGACAGAGGATGTAGAGACAGACCTTAAACAAATGGTCATGTAAATAAGTACATAATTATACATTGTGATAAATGCTGTGAAAGAAAAGTAAAATGTGCTATGAGAGGGGATGAGATGTGAGTTTTCCTGAAAATGGGTGGGGGGATGGCTCTCTGAGGAAGTGTTGTATAAGATGAGAGCTGGAGATTGAGCAAGGGCACAAGTGGGGAGAGAGGCACTTGAGACAAGGCAAGAGTAGATGCTAAAACTGGGAAGGAATTCAGGTTTTCTCCCCCTGCCCCCAAACTATAGCAGGGGTCATAATGGGCAGGAAGAAAAATGTTGCCAGGTAGATAAGGATTTAGGCTTGGTCTGGGCAAGTCAGGTAGCACCGTTGGAGGCTGTTGTCCAGAGTTCAGGGGGCAAGTCTGGACTGTTTTTTAATAATAAGATTAGGTTTACATTTTTTTTTAAGTAACACCCTAGCTGCTATGCAGAAAATAGATTTAAACATGGATTACTGACTGATAGGATGTGACAGTTCAGGGGATGTGGTGAGGACACACAGGAGAGCATCTAATCAGATTCAAGGGTAAAGTAACGCTTAAGTGAAGCTTTAAGTCTCAGTGAGGTCAGCTGTACCAGCGAAGGGCAGGAAAGGATCCTAGGTAAGGGAACAGGATATTGGAATTTACAGAGATTTGAAACTCTGTCTCCAGTCCTGAGTCCCTGTAATTAGCTTGATAAAGATAGCAGAGGAGCCTGGGGTTAAAGAAAAGGCAGAAGCTAAGTCTTATGAACTTAGAGGTTAAGGTAGGAATTTTCCTTTTATTCTGAAAACTGTAAAGAACTAGTAAAAACTAGAAAGCAGAAAAATGACAGTCTAATGAGCATATTAGAAAGATAACTCTGATGGTGATGTGGAGTAAAGATTGGAGAGTGATGGGGTTAGAAATAGGGAAAAGGTTAGAGAGACATTTCAGTAATCCAGATAATCAGTGAAGGTGGCTTATTTTAAGATACTGAAACTGAAGAGGAAGGAACAGAACCTAGAAGTATTAAGCATGAGTGTATTTATGTCTCTTTTCATGACCAATTTTATTTAATAGCCAAAAGTCATTGAGCAGTGTTGATAGTTGCAAACCACAGTTCTTCTATTTAAGTCCTGAAAACACAATATAAATTTTGTGTAACATTGCTCTTAGGGGAATATTATAAATATTAGCACTGGTATGTGATTAGGAGGTACAATCTAAGTTTTAATATGAGACTACATAAAACACTGTTATACAAGTCATTTAGTGCAACAAAGAATCTTGCATTCTGAAGTTAAATGAATTTTATTTTTTTTGCTTATACATTATTTAGGATCATCTGTGTTTTTTGTCTCTACTCTTGCTGCAGATATAAGAAGTTTGACCAGATTTTAACAGAGACTACTGTAGTGCTCTAAAATAAACCATTACAAGATGAATAAAAACCTATGCAGAAAACAACTGTACTATAACCTGTTGTTGAAAAAGGAGCCATAGATTTCAGGAGATACGGCTTGAAGTTTTTAGCTGTCACTTGCAACAAAATCTTGAGCAAATCATCTAATTTTTAGGACCTAGGAATTGGTCAAGGAAAATAAATTCACTCACTCTATAGACAAGAAAACGTAAAAAAATGAGCGTTTGTGTGATTTGTTTAATTTCACTTGTCAAGGTCATGGTCAAACCAGAAATAAATGAGGGCTCCATTTAATTGTGATTCTAATAGAAATGTCTATACAGGCAAAGGTAAAACCAATCTGTACAGAATCAACTTATCCTGCATTTGAAAATAGTTTTATATGGTGCCAAACATACTATCCTCTTATTTTTATGTGATACCGTCTTTGTTTCATCTGAAAAGCATTTATTTAGTATAAAGAAGATAAGCAGAAGTGTATATTTCCTAGTTTGAAATCAAAGGAACTGAACTGGTTTTGACTTCCACCAGTTCAATGTGACCTCGATTTTAATTTAAAATTAGAAGCACATAGGAAAATTGTTTACCATCTATTTCATAGCCTGGAGCTGTTTTCAGCTGATTGGATATAAGAATATTCATTTATTTTTCAGGTCCTGGAACCAACCCTTTGGTTCTATTTAGATCCTTATAATTGAATAAGATGTATAATTTTTTTTGTTTTTTTTTTTTCCTCGAGGGTGAATAAAAAGATCTCCCAAAATAAAGGAATAAGGACCTTCAACCTTACTTGTTTGAAGACACATCCTTTAAAGTTTACAATGATCAGATAAAAACAATATTTATATCATAAAGGTAGACATTAAAGCAAAAGCAGTGCCTCCAAAAGGAGGATGATAAGGCTGATTAATAACTTCCTAAAGATAATTCTCCCTGGAATGACCAGAAGGAGCCAGCCATTGGCCTGTGGTTTGGGAATCACACAAAAGAACTTGTTTGAGATGATGAGTGATTTCAGTATATACTGGGAGTTTGCCATATGGGTAGTCTACCTCTGCTTCTGAGTTTTCTCCATAAATTTCTTAAGAGACACATATCAAAGGAGTAATAAGCTGGGTTTTATTATAATCCATCACAAACTCACCTTGAAACCTTAGGCAAGCTTTAAAATTTGCCCAAACCTCAATTTTTTCCAGTTATAAAACTAAGATATTAATACTGGTTTCCCATTACCATACGTTGTAATGTCAATCAAATGTGGTGTTTTCAATGAATGGGAAAACGTTTGAACTTAAGGGAAGTGCTTGAAAATAAAGTAATAATAGAGTCTTAGATCACGTAAGTTATGCCTGTGTTCGGTGGTTTACAGAGAGAAGTGTTTACTACATCCTGATGATACTTGTAGACAGCAACTCCATCAGATATTGTATGGAGCCTAAATTTAAAAAAAAAAAATCCATGCTTTGGCTTCATTGAGACCTCCAGTCCCTTGAAAACCTCTGCTTTTGCCACATCTATCAGTGGAAGCACCCACCATCCTTTATTTTCCTGACTTAGACGTCATATTCCATAGCAGCAGCCACATCCTTGCCAGTATTCACAATTCCAGTTCCTTGTTGGCTTCAGTGCAACCATCTGGCATCAGAAGCTACTCTGGCACAAACCACCTGCCTACTTCCCTGTGAGCATAACCAGTCTGAGTGCCACTGTAAAAAATCACCCCACTCTGATGATCAATGCCACTCTACTGCTATGCTTTCCAATAAGCCAGCAATAGTGCCTAGAAAACCATCCCAATCTCGGGTCAGCTTCCTCACTGGTTGTCTGTAATGGCAACATCGGTCCTTATCTAACTTCCTAAAGATCAGCTTTACTCCCTCCACCCCTTTCAGTGACAACAGATAGATTTTTCTGTTTTCACCTGAAGAAAACTTCCTTGACCCCTTCTATGTGTTTCAAAGTCACTGTGCTTTTGCAAATGGGAGGACATATAATTGCTACTTACTTTTCATTATTTCCCCATCTCAGTGAAGGCAAAATTGCCTCATTCACAGTTGCCTCCTTAATGTGTATCACTGTGTCTGACTCACAGTTAATTCTTCAATAAATATTTATTGAATAAAAAGAGTCATGACATCATTCTTTCTCCCCTCCTCCCTCCAAATCTTATTCTTCGCCCTACTATGGCTTTCTTCAGGTTAGCTGTTTGTTACTTTTTCCTTTGACTTTATTTAATACTTATTAGGTACCTGTTACTCTTCTAGGCATATCAAGACTTATTATTTAGAAAACACATAGTTCTGTTCTTCGAAAAATGTGAGAAAATGAAGCAGATACTTGTGGAATGATGCTGACTTGACAGTAGCTCACATGTATTGAATATCTCCTGTGTCACCAGCGCCATTCACATTCTCTCATTTAGTTATCACTATAAACCTATGTAGTATTGTATTCGTTTCCTCTAGGTTATGCTGGGGTGACAGATAATCCCAGAATTTCAGGGGCTTACAGCAGTATATGTTTATTTCTCATATACATGTGAAGTGTGGTTCAGCTGTGATTCTGCCCTATGTCCTCCTCACTTTGGGAACTAAACAGAAGCAGCAGCCCCTATTTGGGACATGCCATTCTTTTTTTTTTTTTTTTTTTTTTTTTTTTTTTTTTTTT
>NC_041224.1:130004859-130040357 GCF_002837175.3 Physeter macrocephalus | reverse complement strand
CCTGCATCGGCAGGCGGACTCTCAACCACTGTGCCACCAGGGAAGCCCATGGGACATGCCATTCTTGTGCTCACATTTTATTGGCCAGTGCAAGTCACATAGCCAAGCCTGATGCCCATGTTTTGATGTGTTCTAAATATAAATAAGTGCTGTTTTCTAAGGGTACATGGTCAAGAAAATTAGATATTAGATAAAAAGAGGCAAGAATTTGTGACTAATAATGAGTGGGCAGGAGTTCTTTGGTTGGCTGAGTATTGTGAAATGTAAGATGGAAGGAAGAAGAGAGAATAAAAATCCCTAGGAACTAGATCTTTAATGCATTCAGTGAAGAGTTTGGGGATTTGTGAAAGGAGTAGGGACTTTGAAAAAAAAGGAAAATAAAGTTCTAATACTTTGAGAAAAAAGGAAGACAAAGTTCTAGTAATGCAGAAGTATGAGTAATGGCAAAGGGGGTTGGGAGTTAATGAGAGTGGTCAGTGATGCAAAATGTATGTATTCAGATATGAAGATCATTGCATTGGTCAAGTCGTAGGAGGGTGACTGGAATTGCAAAGGATTTGCTCTATTTAAGTAATCTTCAACTATTTGTCACATTGAAGTATTTTAGAGGTAAATGACTGAAACTAATTTTCAGCATTGGGGATGCTCAGTGATTACAGTTGTAATTAGGCTTCAGGTGACAAATAGTGGGCAATTCTGCCTGTATGTGCTTCACATTGTCTTGATTAGAATGATGGTGCCTCAGCCAGCCTAACTCAGTCAGAGTGACACAAATATCCAATCATGTACTGCCAGGGGAAGTTCACATTTGCTGTTCCAAAAGACTGAAAGACATTGCCTTTAATTGTTCCATTCTCTCCTCAAAGCCTTATCCTGCATGCAAGCAATAACATGGCAACCAGATTCTTATTTTCTTGTAAGATTGTTTTGGACACTTAGAATAGTCAAGTGTGAATGCTAATCTTATCATTTAGAAATAAAAATGTGCAAAATTTTGGGGACAAAGTTGATGGCACAATTAGGCAGCAAGTAATTAGGGTCTTCTGCCCTCTCATTAATTGAAGAAGGAGGAAAAGCATTTAAGTATATAACATATACCTACAATTAAATGAAATGTACTTACACGTAATTGGATCTTTATGATTTAAGAATTTAGAAGTCAGATTGGAGAAATTAAAAAAAATATTACTCGTGTAGAATCAGTAATGCTTTCTATTTCTTTTAGGGAAGAAGTATACACTGTGTTGATTTGGTATGATATACTGGGAAACTAAGAACTACATGTGCTATCTTGAAAATTTAGAGACTTTAACTTCACAGGATAATTTAATTTGCATTTGCCAAAGATTTCCCAAAGTAAACAGTTTTCGTATGGTACCTTTATATATGTTAACAACATCACTGTGTAGTCCACTATGTATCATTTTATTCCACATGTCCTCGAATAGGCTACAGTATCTTAAGTGCTACTTATTGTTCTAATTCAAAAACTCAGTTATTAGTATTTATCTCTTATATCAGAAACTGTGATTAATGGCTTGATAAACCATTATATTGATATTAGCTTCTTGATTCATTTATTTCTAAAAGTTGGCATTTATTTGGTGCCTTGGTTTTCTTGATATATGCCCTATTAGATCTAAATTCATCTCATTCTTCAGTATTTAACTAGATCTCAAATATCAGCATTATGCCAAGGATTGTATGTGTATCTAGTCTGGAGCTTCCTGTGAACCTTTTTTCGGGGTCTCTTGTGTAGCTAAGATAGGATGGCAGGTCTGGGCCAGCAGAATCAAGTAGATGGCTGTGTCCTGTGATGAGGACAGCAGCGGATCAGTGTGTGGGTCAGTCATGCCCCACTGTTGAGAGTGGAGCAGCTGTGGCTAACAAAATAATAAGTTAAATTGCAATCGCGTTTAAGATCAGTGTTGAAAACCTGTTCAGATATTGACTGTGTGGGGGAAAGTGTCCAATCAGATGACTGTATTTGTCAAAGGAAACAAAACATAAAATCAACAGCCTTTTTAAATGTCAGTACCAGGCTTGAAAAGGGCACTGGAGCTACTTATGCTCAACCTGTGAGTACAGGGAAGTACCTGTTCATCTGTGAGTTGTGCGGCGTGGTCTCTTGAGAGCCTTCTGGGCTCTTTCGTTCTGAGATTCCATCTCTGCCAACAGAAAGCTAGAGTGGTGTTTCACTGCATTCTTTATCCACCTCCCCTACTTGTTCTGACTGAATACACAGTCCTGATTCATGGCTACTTCCACCCTTTATTTGATATGTGGTTTTAGAGAAGCCTTTGATTTACCTATGAAATTATTGATATCAGCTTTAATGTACTTAAAGCTCTGCTTACTCATTAAAAAAAATCAATCAGTTAGTCCTCTATTAGCAGCCTACTTTGTGGTATTGACAATGCACCTGACACTATTCCATGAAGGGTACTTTTTTCATTCATATGACTTATATTTTGAATATCATTATTAGGCACTAAAGTTATTAGGTACTATTTATGAGTGTCTTCTTAGTGTCTAACATAATGCTAGATGTTTTACTTACATGGTTTCCCATCAGTGAAAGTATTGCTACATATATTTATAATTAAGAAACTGAGGCTCAGAAATGCTATTATGTTAATGTATCAAAAGCAGTATAACCCAGAGATTTCCATTCCAGGGTTGTGTGCCAAGATCTTTATTCTTTGAACCTTTGGACCTGCAAAGAGGGGCCTAGGGAAGCTAGAGCCTGTGAATGGGTCCCACCTGACCACCACGAAAGGATTTTTTTGTTCCTTTTAGTGTACCTTACAGATGTGGTCCTTTTTATGAGTGCCATCAGTAGTAAGTTGGGAAAGCTCTACAGCCTACTAAGTTGTGGTACTGCAATTTCAACTCAAGCCTGCCTGAATTCAAAGCTGTATTATTTTGCTTTTTTTGTGTGACTTTTGTTTTGTTTTGTTTTTAGACTTAAGGTAACTTTGTTCGTGATCTGAGTTTAAGGCCTCTTTTTAATTCTATGGTGGTGTAAAAGTACTGGAATAGTAATTCTAGCAAAGCAAATGAAAAGAAGAAATCCAAAGTAGTTAAAATAGAATATTGTCCTAGCCAGAGGGCTTACTTTCAACAGACTTAGAACCTTTAACGTAGTATGTATTGCAGCAAGAAAGGTACAAATGGAGAGTTTTAGAGAGTCTTAAGAAAGGATGTGTCACTTTCAGGGAGGGAATGAGTGGTGGAAACATCCTGATAGATATCCATGCATCCATGGGTGGATGGGTAGGCTTTTGATAGAGAGCAGGATGCAGATGGACATTTGGCAAAAAGGAGCAGAACAGCACAAATAGAGGTACTGAGCTGGGAATACTACTGACTTTTGTGGAATTTACTTATCTTGCATTTTGAAGTTTGCATCTGCAAAAGGAAACAAAAATGGTCCCCACTGCTTTCCAGGCATCAGAATGATATTTAAGAATTACTGTGATAATATATATAAGTGGAGCATTTTCACTGATTGGAAGAAACATCTCCACCTAGTACAGTTATGTGTGTTTACCTATGTGTTTGTCCTTGTCTTCCTTTGGGCTGTAGCAATAATAATTAGTATGTTTTGTCATAATTGCTCTGGGTTTAGCCATTTTCACCCCTATTGAAGACTGATCAGGTTTAGTAAGAAATTAAAAACTTCTGAATTCTTTGTTAAATTCAAATGTAAGATTCAGCCTATATTAGAAACTTTTTACATTTAATGTTCTTTGGGCTCTTTCCAAATGCTGGCATTGTTTTGATAAAAATCTTGTACTAATCCACTCACTGGTGTACAATGAATATGAAATTACCCGCACCCTCCAATTGCATTGCTCTTCTTCAAGCTGTCTCTATCTCACCTTTTGTCTCTGTATAGTATTTGGTGTGCATGTAGTATGCTGTATGCAAATATATAAATAATATACATCTAACCTAAGAAACAAACAATAACTACAAGTTACTTTGCACCAAGCAACCCAGTAACATTTACATGTTTACAAATCAGCCAAAAAGAAACTGTCTTGGAGAGTGTCAACAAAGACACTAAATATTTATATAAATGTATATTTATAAATTCAGTATATACTTATAAACAAAATATAATATATTTATATGTAGTCTTGATGTTTTATGAAGTCTAAGACCTGCAATGAGCTGGTCGATTTAGTGCCTAAATAATTTTTTAAGATTGTAGTGATTATTAATAGTAGCATGCAAGTTCAACATTACCTTATTTAAAAAGAACTGATAAAACTTAAATAATCTTAGAAATGCTTTATTATTCACCTAGCTTACCAGATTCTATCTACTCTTCACTATATAAAAAGAATAGATCATTTGGAGGCATATGAATTTAACTCAAAGTCTGTCATTTAACAATGAGGTTATTCCAACAGTGATGCTCTAAAATCAGTGCTGTCCAATAGAACTGACTCTGATGATGGATATGTTCTTTATTTGTGCTGTCCAATGGGGTAGTTGCTAACAACATTTGGCTTTGGGGCACTTGAAATGAGGCTAGTGCAACTGATGAAGTGACGTTTTAATTTTGTTTAATTTTAATTTAAATAGTTGCATGTAATTAGTGGCTACCTAGTGAATAGTGTAGCTTTAGATGACAGATCAGGTCACATTATTAATGTTTCTGGACAAATATGTCTTGTGAACATTCCATATATATGCTCATACAAATGTGGAAATAAACTTACATTGGCAGTCCATTATCTTAAAAATTGCTGTGTTTTATATTATGGTGACTTAGGTGAAAATTTTAGAAATCAGTGGGGTTTCAGTTATCCTGTTTATGTGACAACCTCCAAAGTAACAAGTCACTGCTTGGCCTGTTATGTTATACTTAAAGCAGACCCAGTAATTAGCAGGAGAAACATAGAGATGGTGTTTGGAAACTCAAACATTCCTCAAGCAAAAGGCTTCTGAGCTAAAGAAGTGCTTGCCTCAAAACTGCACTGGCAGGTGTAGAAAGAGGAAGCAAGAGTTTAACAGCATTATAAAACCTAGGTTTTTTTTCATGTTAGTCCATTATCTAGAACAACAATAAATCACCTGTTATCTCATAAATTATACAAGAGTAGCATAAATGGCATAAACAGACACTATTCAAATAAACTAACTGGCTAATTCAGAGTTTAATGCCAGAAACAAAGTAATCTGGGAATTTTAGCAGCCGATCAGACAGTGTACAGATACTCACTTTGATTCTTCTGTCAAATTTGACAGTAATGCTCCATCATATTTTACTGTCTGCTTCAAATCTGGAGTCAAATATATTTTAGTTATAAGATATAACCTTATAGTGCTTATTGATCTTACGCTGAGGTTTTAGTGGTCTTGATCACTCCTCCTCACTCTCTGTCACTCCTTGCAGGGGAGGTGCAGTGACTTTTCTGCTTGGTGAGATTGGAAGGAGAAAAAAGGTCTGTTCTTCAACGTTTTCAGTCCCACTTGGGGTAGTGCCAGGAACCCTGAACAAGAGGCCGAGGCTCAGATCGTTGAGTGCAGTCACTGTGGAGCTGGTTAGTCCACTCAGTTCTGGGGTCAGTATCAGGATGCCCGTTTGCTCACAGATATCAGCCACATTTTACAGTTTCAGTTTTGTCAATTGTCAAGGTGAGATTTGGTTTTATTTCCTAGTTCAGAACTCAGGTTGGGGAGGAGGGTGATATTGATTAGACTCCTTTGAAAATCTAATAGTTCTCACCTGCACTGGGAGGAAGGTGGCTGAGGGTTTGAGATTGTCCACTAGAATCACCAGAATAGCGTTTTCAAAGTGCATTTCTCCTTCTCCTTCTTTCCTCTCTCCAACTGACCTCACTCCACCTCAACCCCTGTAAATATCCCCCACTGAGAACTGGCCTGGATACTGGAAGACCCAGTTATGATTTTGCTTAGCGTAGTTTCGTACACAACCCACATTTCATCCTCTGACTACTGCAGGCTACTATGCTATGAATGTCCTGTCTGTTGGCTCAGGCTAGAGTCATACACTTTAGGGTTATCTTGGGCAGTCCCTTAATGCTCAGTATAGGCATGGATCTGGATAACTGGAATTATCCTTAAAATGTTCATCAATTTCAAATGCTCCATTAATTTTTAATAAACATACATTATTATAGAATGGTTGAAATAGTTATTTTGGTGGGAATTAAAAGCACCACTAAATCAAATGTTATTTTTATATTCTGAATAGTATCATTTTATATTAATTCAGCATCTATTCTTGAGGAGGTCAAGAGAAATAAAATACATGCCCGTATCTTTCTGATGGCCATAGACGTATGAAAGAGAATCGAAAAAATAAAACAAAACAAAAAGAACAACAAACCAGGAAGACAGAATTAACCTTGCTATAAGATTTTTTTAGCTTAAATAATCATTTTTCCAAATGAGTGTTTAATAAATACGTTTTTAATCAGCCTACCAACTGGAGAATCCACTTTGTAGCTGCCAAATAATAATGATAATGATAATAATGACAACAAAAGACTTATGGAATACCTACTGCATACCAGATGTAGAGCTAAATCCTTAATAGATAGAATCTTTAAAAAAAATCTAAACTAGGGGCTTCCCTGGTGGCGCAGTGGTTGAGAGTCCGCCTGCCGATGCAGGGGACACGGGTTCGTGCCCCGGTCCGGGAAGATCCCACATGCCGTGGAGCGGCTGGGTCCCACATGCCGCGGAGCGGCTGGGCCCGTGAGCCATGGCCGCTGAGCCTGCGCGTCCGGAGCCTGTGCTCCGCAACGGGAGACGCCACAACAGTGAGAGGCCCGCGTACCGCAAAAAAAAAAAAAAAAAAAAAAATCTAAACTCCACTTCAAGTACTATTATTGGCACCATTTTATAGAAGGAGGGACACAGAAGAACTATGTCACTATTAAGCCTTAGAGACATGGGTCTTATCTTTTGAATGTTCTGAATGAACTAGTTGATGTTTGTGATACATTAAAAAATTACTACCCTTCTTATTTACCCCTTCTTATTTTACACAGTTAAAATGATGAACCACTAGAGATTTAATCTGATCAGGTACCATTTTAGACCTTGCTCTACTGGAGGGTTCTAAACTAGGAAACTTGACAGTTTTTCACCTGTAGCCATTTCTGAGAATCACTTAATGGTGAACCTTCTAATTAATATGGATTCATTACAGAATGTTATATTAGAATTAATCTGTAATTACTCCATTGGTAAGCATAATGGATATGAACGTAAATAACATGAATACATACAACAAGGCCAGTTGCCTTAAGTAGGCTTTCTGCTCTGTAAAATTGAGTGGAATGTATCTGAGGGAAAACATTGGTTTAAAAAGTGAATAACCTGTTTCTGGACAAATTTAACCAAGGTTTCTTATGGGGAAAAGAGATTTTTATAGGTCAAAGTTTATCAACTTTGTTTACATACTTTATAAACCTTGCATACTTTATAGTATATAAACAAGTTTATATACATTTTAAATTGAAATATAGTTAATTTACAATGTTGTGTTAGTTTCAAGTGTACAGCAAAGTGATTTGCGTATACATACACATATATATATATATATTCTTTTCCAGATTCTTTTCCATTATAGGTTATTACAAGATTTCGAGTGTAGTTCCTTGTGTTATACAGTAGGTCCTTGTATTTTACCTATTTAACATATAGTAGTGTATATATGTTAACCCCAAACTCCTAATTTATCTCTCCCCCCGCCCCTCTATTCCCTTTGGTAACCATAAGTTTGTTTTTTATGTCTGTGAGTCTATTTCTATTTTGTAAATAAGTTCATTTGTGTCATTTTTTTAGATCGCACATGTAAGTGATATCATATGATATTTGTCTTTCTCTGACTTCACTTAATATGGTAATCTCTAGGTCCATCCATGTTGCTGCAAATGGCATTATTTCATTCTTTTTTATGGCTGAGTAATATTCCATTGTATATATATACCACATCTTCTTTATCCATTCAACTGTTGATGGACATTTAGGTTGTTTCCATGTCTTGGCTATTGTAAATAGTGGTGCTATGAACATTGGGGTGGATGTATCTTTTTGAATTAGAGTTTTCTGCAGATATATGCGCAGGAGTGGGATTGCAGGATCATATGATAACTTTATTTTTAGTTTTTTAAGGAACATCCATACTGTTCTCCACAGTAGCTGTACCAATTTACATTCCTGCCAACAGTGTAGGAGGGTTCCTTTTTCTCCACACCCTCTCCAGCATTTTATTTGTAGACTTTTTAATGATGGCCATTCTGACTGGTGTGAGGTGATACCTCATTACATACTTTATACTATATAAGCAAGTTTATATACTTTAAAATAATATATATGAATTTCTTTCAGAATGGCACAAATTCTGTTCTCAGTTAGGGTTATAGAAGCTATATTTAACACAACTCCAAATATAGCTCCAAATATATATATATATATAATTCTAATATATATGTTTTAAATGTGTTCATATCTGATGAAAGAAATTAAAAATATTTCATATGAAAGTACAAGTAAAATATCCTAATAAGTACATGAAGTTTCGTTTTTAGTGTGATGTGGGAAGTTAACTATTATGTGAGATTGAGATTTTTTCATAGTAAAGGAAATGATATGGTCATCTTGTGTGGTGAATGTTGACGTGACAGATGTGTATTATTCACAAAGGAAATCAGGAGAGCTATATATAAATGTATTTGCAGAAAGCATATAAGTCTATATCCTAAGCTGTTTGGTTTACATTGACCCTCATGGTATAAAGTGAATCCCTCTTTCATGATAAATAATATTGTAGCAAGTTCACATTTTGTTTTTTGGTGTGTGTGTGTGTGTATGTGTGTGTGTGTGTGTGTGTTATACATGCAGATATAATAAATTAGGTAACGTTGTCTGCAGAGTGTGAATTCAGAACCTCTTCCTCAAAATATACGTTCCCATCTCCTGGTGAATGTCTGAAACTGCACCATGCAGCTTGCATATTTCTTTGGTTTAAGACTTCACTAACGGGTTAACATGAAAAATTATTTTCTTGGGAGATGCTCTGGGCAGTTTGCCATCTAATGAAAAGCAGGGCTATTAGGGTCAGGCAAAGCCGGGACTGAACCTTGCTGGTAGTTGGCTGAGTGGCCATAGGCAAGTTATTTATACTCTAAGTTCCTCAATTTTCTCTTCAGGAAAATAAGGTAACAGTAGTTACTTCAGAGTTGGTGTGAAAAAGAAATGAGAAAATTATAACAATTATCACAGTAACTGGCATATGGAAGATGCCTAAAATTCAATGTGAACTGTTGTCTGAAATTCTTCCCCAACTTCAGTTTTCAAAACTAAGTAATAGGGGAAAGAAAACATGGTGTCAGTAGGTCTCCAAAGGACGCTGAGAGTGGGGTGTCAGTGAGGCCCAGGAAGGGGAAATCCTACAGACAAACTTGGTCCGCTTTTAGTATGGTCAGACTTAGATTTCAGGAACATACTTGCTTAACAAGTCGTGAACCAGCCGCGTATTTTAAACTGGATATGAATTTTACTTTGTACTTTTTTACCTGTGGAAATAGAGTATGTTCACTTTATGTGTGTAACGTGTTTCCTGAGCTAGAAATATTATTTCAGCACTTTATTTGGGGAAAAAAAAAACCCAATACAGCTAGTACTTAAAGAGCACAAACAGTGGCACATTACTTGGAGAAGTTTTAAGGGTTTTCAAATAGGAGCACATCCAAGTAGCTTTGCATAGCCAACAGTGAAAAATATCAGACGATAAGTGCTGTATAAGACTTAAAGCCATTCACTTTCAGTGTTAATGAAAGTTAAAATTCACATGCCAGTAGTTATAACCTTAGACATCTAGAACTTTGAGCAGCTTAAGAAAGTTATAGAGCCTATTTTGTTGTTATTGTTTTAAAGCTTATATTTATAAATGTTTTCATTTTAAAGTATAGTAACATAACAAATAGTTCTTTTACATTGGTGGTCTTTCCATAAGGGTGTGTAACCTCCTAAATTACTTACATGAATTCTATGCAGTAAGTCTTTGTCTTGCACCTACTAGATGTCCACACTCCATTCCAGAGACTGGCATTTGATAAAACACAGGAAACGGGTACATAAACGTATATTTTAAATATAAAATAGAATGTGGGGAGTGCAGTAGAAAAATAGTATTGGGATACAGATTAGGGGAAACATATTTCTTGGATAAAGTATTTATTTGGAAACTTGGGAAATATTTCCAAATAAGATAGCCAGAGTTTTCCCCTCTAAATGCTACACTCAGGATCCCCAAATAATTGTTTATATTATAGTTCTGTGCTCTCTGTGTCTTGCTATACACATCCTTCCACTCCTGGGAAGTAATGGGCTATAGTGCACCTCTCCTTACTGGGCAAGTACTGCTCACACAGGTGAGTCCCTGCTTGCTCCCCAG
The DNA here is from genome assembly GCF_002837175.3 of Physeter macrocephalus. Lineage (NCBI taxonomy): Eukaryota > Metazoa > Chordata > Mammalia > Artiodactyla > Physeteridae > Physeter > Physeter macrocephalus. The sequence goes on along the minus strand of NC_041224.1, from coordinate 130,029,910 downwards.
AATTGCTGAGAGCTAGCCTTTTTTATGTGCTGTGTTGGGTTGCTGGACAATAATATGCTTGATCATTGTGCACTATACCGCCAATAACTTGCTATTTCTCTCGGTTCTGCTGTGCTTGGTTTGTCTGGCAATTGGCTTTCCAAGCACCTGAGATTTGGGACATCTCAAAATTAACATCAGAACTGAATGCCTGATTTTTCCTGATTGGACCTCCTCTTCTAGGATTCCTTTCCTTCTTGGTAAATGGCTTCCAGTTGCTCAAAGTAGAAACCTGGACTTTTCTCTCTCTTCCCAAACCAATCTCCAAACTGTCAGCATAGCTCTACACTGATGTATATTCAGTATCCAGCCACTTTCACTGCTACTGCCCTCCCTTGTCCAAGTCATAACGTCATCACCTATCAACCGGGTCACAGACTAGCTCCCAACGAGTCTCCCGCCTCTGCCCTTGTGTACCTCGGCCTACTTTCAATGCAGCTACCAGAGTTATTCTTTTAGAAATTATATTTGATATCGTTCTCCTGCTGAGAACTTTCCATGACTTCCCACCTCACTCAGGAGGAAAGCCCGACCTCCTTACAGTGGCCTACCAGATGCTAACTGATCAGGGCTCTGTTGCCTCTCTGAACTTACCTCTCACAACCCTGGTCCCCCACTGCTCTAGCCACAGGACTTCCTGACCGTCGTTCTTCATATATGGACATTCTTTCACCCACTTCACAGCCTTTGTATTTGCTCTTTCCTTTGGAATTCTTTTCTTAGTAGCTCCATTGCTTACTTATTCATCTCTTCAAGTCTGCATGCCAAGGTCTTTCCTGACCCCTCTATAAAAGTGCAAGCTCCTCCACTCCCAGCAATGTAACATTCCCTATACCTCTTACCTTGTTTTACTTATCCACATCGGATATATTATACATTAGCCTATTTATTTGTTTCTCCCTGCACTGCCCCTGCCCCACTCATCTCAGCTCTGTGAGAGCCCATATTTTTTGTATGTTCTGTTCACTGTCTACAGTGCCTAGACTTTCCTCTGGAACATTATATGCTCTCAGCGAATATTTTTTGTAAGAATGTATGGTTTGGTGGGATCTAAACAAAAGTTGATGTATCACTTGTCTTACTGCTGCCCGAGGATCATACTATATAATTAAGCTGATTAATTTCTCACAGCTCCAGTCAGAAGAAGGTGGGGAGGTCTTCATGAATGAGCTATAATATACCCCAACTCACTAGGAACTGGTAGCACCTATCACCTATTTCTGAGACAGTGTCCATGAGTGGTGATACGGCTGTGCTCGGTTTAGTGATGCCTTCCCCCCGCCATGGGGTATAGATATTACTAAATGGACATTAACATATTTATTTTATTGGGCTTACATTGAATATCTCAAACCATTACCAGTTGTGTGGTCATAGGATTGCAAAAGAAACTCATGGTGATTTTTGGCAAGTTTTTTAGATTTTTATATTTTTCCCCCATTGGGGAAAAGCAATCAGCACAGTAAGTACATCAGGAAAACAACAACAACAACGACAACCACATGGCAGTGTTGCAGTGCAAAGTCTCTCTTTAGTACTTGATCTTATCACATTATAAACACAATTTTCCCATGGGGCTGGATTAGGCTGTTTCCTATATATACAGGAACATTAACCTGTTTTAAGTAATTGAATAGATATTGTCTACTTATTTGAACGTACTGAATTAAGTTTGCTTATTAACCAGTTTTCTAAAATACAAATCCCATATCCCTTCCCGCCTACATGGTGCAGTCAAGACCACTTAGTCTGAATGTCGGGCCCTTCCTTCTGTGTCTATGTGTGTTTACACTTGCAAGGATCCTCGCCCTTTATGCCATCTCCATTTGGCTCCTTGATTACTTGTTACTGACCAACAGTGCCACCACTGACCCTCGCTGCCCCACCATACAATGATCTGAACCATTTCCTGGCTACAAATGTTAAGACTTAAAATTAAGGGCACAGAAGAGTATGTTAAAATTTTTATTTTGCCTGAGCTAAGTAGTTCCATTGATATACAGCAAGTAAAATAACTTTATGCTTTTCCCACTTAGCTGCAGTAAAACTGACAGTAAAAAATAAATGGTGAACAAAGTTTGTATATCATTAGTTGTGACGTCCCCTTGTTCCATAAGTGACACTGAAATACCTATCTTTTAAAGATAAAGATGAAGATAAAATACCTATCTTCATGTGCTTTATTTTCTCCCTTTTCCTACTCTAATCTCTATTATAGGAGAGTAAATCTACACAAATTCAGAGGCAACCTATATCTGGAGACAAATGTCAAGCAATTTGTTTTCTACTGAAATATGCATTATAATAAAGAAATACGTGTTTATTTTCTTGGGCATGTATTTCTTACAGGAAATCTTAACTTTAAAAATAATTTGAAGGCTTCCCTGGTGGCGCAGTGGTTGAGAGTCCACCTGCCGATGCAGGGGATACGGGTTCGTGCCCTGGTCCGGGAAGATCCCACATGCCGCGGAGCCGCTGGGCCCGTGAGCCATGGCCGCTGAGCCTGCGCGTCCGGAGCCTGTGCTCCGCAACGGGAGAGGCCACAACAGTGAGAGGCCCGCGTAACGCAAAAAAAAATAATAATAATAATTTGACTCTTGCTATTACCCAAATAATCTTTAGCAAACAATAACAAAAAATTTTGAAATTCAATTATTCTACAAATCCTGGGCCAATTAAAATTTAGGACAATTTGGTTATACTAGTGTATGCGTTTTTTTTTTTTAATTCAAGCTTCCTAGTGTTATAACCTTTTCTAACACATGACATTCTTCCTTAATATTCATTAAACTAGTGATAAAACTCTGAAGTTTAAGTGGTAAGGAAAACTGGTGAATTATTTTAAAAAAAAAACAAAAAAACCCCAAAACCAATTCTCTGTGGTTCATGGAGCGAGGCATTTCAGCTTTGCACAAGATGCATGCTTTCTGACTCACTCACAGCAGCCCTTTTTGTCCTACAAACCGTTTCTTCCCAGTGGGAAACAAATCATATCATACATCTTTATAAGCATACTGTGTGCTGTAGGGAAGGGTGGTGCCTTTTCAAAGTGGTGTGGGTGGATCTGCTGACACAGGCAAACTTGTACCTTTAGTATTTAGCCTCAGATGTAAGGTCAGAGCTGGAGGCCGTGATTCCGGGCTAGCTCTACACAGTTAGGTCTCAATTACCTCTACTAATGGAGAGTGGCAGGTGTCTCATGCCCTGACATGGTGATTATCAAAGTACATTTTGAACATATAGAATATATATTTAGCTCTTGGATTAAATTAGGTTCCTTTCAGTAGATACCATTTAAAAAGAGTTTAATGGCCATATCAAAATTTACCTTTCTTTTCTGAGTCCTGGTTTTGATAGAAAAGGGAAGTGATTCCAAATTGTGTGATGTGGCAGGAAGAAGTTACATGGGATGACTTTTCGCCTGGCGAGGCAGTCAGCTCTGTACTTCCTATCTATGTAGTTCATTTGCCCACTCACACATTACGTTCACATATTCTAGGTGCTAAGGACATAGTCGTGAGCATGAAAAGGAAGGTAACTGAACTCATAGACTGTATACTTTAGTTGAAGAAAATAAAAAATAAAATAACAGAAACATAAAATAATTTCAGTTAGTGATGTGTGATATATAAAATTTTATAACCCCATTATATGTAAAACATTACCTGGGGGGAGCACCATAAGGTATAGTGATTGGAGACAACCTCACTGAGACAGCAACACGAAGGAAGAGATTTGGATGTCGGTCAGGAGACAGCTGTGTGCACGGGCTGAGCATATTTGAGGAAAACCAAGACCACAGTAAAGAGGAGAATTGAAGGAAATGAGAGATAGGGAAGGAGCTAGATTATTTAGGGTATTACATTATGAAATACACTTGTACCGTATGATCAAATAGCAATAGCAATTGTTGGAACCTACTCTAAAATCTGTTTTTCTTTTTGTGTGGAATAGCTGTGAGAAGGAATTTCACAAACCTACCTCAGAATTCATGTTAAAGTTATTTTGGGAAATTCTGAGTTTCATTTCTCTCATTGTAACCATTGTAAAGTTTATGTATAGGACTGTGGGAACATTGGATATTACCATAATTTTGTTCCCTTGAATATTTGCTGGGCTGATTTGATGTGATTTTCTCCGTTCTTGTAAATGATGTTGTTCCATCTATAATGTCTTATAGAAAAATATGATATACAGCAGTTTCTAATTTCCTCTCCATCTACCAGCTGACTCATCCATCCCCCAGCTGACTCATCCATCCCTGTGGGGCCATACGCTCCTCTTGTAGTTAGGACTTCCTTATAGCTATAATCAAAAAATGTGTGTGTGTGTGCACATGCACACAGACACAAACACGCATGTATTGCCACTTAACTATTTTGCTTCTTATCTGTAAGTAGGAAAGTAATGATTGCCTTCATTCTCTCTCCTTGAGGTTAAATGAATTGATGGGTTTATAGCTAACTGCTGTTACTTATTAAAAAATTATTTACCAAATACAAAAATATGAACCCAAGGAAACGCTTGTAACTAGGCAAATGTCAATAGCATTGGTAGCACAAGATATCTTAAATTGTACAGAAGAAAACAGGAAAAAAAGAGGAACTGAAAACATAATGTATTTGTTGTGTATTCCTCCATAACAAACCACTCCCCAATTTGGTAGCTTAAACACAATTTATTATTCCTAGTGATTTTGTGGCTTTTTCTTCTGCTGGTCTTGCCTGTACACTGTTATGCAGATGCTTCAGCGGGTGGGTCACCTGGGACAGCTGCACCTCTCTCTTCCTGTGGCCTTTCAGCCTCGAGGAAGCCAGACCAGGCTTTTCCAGAGTATGATGATCTCAAGGTTGTAGGAGGGTGAGAATGAGGCCTTCTTGGAAATTGTAGGATATCATTTCCATGAAATTCACAAGGCCCACCCACGTTCAAAGGGTGGAGAAATAGGCCCCCTTCCTGATGGAAGGAGCTGCAAAGAAAGTGTGGCTATTTTTAATCTGAGAGAGCTAGAGTGAGATCCAGATTCAGGAGGAAGGAGGAGTCAGGTGAGAGTGGTGGTGGGTAGGGAGAAAAACGGGACAAATGAGGTACAAAGGAAGTGAGACAAGTGACATCTGAAGTATCAAAGTACAAGTATTCCTTTCACATTTTACTCCAATTTGGCTCAAGGACTATCAATCAATTACATGTATGTTCAGCAAAGTTTTCCAAAGGTTTGGAGACAATGGGCATGGAGCAGAGAAGGGAAAAGAGAAAGGAAGGGGCCAGAGGGAGACTGTGAGAGATGAGTGGCGGAACAGGAAATAAATCCACATCTAATTTTAGCTTAGTCTTCGGACAAAATCAAAGCATTTGCTAGTCAGCATCTGGCAGACTATAGATCTCTTGTTCCTTCAGAGGAGCAACCTGACACAGGAGCATTTTCAGTGTGACATCAAATAACACCGCTTTTGAAGAAGTGCTTCTTTGAGCAATGGTGATTTCATGTCTACTGTACATAATTTGAGGATGTACTCATGCTTTGGACTAATACATCACTATGTGGAACTAGTACAGAGTGATGTATTAGTTTAATAAAGCATTCCAGTGAAATCGGTTAGTTTCATTAATGGCTGGGAAAGGACTGTAAAAGCAAAATCAATTAGTGGTGAGACAAAAAAAATTAGAATCCCTTTATTTAAATCATTGCAGATGGAAAAAGTAAAAATATTGCATGTCTTGGCAGGCAGACTGTGTTGTTGCTTAGAGAGCCATGATCCTAATTCTTGTTGGGGTAGATTTCATATAGACTGATTAATCTAAACTCCTAAATTGACCAGATGAACTTGTAAGGATAAGCAGGCTCCTGTGGCTTTGTGTGGGCAATCAATGAATGAAAGTCCTGTGTAGGCTCTATTTAATGTATGACTTATGGCCCATGTTGTTTCCTTTTTAACTGATAACCTTAAGCTTTCAGACTAAATACCTCACTTGGACTCCAGTGATATATATCAGAACAAAGTTCAAAAATATGCAGCATTGAACCTAACCTTCTGAGTTCTGGGGCCACTTCTATCTCGTACAACATGTTTCACAGCCCCTGAGCCCTATATAAGGGAAGCATGGGTGTTGAGCTAGTTTTTTCCCCAAGCTCTATCTTGCATGAAGTTTGCATACTGCGGACAAACTGATAGTTAAATTTTCCTGCCTTTGGAAGCCTCAAGCAAAAAATTCAGGTGCTTTGTCACTTCCTCTCCCTCCCCAAAGAAATTCCTGTTTAAAATCTTCTTTACTGGAAATAGTTTTCCATAGAGACCTAGTGGGAAACTAAACATATGCAAATGTCAACCTAGTAAGAGAGGAAATATAGGTGGTCTCTTTTTCCTGCTGCTTTTAGAGGTTGTAATTGTATTTTACAGAGCTTCAGAGCTCTGTAAGCACCCTGGAAAAATAAAGTGGAATTATTCTACTGGTTTAATGAGTGATTCATCTGATCAAAGTTAATGCTGCTTATCCCTCTTGGCACTGTCTGATCTAAAATCAGGCGCTAATTAGTGCTTTTCTGCGCTCACTCTGTGCTGGGCCTCTTGGTCTCGGCTGTCTCTTTGGATTTAGAATAACTGGTACTCACAGTATACCTTTGTGATTGTGCCTGTCGGTTAGTTGGTTAGTTGTTTAACATGGTCATTTCATAAACACATTAAGTTGCTGCTACAAGATAGAAGCAAAACACGTGCTACTTATTTAAAAAATAATTTCTGTTTAGATTTAAAACAGTAATAGGTTTCCACAGTCCTGACAGGAGCTTTTTTAGATTAAATATGCAGCATCAATTGTGGCATTTCTGTTCTTTCTAAATGAGTGAATTTCCTACAGTGGTCATATCTAAAACAGTGGATAGTGACTCCAGGAAAATAAGCCTAAACCAGAACTCCAAAGCTAAAAGAGAGAATATAAGTTTTGTATTTGTATGGATTCATGAGACTTCTTTGCAGTTAAAGCGAGTTCAAGTTTTATTAAAGAATATCTATTAGTACCGGCCCAGATACACACAAGCATGCTTTCATTCCCAGAGCTACATATACACTGGGCTAACACATCCAGTGCTATTCACTGATGTAGCTGGATCATGACCCTTGGACTTGTCTCAGATGCCACTGAAACTGGAACAAAAACTCTTTTACCCATATTTTTAAGAGCAAAATTTGAATTTCATCTCAACTATGCATGTAATTCTGACAGAGTCCTGTCTTTTTTATTTAAAAGGAAGATTTTTTTATAAAACCATTTAGTTTCAGTATTAAATAGTGGAAAAGAAAATGAATAGAGTGGTTTTATCCTAGACTAGTAGACTAGTAATAGAATATAGGTTTATATGTGAGCATCCTTTGTAATTTAAGGGCCATACCTTAAAACTCTTACTCCCGAACCTTTTATAATCTTCCCCAAAAAATAACTGCTTTGGATAAATACACTTTTTTTTTGATTCTATATTCAGGATGCAGAGGACTGTTGGAGACAGTCACAAGTGTTGATTTCTATCACAATAGACACATGGCCTTTCACCTCAGATGGGTCCTGGATCTTGCTCTGTAACCAAGGCTGTTCCAAACAGTTTCTCCTAGTTACTCTGCAGCTCTTACAGACCTTCAGTTTTTCTTCATGCCCTGTGTCTGACTCCTCAGATCTAGCTGATGGTATCAACAAGCATTTATTCTGCAGAGTAAAAGGAGTTCCTCAACCTACAACCTAGTTGGTGCTCAAAAATATTTGTTCAATTAAATGCCTAGTATTTCTTTTTTTTAACAATTTTTTATAGGCAGATATTCATTTTTAATTATTATTTATTTATTTATTTATTTATTTTTGGCTGTGTTGGGTCTTTGTTTCTGTGCGAGGGCTTTTTCCAGTTGCGGCAAGTGGGGGCCACTCTTCATCGCGGTGCGCGGGCCTCTCACTATCGCAGCCTTTCTTGTTGCGGAGCACAGGCTCCAGACGCACAGGCTCAGTAGTTGTGGCTCACGGGCCTAGTTGCTCCACGGCATGTGGGATCTTCCCAGACCAGGGCTCGAACCCGTGTCCCCTGCATCGGCAGGCAGATTCTTAACCACTGAGCCACCAGGGAAGCCCCAATGCCTAGTATTTCTGTTTGTGTTGATATCAAATATTCTGTCAGCTTGTAGTATCTTTGGAAATCTTGGACAACAGACTTGTATTATTACTCTTTATAGCCATACGATATTATAGATGGTAGACATTTTGGGACACATCTCTCTGCATGTTGTAACAAGGTGCTAGTAATAACAGCATATAATTCTGGTGTCACCAAATTAAAATTTCTTGTTAAAGTTGTCCCTTTAGTCAGGGAAAACTTACCAGCTAACATGACTTTTCAATGTTTGAAAATGGCTTTTATTTAGCTGTCAAAAAGACACTTAAAGCTGCCTTATAGCAACAGTGATGAATTTACACCAATTTAAGTGAGCTCTTTCCAGCTTTTCTTCATGATCTGACATGCAGACACACATCTTTGATGTAGTTTACTAGGACAAGGGTGACTGAGGCTGTGACTATGGACCATAAGCATCCCCACCTGTGGGTTTTGATGCATTTCTTTTGTCCCCAAAGCCTGACACTTTAAGGAATCAAGACTACTGAGAGCCCTTGAGAAGGTATGCACACAATTCTATTATATCCAAAATCAGCCATGTAGTCATTAATTCAATAAGATTTAGGTAAAGTATTAAACTGTCCTCCTGGGACAACCATGTAGAGTAATAGAGAAGAGAAAACTTACCATAGCCATGTAGCCTGTATAGCTGCAAATCAAATATATCTCATGTCCTTGTAAATTTGAATTACAGTTCTTTACTCTGTATGGTATAAACTAGAAACTAAATCATTTCTTATTTTCCTTCTTTGACAGAGCTATTACTGAGGATATCCAGAACATAAATAGGTTATCCACCTAAATCTGTATTAAATCTTTACTTTCATTTATGTATATTTTTTACATTTCAAACAGATTTATGATTCATTTCAAAACACAGTGGGGTGAGGTGATAATGACACAGAATAACTCTTCAGCAGACCTGATGCCCAGCACTGACTCTATCCTTAACCAACTAGGTGATTTTGAGACTATGATTAACCCTCTCCTCACCTGATTTATCTGTGAAGAAAGAGGGTGGAAGCCAACTTATTTTTAAAATTTTGTTTCAATTGTAAATTAATGTAATTTTAGAACACAAGCTTGTAAAGTATATGAAGAAGACACTGTGTTTTCCAGATGGGGAAATTGAGACAAACAAGATCAGTTACTTCTTCAAAACCTATTCTTTTGTATGGGGTTAAACTGATTGATGGAGTTAAATGGAAAACTCATGACTCCTACGCTAAGCACATGCCACCTTCTGCTACTTCTTGAAAGAAATATTGAATGCAGCAAAATACTCAGCTGTGTGTCAGCGATTTGAGTTCCGTGTATTGCCTTTTCTTTGTGTGCCTAAGTAGACATCAGTAATTATTGTAATTTGATTTGCTGCCATTTGAATGAAATGGAAAACACCAGCACTTCTTAGTTTCCAACTGACTTCAGTCTTTCCTGCTAGCAGATTTTCTGTCTCTTTATGTTTCAGGTGGAATTGACTTGACAGATTCCTTTTAAGTTAAAAATCATTGACTCAATTATGGAATATCCTTCTTGTGCATAATGATATTGTGAAGCATACTAGAGGAGGACAGACATGATGTCTTCCCCAGGTGATCTTATTATCTAGTTTAGGAGGTGAAATAAACTGATGGGAAACAAATAGAGGACGGCACACTATTGGTGTTGCATCCCAGTTTCATGATTCCTTCTACTAAACTATATTCTGTCTAGATATTAAATATAACCCCTTCTTATACTGTATCTAGCAGCAGTTAATTCTCCTAGTTAATTGTTTCTGTGGAGAAATGCACTGAACTACATTTGGGGGGGAAGAGTCTAGAGATAATTGCAACTTTCTTTCTTTTAAATTATTGTTATTGTGGTAAAATATACATAGCATACTATTTATCATTTTAACCATTTGTAAGTGTACAAATTCAATGACATTACGTCCATTCATAATGTTTTGTGACCATCACCACTATGTATACTCAGAATTTATCACGCCCAACATAAATTCTGTACCCATTAAATAATAACTCCTCTTTCTGTTTCTGCTTTCTGTCTTTATGAATTTGTCTATTCTAGGTGCTTCTTATAAGTGGAATCATACAATATTTGCACTTCTGTGTCTGGCTTATTTTACTAAGCATGTTTTCGAGATCCATCTATACTATACTATAGCATGTATCAAAATTTCATTCCTTTTTGTGGCTGAAAAATATTCTGCTGTATGTGTGTATCACATTTGGTTTATCCATTCATCTGTTGATTGACACAGGTTGTTACCACCTTTTGGCTATTGTGAATAACTCTGCTATGAAATTTGGTGTACAAGTATCTGTTTGAGTTCCTACTTTCAGTTATTTTGGATGTATACCTAGGACTGGAATTTCTGGGTCATATAGTATTTCTATGTTTAACCTCGTGAGAAACCATAAACTGTTTTCCACAGGGGCTGCACCATTTTACATTCCTACCAAAACTGTATGAGAATTGCAATTTCTCAACATCCTTGTCAGCACTATTTATTTATTTTATTGTAGGCTTCCTAGTAGATGTGAAGTGATATCTCATTATAGTTTTGATTTACATTTCCCTAATGACTGATGATGTTGAATGCCTTTTCATGTGCTTATCAAAGCTTTCTTTTACAAAATATATGCTAAAGCATACTTTGCATCTATATCTTATAGATACATTACTTGATAAGCTTTATACCTTTGATGTCCTAATAAATCAATATCTGTCCTTTCCCAGGGCTTGAAGAGTTATATCTGGAGGTGGCAAGTCCAGACTCTGTGTTTTTTTTCTTTTAAATAAATCTTCCATATATGTAACTTTATTTTTGACTGTAATCTACTATATTTTTAAAGAGGAAGCCATTGTAGCAGCTGTTGAACCCAAACAAAGATACGTGAAAGTGCTTTAAAGTTGTTATAGTAATTATGATTAGGGAGAAGGGTGTTGAGCAAAGGTCATTTTGATTCAAGTGACCATTAACTTGTCACTTTTACATTTGTAAAATATCTCTTTGAAAGGGAAACAAAGTTATTTTTCAAAATTTTCAATTTCTGAGATGTAAAAATACAAGGTGAAGGATCATAATAAATTCCAAGATCTCCCATGGGGTAGTCATATTATAGTTGGAATATTTTACTGACATTATTATTTTTAGTTCATTGTTGGAAAAGAGTGTTGGTGAATTTGCTAGGAAAAAGAGAGAAAGTTTCATCTAGGATATTTTCCCTACTGAATTTTACTGCAAAAAATTAAAATATTTTCTTTAAAAAATGGACAGACTGCTACAGAGATGTCATTTCTTGATTGTGGAAACAGACAATTTTAGTCAATCTGTGAGAAATAGTCATAGAGAATTTGTTTATTTTGATGATTCCTTTAGCTTTTTCTTAAATGACTACCTATTAAATTTAACCTTGAAGGGAAAATTTTCATGACCTCAGATTCTTTATTTTTTTTTTTTTTTTTTTTTTCAGTACGCGGGCCTCTCACTGTCGTGGCCTCTCCCGTTGTGGAGCACAGGCTCCGGACGCGCAGGCTCAGCGGCCATGGCTCACGGGCCCAGCCACTCCGTGGCATGTGGGATCTTCCCGGACCGGGGCACGAACCCATGTCCCCTGCATCGGCAGGCGGACTCTCAACCACTGCGCCACCAGGGAAGCCCATGACCTCAGATTCTTAATGAAAGGTCTCTTGATTACTCCAGCACACCCATCTCTTACAGGATATTTCAGGCTTCTACAGGAAGAAGACCTTGATGGGATTTAGGATGTGTGGCCTCAGTGTGGTAAGACAGTGACTCACTAACACATTAGCAGGAATGCTTTATTTGATGTAACTACCAATTAATGCAGAGTGGGGCTCTTATAGAATGGCCTTAGGCACCAAAGCATATTGGTTATGGATGCAGGCTCTTGATTGAGAGTTGAATCAAGTCTCTGTAACCTACTAATTTTTAGAAGTTGGGAAAATTGCCTCATCTCTGCAGGACTAGTTTCTTTATCTGTGAAAATGGTTATAGCAAAATACTGACTTCAGAGGGATGTTTTGAAGGTTAAATAAATGAATCCAAGTAGCAGAATGTCTGGGAAATACTGTGTTCAGGAAGCATTAGCTGTTGGTGATATTGGTAATAATTTTTGCTAGGGATATGAGGCGAAGAGAAACCAGAGGACAGAATGTGTTTCCTGGGAGGAGACAGAGGAGGGAAAGTGATGCTGAAAGTGGAGTTGGTTGGGTGGTCAGAAGCAAACTGCTTAATAATTTTACCATGGACCTGAACATATGAAACATCAAAGAAAAACATAAATAAGAAAATAAGCCACAAAAAAATGACTTTGAAGAAGGAGTCAGAAGTGCTTTTGGAAGGCGATGAAGAGCTAAGTCCACATGTTTTTAGGTTTCAGTTCTTAGAATGAATCAATTGCATAATTTGAAAAAATTCTCATCAAGCTCTACTTCTTGACTCCAGAATTATTAGTACAACACTGGAGACCTTTTGGGTTTTTTTTTTAACTTTTAAACAAATTTTATTGAGTTATAATTAACATACAATAAAATTCACCCACCTGAAGTGTACAGGTCAACGAGTATTGACAAAATATGTGCACTTTTGTAAATACTCCTATAATCAACATATAGAATACTTTCATTACCTACCTTCCCAAATTATCTGGTTTTCCTTTGCAGCCAGTTCCCCCACCTTAGCCTTGGGCAACAACTGGTTAGGTTGGATTTTTGTTGTTGTTTTAGAATTTCCTATAAATGGAATCATATAGGATATACTTTTAAATATTTGAATTATTTTGTTCAGCAGGGGAGTCTTATAAAGTCAGACTTGTTCTTATAGAAAAGGCATTATACCTCATGCAGACTGTCAATTTCCCTGTTAGGACTTTGAAAACTATCAAATCATAGAGGAAAAACTGAGTTAAGGGACAGAGATCACTATATGCCTGCATGCTTCTGCCTAGTGTGGGCACTGCCTTGGTGACTCACTTCAGGTGATGAACATTTGAGATGCATGGCTGAGGATGGCTCCTTCAGAGAGTATAATTAATGCCTCTCACTCTATTAGGCTGTCATGCCCTTGAGTGAATTCTTCACTTGGATTTAACTGAAAACATAGTAGGATGAGTTTGTGTGGGTGGCTGCTTTTTAAAAAATTTCTTCGAGTACATTAGTTTTTATGTGTTCCTTCAGTGCTAGGGATAGGCAAAGAAACATGGTTGAAAATGTCTAAAGGATCTTCTTTTGAATGTCCCAGTTATTTCTTCTTGTTGGTTATGTGCAAAATCATCAGGGCTCTACAGTATGCATAATTTATTGTTAGGCACTTTCAGGGTGTGAGAGAAGCTGAAGTTATGGGCCTTGCTCTAGAAGAACATGTATATGTGTTGGAGTGGGATTTGTGAAAGAGACTAGGTATTTAGCTAGACCTTGAATTTGGGTAATGTTTTAATTGTGAGGAGTGAGGAGGCATTCTCAGATGAAGGGGGAGAGCACCAACAAAGGCCAAAAGGTTGGAGGATATGGAGGAAATTGTTGAGACAGGTAAATGTGACATACACCATATAATCTCTCTTATCCATTGCACTAGAAGCAACTTGAGAACAGAGAGCCTTCCTTGCCCCACTCTATCCTCAGCATCTAGCACAGTGCTAGGTACATTGTAGAATTCAGTAAATATTGGTTGAAATGGCGAGCACAGAGCCTAGCATGTAGTGGCTCTGTCTCTCCTACACTTGCAGTTAAGTTTAAGAACCAAGACCAAGTCCTTGTTTAAATAACGAGCACAACTGCATCTGACTCCTGAGAATACAAAGACCACTTAGGAGGCTGCGCTTCCCCCTTAAGCCCTAAGGGACACTGAACCTAAAAGTCTATTTCGAAACAATGACAGAAACCTACTTTTACTCAACCTGAACCTTAATGTTTCCATTAATTTATGTTTTTTGATTGAAACAACTTTATGGGTCCTTCAGAGGAATCTGCAGAAGAACCTATCCTCTTATTGGAATGTTGAATTTATTTACAAGCTCTCAAGACATTTTACTTTCTAACACTTTAAGATAAAAATTAGAGTAAATCAGTCATCAAAGCCAATAAATTATTATAGAGGTATGGGAGAGAATAAAGTAAAATAGAGAAGGATATCCATATCCACGTTCTTACCAAAGTCCCAACAAACTAGCTCTTTAAAAGTATGACCACTTATTCTAATGTTTATCCTAGACAAAACCATGAATTCCCTGAAAGGGAGCAAGCCTTAATTTAGGAGTTAATTGTACTTTGTACACGGACTGTATTTCTCAAGCCACACTGAATCTGAATTCCTTACTGAGGGAAAGAGGTGAACTGATTGATTTTTGAAAAATTTACTTTTCAGATTTTTTTATTTTATAGTTTTTATTTTGAAAAATAAAATTTTATTTCATACTTTTTTATTTTGAAAAATGTTTCATTCTAAAAAACTTCTGGCACTTCTATAATTTCACTAGTGTTTTTAGTTTAATTACATTTTAAATATCATTTAAAACATGCATGTCACTGATAAAATCTCCCCACAAGAAACTATTTGGAATAGCAAAACACACATAATCAAGCAGGGTCTTAACTAAACTGCTGTCTTTACATGACACTGACTTTTCATATTGTTTGATTTGGTGCCAAACCTTAACAAATAAGTGTGAGAGCATGAATGGCAGATGTCCAATCTCAGCAGTCAAACCTGGGAATCTTCACATCAGAGATTAGCAATTTTCCTTTGCCATGAGGCAGCAGAGATAAAAATTTTCTTTTGTAAAACTGGTACTAAATTTAATAAGATTCCACAGGGGAGAGTCATTTCTTATGACATATCAGAGTTCTAATATAAAGATGAAATGGCCTCTCCTCTTCCAAAATTAGCCTGTAATTGGGTTAAATTGACACTTTTTCCTAACATTTCATCATTATCTGTTGATTAATCATCAGATTTCAAAAATATTACTTGGTTAAGCTAATGGAAAAATTTCCTTGTCTTATGGGTGGTCAGTGAACATATTACAAAATACCGTTTGATGCATTATTACTATAATTATCCTAAGATACATATTGCATATGAAAATTTCTTGGTTTAACTGATCTGTATTACCTTCTTGGCATTTTAATAACTAAATTCACAATAATGAGGACATACCTTCATTTTCTCTGTAAAATATTCAGTTATACCTAGTGTTCATAATCATGCCCTATGTCTTTCTCCCTAAATGCCTTTGCTTACACTTTCCTCCTGCCTAGAAGGTATCTTACCTTGTCAAAATCCAAGTCATCCTTTAAGATCCAGTTTGTATTCTTTTATACCTACTAAAAAATGATAAATACATCTCCTGAAACTAGTTATTTGCATCTTTCTTTTGACAATTTTCGTATTCTGCTTTTCATTTAAAATATTTATACTGAACATCAGCTATTTACTGTACCATGAACTAAGGCACTGCTGAGTTTATATTGTAATGGGGAAGACAGATAATTTAAGATAGTATTAAAATAAAGAATGATATCTTCTCTTACCACTCTGTTCAACATTAGGGTCTAGCCAGAGCAATTATGCAAGAAAAATAAATAAAAGCCATCCAGATTGGACATGAGTAAATAAAACAATTTCTATTTGCAAATGACAAAATTTTGTTTATAGAACCCCCTAAGGAATCCATATATAAAAACTGTTAGAACTAATAAATGAATTCAGCAAGATTGTAAGATACAAGATCAACATGTGAAAAGTAATTGCATTTTTATACATTGTCAATGAACAATTTGAAAATGAAAATAAGAAAGCAGTAACACTTACAATACCATCAAGAAGAATAAAGTACTTAGGAATAAATATAACAAAAGAAGTACAAGACTTGTATACTGAAAACTATAAAGCATTACTGAAATAAATTAAAGACCTAAGTAGATGGGAAAATGTCTTATGTCCATGGATTAGAAGATTTACTATTGTTATCATGATAATATTCCCAAAATTGATCTACAGATTCAATAAAATCCATATCAAAATCCACACCACCTTTTTGCAGAAATTGACAAGCTGATTCAAAAACTCATATGGAAATTCAAAAGACTCAGAATAGCCAAAACAATCTTTGAACAAAGTTGGAGGAGTCAAACCAACTGCTATCAAAACTCACTACAAAGCTACAGTAATCAAGGCAATGTGGTATGACCTATTGGCATAAATCAGTGTAATAGAGTCTGGTAATAAACACTTGTATTTTGGTAAATTGATTTTTGACAAAGATGCTAAGACAATTCTGTGGGAAAAGAATAGTCTTTTGAACTTACGGTATTTGTACAACTGGATATCTATATGTGAAAGAATGATGTTGAAGCTTTTTTTCATACCATATACAAAAATTAATGCCAAATGAATTATAGGCTTAAATGTAAGAGCTATAACTATAAAACTCTTTAAAAGAATGTAGGCCTAAATCTTTGTGATCTTGGGTTAGGCAATGATTTCTTACAAATGACACCAAAAGCACAAGTGGCAAAAAAATAAAAATAAATTGTGGTAGGTGGAATAACATCTCCAGAAAGATGTCTACATTCAAATCCCCCAAACTTGTGGTTACCTTACCTGGCAAAAGGGATTTTGTGGATGTGATTAAGTTAAGGATCTCAACCTGGAGAGATTATCCTGGGTTATCTGGGTGGGTCCAATATAATCACAAGGGTTTTTTAAGAGGAAAAAGGACACAGGAAAGTCAGAGGAGGAAATGTGAAGACAGAAGCAGAGTTTTGAGTGATGCAAGACCACGAATATGCAGTTTTAAGAAGCTGGAATAGGCAAGGAAACAGATTCTCCCCTACAACTTCCAGAAGTAGTGCAGCTCTGCCAACATTTTGATTTTCACCCAGTGATACCCATTTTGGACTATTATATTGCCCAGAACTGCAATATAATAACTTTGTGTTGGTTTAGGCCATTAAGTTTGTGGTTGTTACAGCAGCAGTAGAAACCTAATACAAAGATAAATTGGACTTTATTAAATCTTTTGTGCTTTAAAGGACAACATCAAATAAGTGAAAAGACAACTTCCAAATGGGAGAAAATATTTGCAAATCACATATCTGGTGAGTTGTGTCCAGAAAATATGAAGAACTCTTACATTCAACAACAAAGAAAGACAAATAACCCAATTACAAAATGAGCAAAGGATTTGAGTAAACATTTCTCCAGAGAATATATAAAGATGGCCAACAAGTACATGATAAGATTCGCAACATTGTTAGTCATTAAGGAAGTGCAAAGGAAAACCACAGGGAGATAACACTTCACAACCACTATGATGGCTGTAATAAAAAAGATGGAAAATAACAAGTGTTGGCAAGGATGTAAGATATTGGGACCATCATACATTGTTGGTGGAAATGTAAAATGAGTCAGCTATTTTGGAAAATAGTTGTTGGTTCCTCAAAATGTTAAGCACAGAATTATCTTATGATCCACCAATTCCATTTTTGATATATCCCCAAGAGAACTTGGAACATACTTTTACACAAAAGCTTGTATATGAATGTTCACAATAGCATTATCTATAATACTCTAAAAATAGAAACAACCCAAATGCCTACCAACTTGTGAAAGGATAAATAAGGTGTGGCATATGTATACAATGGAATATTATTCAGTAATAAAAAGAAATGAAGTAATGATACATGCTCAACATAGATGAACCTTTCAAACCTTCTAAATGAAAGAAGGCAGACACAAAAGGATAGATATTTTATGATTCCATTTATAAGACAGTCCAAAATAGACAAATCCATAGAAAGAGAAAGTAGATTAGTGATGCCAGGTGGGGGGAGTGTTCTGGGGAAATAGAAAGTGACTGTTACTGCATATGGGGTTTTTTTTGGAAATGATGAAAATGTTATACAGTTAATGGTGATGGACACAGAACTCTGTGAATATACTGAAAACTAGTGAATTGTAAACAATAAAAGTTGAGGTTTATGGTGTGTGAATTATATCTCAATACAAACTGTTATTAAAAATATGAAAAATAAAATTAGAAAAGGCAGTAAGTGCTTTGAAAGGAAAAGTGCAAGGTGCTGCCAGAACCTAGGAGGGCCACCCTGGCATGACTCGGAGTGTTATGGAAGGCTTCTTTATAGAAGATATCTAAATGGGAACATAAAGTAATTTGCTTCCTCCTTTTATATTCTCTTGTAGTCTGTGACCTCCCTGAAAAAAAGGACTATATTTTTGTGAGGTGCAGTATCAGATAGGATAGGCAGTTGAAGAGAATAGAATGACACACAGTCAAGCCAGCAGAGTTAGCTAGATGCCATTACTACTATAGGAATGTATAGCCTAGATTCAGCTCTATGGCCAAAAGTAAGGAATCCAAGAATTATAGCTATTTATAGTCAGGATTCAGGCACTGAACTCCAAAAGAAAGACAGTGTAGTGTTGACAATGACTGTCCAGGAAGTTAGAATGTGAATAGGCATCAGGGATAGGACATTCATTAAGAAAGGCTTATTGGATTATAATGGAAAAGGATCTGAAAAAAATATACATATATACATATATATGTATATATATCTGAATCACTTTGCTGTATATCTGAAACTAACACAATATTGTAAATCAGCTATAGTTTAATTAAAAAAAGAAAGGGCAAAGCAGGCCTCAATCCTAGAAAGTACATGGAAGGCCACTTATAGAAGACTGTGCGATGCCTAGCCCAAGTCCCCTCAGCATTCACCATTCCTACATGGATGTACTCCAGCAAACCTCTGTGACTTTTGCCTTGAAGAGCTTTCTTTCAGCCCTCATAGGGGATGTCAGGAAGTGCTTGAGGAAGGATATACCCTGGAGCTGCCCTCAGCCACTAACAAATGGACATTGGAAGATAAATATTCCAAGTTCCTCATTCCTTGGGAGGCACAATTCTGAGAAGTGTCTCAGATGATCTTCCAGAGGTGCCCAGTGGAGTTAAGTCCCTGATGCCTGCAGAAATAACTTGTTTTTTAATGCATGCCATACTGGTTTGCTTCCATTCCTTGCCTTGCTTTCCTATTTCATACTGATGCTTCTGAGGATTATCTTACAAAAAATTGTTATACTCAAATCCTTATATTTGGGTGGGTACCTGGGAAAAACATTTTAGACACCACTGAAACAGGGACTATGAGTTAAGATATTAGGGAGCAATAAGAATAATAAACTAAATCTCATGGAGTAACGTAGGTGGTCGGGGTAGAGGTGAAGACATTGTGTCCTTGGTCGGGGTTGTGGCAAAAGTACGTAGTACTAAGTACAGTCCGATGCCAGTGGTTAATGCCGCTCACCACTTCTTTAGGTAGCAGTCAGTTAAAAGGAAAACTCAAAACAAATTTAAATTTAGCTAAGATCAAGTAGAAGATGGAAATATTAAGATGGATAATATTATAGCTATGGTTTTCATCTATCCGGTAATAGACCTCACCCTCCAGAACTCGGGAGTGAACATGTGACCTAGGCTCTACCAGTCCAAGTAGCCTCTCTTCCCACCTACAGCAATTGGTTCCAGGCTGACTGTCATAGTCCCTTCAGGCTGCTATAATATAATACCATAAACCGGGGTGGCTTATAAGAAACGAAAGTTTATTTTGCATCATTGAAAGGCTGGTAAGTCCAAGATGATGAGAACCTGCAGATTTGGTGTCTGATGAGAGCTTGCTTCCTGATTCATAAATGGCCATCTTTTTTCTGTGTCCTAACATGGCAGAAAGGGCAAAGGAGCTTTCTGGGGTCTCTTTTATTAAGGGTGCTAATCTCGTTCATGAGGATCCCACTCTCATGACTTATCACATCCCAAAAGCTCCATCTCCAAACACCATCGTATTGGGGATTAGGTTTCAATATATGAGTTTTGGTGGGACACAGTCTATAATACTGACCAATGAAACCTCCCAGAGAGTGTATAAATTGAGGCTAAGAGAGAGAATGTTTCTTTTCTCTTGTTTTGCTAAGTGGTTTGCAAAAGTTGAATGATGCAAGCCTGGAGCTGTGGGACGGATGTTGGCCATATACAGTGGAAAAGAATTGAAACAATGTACATAGGGATGTAATAAAGAGGGAAGGAGGAAAGAGAAGTTGGGAGAGATAAATTGATTCTGAAAGTGAAAGGGAATTAATGATTTACGGCAACCTATTAGGCACTCTGTACTTCCTAGTTATGGGAAACAATCAGTCACTTTTTTTTTTTGGTGTCAGTTGGCTTATCTTGGCTCTATCAGCTGTAAAAAGTCCTATCAAGTAGCTATCTTTCCTGAGCACTTACTGTGTGTCAGACTCTGTTCTACGCACTGTGTATATATTCTCATTTAATCCTTACAGTAGCTTTATGAGATGTGTATTGTTATCATCTCCACTTTATTGATAAAAGTCTGAGGTTTAGAGATAGGTAATTTGCTCAGGTTCACAAAGTTGTTAGTGGTGGTGGAAGCAGGATCTTAAATGGGAAGTATAAGTTATTTCATAACTTAACATAGTTCTGGAAGCTGAGTGGTGCTAATGCTTTAGAGAGAACGTTGGCTGACCTACATCTGGAGAGTTGGAGAAAAGGCAGCTACCACATGCCATACATAGTTCTGTTTCCTACAGTACCTATATGCTGTCTTTCAAATAGTCATTTATTCCTCAATTTTCATTGAATGCCAAATTACCCATTTGGAAAAAAAAGATTCTAAACTTCAATAGATTATGTTAACCAAGAAGAGATACCCTTGTGTACCTATACATTTTTGAAAGTATATTGGAATCTGGGCATTATGATTTAAGTCTTAATGAACTGTTATAAGTGGGCATGAAGGAATAAATATGTTTTTACTAGAGTAGGGAAATAAGATTCAGAAAAAGCTTTGTAGAATGGATACATGAGTGCTATTTGGGGTGAAGAGGAATGCATTCCAAGGAGAGGGAGCACCAGGCAAAGGCTTGAAACCATGAAACAGAATGCATGTTGCGGGAATTGTGAGGAGTCAGCTTGGCTGAGTTGTGAGATATTGATGGGACGCAGGCAATGATTAATTTCATGGAAGAACTTCTATGGGATTCTAGTCTGAACTCTATCTAGTAGAAAAGAAGGAACCATTTAAAAATTGGATTCACAAAGATAGACTTAAAGATGAAAGATAGACTTTCATAAGAAGATAGACTTAAAAATAAAATGTGACTTTAACTTAGGCAAGATGGGAGATCAGGAAGGCCTTTAGGAGACTTCATGATCATCCAGACAGGAGTTACTAAGTTTCTAAACCAAGGTTGTAGCAGAGGGGATGGAGAGGAGGGGATGGATAGTAAGAGACATGTTAAGACATTTAAATGCATACTTTTGTTTCCTAAATGTGACTTTTAGTTGTCTGTACTGTAACGATAGAACCGCTTTCCTCCACATAACACTTGTAAGTAAAGCTATATCTTATCTATGGTTTGATATTAAGATTATATCTACATAGCAAAATATCAGTTAGCAAGTATTTTTTTTAAACATCTTTATTGGAGTATAATTGATTTACAATGGTATGTTAGTTTCTGCTTTATAACAAAGTGAATCAGCTAAACATATACATATATCCCCATATATCTTCCCTCTGGCATCTCCCTGCCTCCCACCCTCCCTATCCCACTCCTCTAGGTGGTCACAAAGCACCGAGCTGATCTCCCTGTGCTATGCGGTTGCTTCCCACTAACTATCCATTTTATATTTGGTAGTGTGTATATGTCCATGCCACTCTCTCACTTTGTCCCAGCTTACCCTTCCCCCTCGCCATATCCTCAAGTCCATGCTCTAGTAGGTCTGCATCTTTATTCCCATCCTGCCCCTAGCTTCTTCATGACCATTTTTTTTTTGGATTCCATATATATGTATTAGCATATGGTATTTGTTTTCCTCTTTCTGATTTACTTCACTCTGTATGACACACTCTAGGTCCATCCACCTCACTACTCAATTTCGTTTCTTTTTATGGCTGAGTAATATTCCATGGTATATATGTGCCACATCTTGATCCATTCATCTGTCGATGGACACTTAGGTTGCTTCCATGTCCTTGCTATTGTAAAGAGTGCTGCAATGAACATTGTGTTACATGACTCTTTTTGAATTATGGTTTTCTCAGGGTATATGTCCAGTAGTGGCATTGCTGGGTCGCATGGTAGTTGTATTTTTAGTTTTTTAAGGAACCTCCATACTGTTCTCCATAGTGGCTGTATCACTTTACATTCCCACCAACAGTGCAGGAGGGTTCCCTTTTGTCCACAATTTGTGTCATAGAGTGTTCTGCCTATATTTTCCTCTAAGGATTTTATAGTGTCTGGTCTTACATTTAGGTCTTTAATCAATTTTGAGTATATTTTTGTGTATGGTGCTGGGAGTGTTCTAATTTCATTTTTTTACATGTGGCTGTCCAGTTTTCCCAGCATTACTTATTGAAGAGGCTGTCTTTTCTCCATTGTATATTCTTACCTCCTTTATCAAAAATAAGGTGACCATATATGCGTGGGTTTATCTCTGAGGTTTCTATCCTGTCGCATTTATCTATATTTCTGTTTTTGTGCTAGTACCATACTGTCTAGATTACTGTAGCTTTGTAGTATAGTCTGAAGTCCGGGAGCCTGATTCCTCCAGCTCCGTGTTTCTTTCTCAAGATTGCTTTGGCTATTCAGGGTCTTTTGTGTTTCCATAAAAGTTGTGAAATTTTTTTGTTTGAGTTCTGTGAAAAATGCCTTTGGTAGTTTGATAGGGATTGCATTGAATATGTAGATTGCTTGGGTAGTAGAGTCATTTTCACAATGTTGATTCTTCCATTCCAAGAACATGTTATATCTATCCATCTGTTTGTATCATCTTTAATTTCTTTCATCAGTGTCTTATAGTTTTCTCCATACAGTTCTTTTGTCTCCTTAGGTAGGTTTATTCCTACGTATTTCATCTTTTTGTTGCAATGGTAAATGGGAGTGTTTCCTCAATTTCTCTTTCAGATTTTTCAGTGGCTAGAACTTCCAAAACTATGTTGAATAAGAGTGGTGAGAGTGGGCAACCTTGTCTTGTTCCTGATCTTAGTGGAAATGGTTTCAGTTTTTCACCATTGAGAACAATGTTGGCTGTGGGTTTGTCATATATGGCCTTTATTATGTTAAGTTCCCTCTATGCCTACTTTCTGGAGGGGTTTTATCATAAGTGGGTGTTGAATATTGTCGAAAGCTTTTTCTGCATCTATTGAGATGATCATATGGCTTTTATTCTTCAATTTGTTAATATGGTGTATCACGTTGATTGATTTGCATATGTTGTAGGATCCTTGCATTCCTGGGATAAACCCCACTTGATCATGGTGTATGATCCTTTTAATGTGCTGTTGGATTCTGTTTGCTAGTATTTTGTTGAGGATTTTTGCATCTATGTTCATCAGTGATATTGGCCTGTAGTTTTCTTTCTTTGTGACGCCTTTGTCTCGTTTTGGTATCAGGGTGATGGTGGCCTCATAGAATGAGTTTGGGAGTGTTCCTCCCTCTGCTATCTTTTGGAAGAGTTTGAGAAGGATAGATGTTAACTCTTCTCTAAATGTTTGATAGAATTCGCCTGTGAAGCCATCTGGTCCTGGGCTTTTGTTTGTTGGAAGATTTTTAATCACAGTTTCAATTTCAGTGCTTGTGATTGGTCTGTTCATATTTTCTATTTCTTCCTGGTTCAGTCTCGGCAGCTTGTGCATTTCTAAGAATTTGTCCATTTCTTCCAGGTTGTCCATTTTATTGGCATACAGTTGCTTGTAGTAATCTCTAATAATCTTTTGTATTTCTGCAGTGTCAGTTGTTACATCTCCTTTGCTTGCAGTAATCTCTCATGATCCTTTGTATTTCTGCAGTGTCAGTTGTTACTTCTTTTTCATTTCTAATTCTATTGATTTGAGTCTTCTCCCATTTTTTCTTGATGAATCTGGCAAATGGTTTATCACTTTTGTTTATCCTCTCAAAGAACCAGCTTTTAGTTTTGTTGATTTTTGCTATCACTTCCTTCATTTCTTTTTCATTTATTTCTAATCTGATCTTTATGATTTCTTTCCTTCTGCTGACTTTGGGTGGTTTTTTTTTGTTGTTGTTCTTCTTTCTCTAATTGCTTTAGGTGTAAGGTTAGCTCATTTATTTGAGATGTTTCTTGTTTCTTAAGGTAGGATTGTATTGCTATAAACTTCCCTCTTAGAACTGCTTTTGCTGCATCCCATAGGTTTGGGGCTGTTGTGTTTTCATTGTCATTTGTTTCTAGGTAATTTTTGATTTCCTGTTTGATTTCTTCAGTCACCTCTTGTTTATTAAGTAGTGTGTTGTTTAGCCTCCATGTGTTTGTATTTCTTACAGGTTTTTTCCTGTAATTGATCTCTAGTCTCATAGTATTGTGATTGGAAAAGATACTTGGTACGATTTCAATTTTCTTAAATTTACCGATGCTTGATTTGTGACCCAAGATATGACCTATCCTAGAGAATGTTCCATGAGCACTCGAGAAGAATGTGTATTCTGTTGTTTTGGATGGAATGTCCTATAAATATCAATTAACTCCATTTTGTTTAAAGTATCATTTAAAGCTTGTGTTTCCTTATTTATATTCAATTTGGATGATCTGTCTATTGGTGAAGTTGGGGTGTTAAAGTCCCCTACTATGATTGTGTTACTGTCGATTTCCCCTTTTTTGGCTGTTAGTATTTGCCTTATGTATTGAGGTGCTCCTATGTTGGGTGCATAAATATTTACAATTGTTATATCTTCTTCTTGGATTGATCCCTTGATCATTATGTAGTGTCCTTCTTTGTCTCTTGTAA
>NC_041224.1:130001398-130002246 GCF_002837175.3 Physeter macrocephalus | reverse complement strand
TTCCTTAATTGTTTTCATTTTGGATGATCTGTCCATTGGTGAAAATGGGGTGTTAAAGTGCCCTACTATGATTGTGTTACTGTCGATTTCCCCTTTTATGGCTGTTAGCATTTGCCTTATGTATTGAGGTGCTCCTATGTTGGGTCTATAAATATTTACAATTGTAATATCTTCTTCTTGGATTGATCCCTTGATCATTATGTAGTGTCCTTCTTTGTCTCCTGTAATAGTCTTTATTTTAAAGTCCATTTTGTCTGATATAAGAATTGCTACTCCAGCTTTCTTTTGATTTCCATTTGCATGGAATAGCTTTTTCCATCCCCTCACTTTCAGTCTGTATGTGTCCCTAGGTCTGAAGTGGGTCTCTTGTAGACAGCTTATATACAGGTCTTGTTTTTGTATCCATTCAGCCAGTCTATGTCTTTGGTTAGAGCGTTTAATCCACTTACATTTAAGGTAATTATCGATATGTATATTCCTATTGCCATTTTCTTAATTGTTTTGCGTTTGTTATTGTAGATCTTTTCCTTCTCGTGTGTTTCCTGCCTAGAGAAGTTGCTTTAGCATTTGTTGTAAATCTGGTTTGGTGGTGCTGAATTCTCTTAGCTTTTGCTTGTCTGTAAAGGTTTTAATTTCTCTTTTGAATCTGAATGAGATCCTTGCTGTGTAGAGTAATCTTGGTTGTAGGTTTTTCCCTTTCATCACTTTAAGTATGTCCTGCCACTCCCTTCTGGCTTGCAGAGTTTCTACTGAAAGTTCAGCTGTTAACATTATGGGGATTCACTTGTATGTTATTTGTTGTTTTTCCCTTGCTGCTTTTAATGTTTTTTCTTTGTATTTAATTTTTG
>NC_041224.1:129984162-130001205 GCF_002837175.3 Physeter macrocephalus | reverse complement strand
CTCCTTGGATTTATCCTGTATGGGACTCTCTGTGCTTCCTGGACTTGATTAACTATTTCCTTTCCCATATTAGGGAAGTTTTCTACTATAATCTCTTGAAATATTTTCTCAGTCCCTTTCTTTCTCTCTTCTTCTGGGACCCCTATAATTCGAATGTTGGTGCGTTTAATGTTGTCCCAGAAGTCTCTGAGACTGTCCTCAATTCTTTTCATTTTTATTTCTTTATTCTGCTCTGCCTTCTTTATTTCCACTATTTTATCTTCCACGTTACTTATCCGTTCTTCTGACTCAGTTATTCTGCTGTTGAATCCTTCTAAAGAATTTTTAAATTCATTTATTGTGTTATTCATCGTTGTTTGTTTTCTGTTTAGTTCTTCTAGTTTCTTGTTAAACGTTTCCTATATTTTCTCCATTCTATTTCCAAGATTTTAGATCATCTTTACTATCATCACTCTGAATTCTTTTTCAGGTAGACTGCCTATTTGCTCTTCATTTGTTTGGTCTGGTGTGTTTTTGCATTGCTCCTTCATCTGCTGTGTGTTTCTCTGTCTTCTCACTTTGCAGACCTTACTGTGTTTGGGGTCTCCTTTTTGCAGGCTGCAGGTTCATAGTTCCCGTTTTTTTCGGTGTCTGCCCCCAGTGGCTAAGGTTGGTCAGTGTGTTGTGTAGGTTTCCCTGTGGAGGGGAATAGTGCCTGTGTTATGGTGGATGAGGCTGGATCTTGTCTTTCTGGTGGGCAGGTCCACGTTCGTTGGTGTGTTTTGGGGTATCTGTGACCTTATTATTTTAGGCATCCTTTCTGCTAGTGGGTAGGGTTGTGTTCCTGTCTTGCTAGTTGTTTGGCATAGGGCGTGTAGCACTGTAGCTTGCTGGTCATTGAGTGGAGCTGGGTCTTGGTGTTGAGATGGAAATCTCTCAGAGATTTTCGCCATTTGATATTATGTGGAGCTGGGAGGTCTCTTGTGGAGCAATGTCCTGAACTCGGCTCTCCCACCTCAGAGGCACAGGCCTGACACCCGGTCAAGAGCTTGTCATCCACATGGCTGCTAGTGTTGGAGGGTCTCCTGCAGAGGTGAGGGACAGCTGTGCCTCACCACGTGGACAAGGGCACTGGCCGCAGAAGTTCTGGGAAACACTCCTTGGCATGAGCCCTCACAGAGTCCTCCATCATCCCCACCAGAAAGCCTGTAGCCTCCAGTGCTGGGTTGCTTCTGGCCAAGTAACGCAGTTAACAAGTATTGATCAAACAACCCTCATGTGCCAAGATTAAAGGTTAAGCTATAATAATTAGATGATTATTCACAGGTGTGATCAGGTTTTATATTTTATAAAATGACATTAAAATATCATAGCCAGAAGAGGCCAAATTTGATTCCTTTAGATTTGTGTGCTCAATGCCTAGCACTGTCTCTGAAAAATAGAAAGGGCACAATAAATGCTTCTTCAGTGAATGAGAGATGAACAAATATGGAGTCGATGGATTAAAAAGAAGCAGAAAGTTTTATTTTATAAAATTCATGAATTTATTTTTAAAATAAACACCTATATGTTTCTCAAATAGCCAGCCTCTTGTCATCAGGAAGATAACTAGCTAAGATGATTACTTTTTATCCAGACACTTTGAAACCATGAAAATACAGACTACAGGGTAATCAAGAATAAGTAATTTAATTGCCCAGTGCCTCAGTATACTCATTAGCATAGTAGGGATAAGGTTATCTTCCCTCTACATCAGTAAGATGTGTTGAGGATTATGTGGGTTTAAAGTAATTAAAAAAGAAGTCTGAATGGACAACTAAGCTCTTCAGAGAAAGGGCTGTTTAAACATAAGGCAATCATTTCAACTTCTAAAGACAGCTAATAAGGAATTTATCTTAGAAAGTAATCACATATTACCTGGGGATCATATTTTGGCTTGAAGATAGATGCAGTTTTATATTATTTTAATCCAAGATCCAAATACAGGGATTTAAATAAAGAAGAGGTAGTGATTAATAAATAGGTATATTTAAAATCTCCATCATTTCTCCATCCCCCTGAGAGTTAGAGGCAGATGATTTTGTTGCTGAGACCTAAAATTTTCATCAGTTTTTCAAGGTAGAGCTCAATACATGTATTTGATATACATATATATGTATATATTTACACATGTATCTATATATGTATATTTCAATAAAATCTTGGTTATTCAAGACCCCAAAGTCTGGTACCCTAAAGTCTCTGAAAATAAATTAAGAATCAATTACATAGTTTTAAAGAGAATTGTCCAGATGAATCAAAGGCTCTAATTCACATTTAAGCCAGGAATTGTAAAACTCTCTCTAGTTTCACTGGATAGCTGCTTCTTGTCATTTGGAGCTCACCATAAATCCGACCTCCTAAGAGAGATGTTTTCCCCAGCCATCCAACTTAATCTGGCTGCCCGGTCTCACATCATTCTGTCTTAAGTCTCTGCATCACAGTACATTTATTCATTTATTTACTTGCACATTATCTGTTTCCCCTTAACCTCTGTGAGGCTATCTTGCTTACATATTTCTCCCTGGTGCACGAAACAATGCATTGTGGGTTCTTGATAAAGGTTTAATGCATGAATGAGTAATGAATAAAAACCACAACTTGGATGGATAGTCTTGAGGATGAATATCTGAAGTTTTCACAAGATGGTGTTATTTTCCCATCAAATAGAGTGCTCTGGCATGCAATCAGATGCATATTTGCTCACTTGCCATAGTTAGAAGTTTGTGAAAGTGAGAGACTGAATTGAACATGACAAAGCAGTTGCAGTGGTGACTAATTCTGAATTAAGAGAAAGTGTTTTGAATAATGCTATAATATCAAAGGTTACTGTTAAACAAAATATGATTTTATTAAGAGCATAAAATAACTTCAAATAACTTCAAAGAAAACTGGTTCATCCTTGATTTGGGGCAGAATAATGGTCATCTAGCAAAAGCCAAGCAACTATCCTTGCTGCACTCTACTTTTATTTAAACTAAGTAAATGAGAAGATGCTACATATATTGTATTTAGGAATGTAAGTTGTAGTGTTTATCCTATAATCAGTACTGGTACCTCAAATTTATATTAAAAATACAGTGTGATAATTACAAAAAATAAATAAGAAAACAAAAATAGAGGGACTTCCCTGGTGGCCCAGTGGTTAAGAATCTGCCTGCCAGTGCAGGGGACACAGGTTTGAGCCCTGGTCCGGGAACGTCCCACATGCCATGGAACAACTAGGCCCGTGTGCCACAATTACTGAGGCTGCGCTCTAGAGCCCGTGAGCCACAACTACTGAGCCCATGTGCCACAACTACTGAAGCCTGCATGCCTAGAGCTGAGCTCCGCAACAAGAGAAGATCCTCAATGAGAAGCCCGTGCACCATAATGAAGAGTAGCCCTCCCTCCGAAACTAGAGAAAGCCTGTGTGCAGCAACGAAGACCCAACACAGCCAAAAATAAATAAATGAATTTATTTTTAAAAAAGGGGGGCTTCCCTGGTGGCACAGTGGTTGAGAGTCCGCCTGCCGATGCAGGGGACATGGGTTCATGCCCCAGTCCGGGAAGATCCCACATGCCGCGGAGTGGCTGGGCCCATGAGCCATGGCCGCTGAGCCTGTGCTCCACAACGGGAGAGGCCACAACAGTGAGAGGCCCGCGTACCGCAAAAAAAAAAAAAAGAAAACAATATAGAGTCATGGAAAATGCTTAAAACTTGAAATGCATATACAGAGGAAAGGAGGTTTAGCATGTAATTTAGAAATATTTCCATCAAAATAATTTAAAATAATTTTAGTTTGAAAGAATTCCTATTCAGCCACATGTAAAAGTCATTTATTCTCAGCATCACATTTTTAAAACGTGAATTTATTATGATCCCCATTTTGTTGTTATATTTTTTATGAAAAATCTTGGAGTGTTGAGGTCCATTTTCACTACACTAACATCGAAGACTGGCCATTGGAAGGATGCCCCCATCCCTTCCTTCCTTCTACTTTCACTTCCCATTTCCTACCTAGACCTTCGATGACAGCTTGTGGCATGATACTGTGTCAATAATTAAGACATAAGTAATAAAAAAATAGTAAAACCATAGCTAACATTTAGTGGATGATTGCTGTATCCCCAGCATAGTACTGTTTACTTTAAGTCTCTTATCTTATTTAATCTTCACAGTAACATTATGAACTAGATACTGTTGTTATGCCAGTTTCACAATTGACTAACTGTGTTTGTAGCTTACTGAAGGTCTATGGTATTTCAGAGCTTGCATGCTTAACTGCCATTGTTTTGCCTAGAGTAATGAATGCAGCTCTAGGCAGAATGAGGGGAATGAATATGGAAAGGAATTATTAAAACACAGTGTACATTAGTCAGGTTTATACAATAATCAGCCCTAACTAACAATGTTCAGAGACTTTTAATAGCAAACATTTATTTTCCGTCTTAGGTTCAAGTCACTCCACCTGCTTTCATTTTGGGGCCAGCAACTGCTGGGAATACTTTTCCCATGGAGGAACAAAAGAGCAGACAAATTTTATACTAACTGTAACCTATGTTTTGAATAGGCAAACTGTCACTTGTGCTCACATTCCAATGATCAACACAGGTCATGTGAACGAGCCCAGACTCAGTGAGGTGAGAAAGTGATCTTTCCCCACAGAGTGAGAATCATGAGTGGGACTATGTCCTGTATGTATTTCATATGGTGGAACCTTCTGTGTTCTTCCCACGTTTATCAGCTAAGTGTATCCCATAGATTTTCTGATTTCTTTTTAAGAGACTGTATTTGAACATATTAGAAACTTGAGGATGGAGGGAAATTAACGGGCAGAGGTGGTGTGGAAATACCACCTCAACATCGTACACGCCACCGCACCCCCCACCTCATCCTGTTGAGAACTGCTTTCCTAAAAATGTTGCTCTCCTCCAGTCAGGAAGTAGGCCCCAATGAAGAGAGTAACATAGAATACGCTGTAGAGAGAATTTTTTTTCCTATGTCTGTGAAGATAAAGGTTTAGGGCTTTCATTAGCTGCAAAGCTGAATTAAGGGATAAAGACTTTTAAAAGAAAATTGCTGAAGAAATGTAAGGCACTGTGATAACTTGTATGTGCTTCTTGATTTCAGATGATTAAAATCTTGCTTTACCCAGTGATTGAGTCCTCGTAGCTTTACATTTATTAGCAATCATTTTTCTATTCTAAAACAATATGAGTTGGGGATATCTGTGAAGTCAAGCAACCACTGTTGATGTGCCCCTTTGATGTGTGACCTGTGGAGATTGGCACTGTCACCAAGTTGACTAAGAGGCAGTAGGCAGCATGTTATATAGCAGTAGCATTATTTCTCATAATTGCAAACTGTGAGGTAAGAAAACCAGTGCCTTGTTCTGATTTAAAACCTCAGGAAAATATCAATCCATATAGTTTCAAAGAAAAAAAAATGACTTTCAAGGGATATGCTAACATTTGTTTCTTTGTGTTCTCAAATATGTAGAAACCACATATATTCTACTCTTTCAGAGATTATTACAGGTGAATAGTTCTCTACAATCTCATATTGTCTCCTCATATGGTTTATAACAGTGGGTTGAGTGGAAGCGTATTTATATGATTACATTTTATGAAAACTAATTCACATGTAAAAGCTTGAGCTTTGGAGAGTAAAATAAACATAAATAAAATAAATATAAATATAGCTGGGTTCAAATACTTACTCTGCCATTTAATTGTGATATGAATTTAACAGAGAAAAGCAGTGTCTCTGGATCTGCTTCCTCATCTGTAATATGGGAATTATAATTCCTCCCTCTTGGACCTACTTTGTCAGTTAAATAATAGTATAATGCCTTGTATATAGTAATAGGTCCCCCATAGTTTTTAGTGATTTCTGTCTCTTTTTCTAAAAACTGTTTTAACTAGAAAATGGACATGCAGAAAAAACTATCTACCCACTATGTACCATCAAGGCCCATTGGATCCAATTTCAGATTTTCGTGTTTTCTGAGAGCAATTCTAACTCTTTGTAAGGATTGATATATCATGACTTTTGTTTCTTAGAGGTCTTCCAAAGGACAAAGAGAACATTTACTTGTTTATTTAATTAGAATAAAACTCACCCTATCTTGTAATTATCATAAGGGTCCGTTGGGCCCCTTTATAAATCTATGTCATATTATGGAATTTTAGTGATATTATTTTTCCCATATCTTAAAACATTTTGCTATTCATTATCATATGCATTAGTTCATTTTTCATCTTTTATTCCTAACTATTCTAAAAAAGACTTTAAAAAGAAATAAAATAAAGGAAGATGTTTCACAATTATTAAATGAATCAGAAGATGAATGAAAAGAGACAGTAGCATTCTAGACTTTCATGATGTTGATGAAATTTATTATGTAAATGAAATCTCAGACCATGAGTCTTCAGATTATGATATTCTAGATGAATTTTCCCCAAATCAAGAATAAGTGTATGAATAATACATTTTTATGGACAAAAATAAATATAGCATTTCACTTCATTAGTCATTCAACTGGAAGGACTTAATCATGTAATACTTTACTACAAAAACCTGATCCATCCCATTTTGATAAAAGTTTATCTTTTATAATATTTGTATATCAAAATTCTCTTTAAAAAAAGAGAATATGTTCAAAATGTTATGACAAATTATAATAAAGTTTTTCACTATTGCTTTACACATTTGTAAATTATTTACAAAGCTTAAAATATATATAAAAATATATTTGTATTTTAAAAATTGGATGAAGATGGAAAATGGTGATGATTATTTTTCCTGGTGTGTTGAGGGTAAACTATTCATATACTTTGACCTAATATTGTACTCCCAGAAATTTGTCCTAAGAAAATATTTCAACCCATGGAAGAAAAGTTCATTGTAGCCCAAAAATGGAAACAAGCTAAATGCATAACCTATAAAATGCTCTAATAAGTTATAGTGTGTCCCCTAACAAGGATAATTGTGAGCACCATGGAAATTTAGAAAACTATTTATGATGCTGAGTGAAAACAACAGCATATTAATTGATAAATAATGATTATAGATGGATTAAAAGGAAAATCATTAACTATGCTGTCCTTCAATTATAAAAAAGAAAGTAAATTATCAAAATTAGCTAAGCTTAATTCTGCCCTACCTTGGTCATATATTACTATCATTGCTTGGTTGGGGATCTGAACTCAGATTTTGATAATTTCCAGAGTAAGGTGGAAATCCACCATGCTTTGGGGACATTATGAAGTCATTTTGCTAAAATGGGTTATTTCTATTCTACACTTCCCATCTCTTGTCTCATTTTACTTATTCCTTCCCAGAAATTGGCACACTAGCATGAGTAACTTTCCAATTTTTCTTCAATAATACTCTGGTTAGGTGAGAAAGTAGAATTTCAAAGACCAAGACATTTGTTCTACATTTGAGAATCTCCCAAATTTCATTTGATGCTTGATTATATGTTCTGGCCTATTTTTCTTCTTTGTAATTAGGTTGTAAGCTTTCTGAAGGCTGGGATTGTTTCCCAGTTCACATAGGACCTGTGGTAAAAACACAAAAAATATTTCATAGATTGAACTTAAATGCATCTGTGAGAATAAACCTGGTGCAATGAGAACAGTGCATCTTGAGATAAGGGGAAGTGATTGAAGAAAACTGAGTCTTCTTAAGGAGCTATAACGTGCCAGGCATGTAGATGAAGATTCTACATCTGTTCTTATGATAATTTTCACTAAAATTTGTAAAATACATATTATTATCCATTTTTTAATAGTTCATGAAATTTAGGCTCAAAAATGTTATATGTTCAAGATTGTGGTGCTAGTAAGTTTCTGAGCCAAAATTCCAATACTGTTCTACATGCTCCACACATAGTGGGCGTACTGTACACTACTCCATAGTGTGAAAAAGTAGAGAAACAGAAGAATATTGCTTACTGCATAGGTTAATCTCTGAGATTGGGGACAGAAAATTACGTTAAATTGTCTGCCATCTTCTACTAATGACTAAAGAGAGAAAATGTGATTGGGGACAGAAAATTACGTTAAATTGTCTGCCATCTAGAAAATGTGTAAGTAATTATTTGACTAGTCCGAGGTTGTACAACGGTCTACTTGGTAAAGAGAAATGAGCTTTGATCAGGTTTTGATTCTCATTTTTGTATCCTATAAGACAGTCTTTTTGGTCTTTTTAAACACGCACATACACTTTCTAGTATGATGTCTTTACAGTGAACCATCTTGTTATTACTTGAAGCTGCTTGGCTGGATGTAGCAGCTCTATGGACATATGTTACTCTGCGATAAAGTTCAAATAAGTGGGAATGAAAATAGAGCTATAACTAGGTTACTACAACAAATGTTTCAGGGCTTTTTTTCCTTCTATTTTTATTTGGAAAAGGAATAGCAGGTCATGGGTTTGTGTTGGCATTTTTATGGTGTGTACTCCAGAGAAGCTAATCACAAGTTTACAAAAACACTGACCTTGCAGTGGGGTTTGGGAGTGCATTTGTGGAATTTAATTTATAAGGAAAGGAAAAACAATTATGATTTGAAACAACTGAAGACTGGGAAATATCATCCTCAAGTTAAGTTAGTGTGCTGGGATTTCTTCCTGACCTTATTAAATCTTATTTCCCTTTTCCCACTGAATTTAATAATGTTTCCCAACCTCCATAGACTTGCCATGGATGGAGCTCCTGTGTGACAGAATCTCTGTGACGTGAATAACCCTTTTTTTTAAGACTACAAAGCTGAAGTAAAAGTGGAAACATACTGATGGAGAAACCAGAGCTAGCAAACATATCTTGCATTTTTTGGTGTTGGCTTTAAGAGTTTATTTAAAGTTAAATGAGTGTTTGGCTCATAGTAAGTTATTAATACTCTTGTTGTTGTCAATACTAACATTTTAGTTTCCCCCACAATATCCAACTAGTATATTTATGCGAGGCTGTGTTCTCACATTTGCTCCTCCTTATTGTTTTCTAATATTGCCAGGTTTACTCTGGTGATTGACACATGGGAAATATGGCTGTTTGATTTTTATACTGATTGAAATAATATTTGTACCACCAAGCATAACTTGATTTTGTGGTAAGACATAAATAGGGAGATGAAGAGCCAAAGTTACAAAGAAGAAGGAATTCCTTTATTTTTAGTTGTTCTTAACATCATACCAATTATCCACATTAAGGATGCATTGTAACAGCAGCTTTAAAAATATTGATCTGTACTCTAGAGAGATAAATTATTTTTAGGGTAAGCTGATTTTTACATTTATTTATTTATGTTTACAGTACACTTGTTTCCTGAAAGCTTTGAGACTGGTTAAAAAATAGAAATTGGTAATGAAATAGTAAAATAGGAATTGAATTAGAAAATCTGTTTCAAATATAAATGTTCTATATTTTAAGGGTACAGATAATCTCTCTGTGATTGACACTCAAATTTGGCTCTCAGCTTCCAGAAAGCTGGAGTTGAGGTTCAGGAAAAAACATGGTGTAATTATGTAGCTTATAATACTGAACCAGAATATATATACCGGTTCTTCAGAGGAAACACAGATTTTTTTTTTAGTATTGAATCCCAAAATGTATCATGTTGGTTTTTATGTGCCGGGTATGAATTTATATAATAGAAAGAGCCCTAAATTATAGTTTACATAGTATTCTACATTAAATTTCATATATATTTTATTACCCTCAAAAAAACTGTAAGGGGCACAATATTAAAATGTCTTTCTGTAAAGTTGATTCTGTGAATGTTAAAACTAATGTAATTCAAATGCATATCCTTGTATAGTAGCTGATTTTGATCTCTAATAAAATTTAAAATACTGAGGAAAGGATGAGATATACGTATTTTCTCTAAACATCACTTCTTGTCCTTGACTGGTAATGGAGGGCAGAACACCCAAAGTTTTCTTTCTTTTTTTATCTTTGGCCACACTGCATGGCTTGCTGGGATCTTAGTTCCCCGACCAGGATTGAACCTGGGCCCCAGAAGTGAAAGTGCCAACTCCTAACCACTGGACTGCCAGGGAATTCCCTCCAAGGTTTTATTTTCTGATGATGACCTGTGATGTTGGCATGATAGAACTAATTTTTGCCTGGAACTATTTTAAGCCCTATACTGATGGTCACCATGTTCAGCCAGTTGATCAGTGGTTCCAAACGGCATGGTATACTTTCTCTGTGAGTCTACGTAGTGTTTAATACAGACCAAATGGCTTTAGTTACTTGCCCAAAATAATGCTTTTGCTTTTGATAAAATTAATGTTGAGCTCTCATTCCTTTGAATATTTAGATATTAGGACCAGGATGTTGTTTTTTGCTATTTTATTTGAAAGCAATCCATTATGATGATTAAAATCATGTCAAAAGGGTATTGCTGGGACTTCCCTGGTGGCGCAGTGGTTGAGAGTCCGCCTGCTGATGCAGGGGACACGGGTTCGTGCCCCGGTCCGGGAGGATCCCACATACCGCGAAGCGGCTGGGCCCATGAGCCATGGCCGCTGAGCCTGCGCGTCCGGAGCCTGTGCTCCACAACGGGAGAGGCCACAACAGTGAGAGGCCCGCGTACCGCAAAAAAAAAAAAAAAAAAAAAAAAAGGTATTGCTTTTCATGGTGCAAAGTTAATATATTGACTGCATTTGGTACAGTGGACACAATGATTAGAAATGGTCTTAATCTGCTTACTTCAAAAATAACTTGGAATGGTAAACTCAGAGCCACTCTTACTGAAATAAATAGCTATGGGTGTTCTAACAATAGAATACTGTTAGTCTTATGCATACAGACACACATACACTCACTCACCTCTGTCCTACAGTGGCATGGTATACACCTACTTCCAGCTGCACTACCCTGCAGTCCCAGCTGCCATTCTAGGAAAGAGTGTGTGGGTAGCCCAGTACCACATAGCAGCTGGAATGGAGTGGTGAAATGCACAGACTCTGGGGCCAGACTTGCTGGGTTCAGTTTCAGCTCCACTTACTGGCTGCATGACTGTGGGCAGGTTGTTTACTCTTCAGCGTCTCAGTTTCCTCATCTGTAAAAGGAGCTATCAGTAGCAACTACCTTAGGGAATTGATGTCCAGATTAAGTATTTTGTATATGTAAAGTATTTAAAACTATTTGATCCATAGTAAGCACTCAATAAATGTTAGCAATTATTTATGTTAGGAGTAGTAGTAATAGTAGCAGTACTAGAAATGAAGGCAAAGAACCTTCCTTATTTTAAGGGGAGAATTTAGATATTACAGTTGAGCTGTCATGGCTAGAGTAACTAGAATTGGGTTATAATTCATGCTTAAGAAAATCAGAGTAAATTGTTTAATAAAAAGAATAATTGTAAATTGTAATCTGGTGATCAAAATGGAGTCAGAAATACAGAGTTGGGCTTTGGGGTGGATGAAGTAGACCGAAAGGTCAGAGACAAAGAAAAGTCTGTTGCTGAGCCAAGGACAAGAACCTAGGGGAGCAGAGAGGCACTGACAGTGCTGGCTTATGCATAGGATTTGAACATGGGGATCTTAGAAAGGAACCTGGGAATGAGAATATAAAGGGTTAGGGAAGAGAAGCATCATAATTTAGGCTTATGATATGGGTAAGGCCACAGATGCCAATCTTCAGCGAGAACAACAGTCCATGAGTCCCCTAATATCTGCTTGTGTTTAATCCACTCTATCCTTGGTCTGACTCTAGCTTGCTAAAGATACACAGTGCACAGAACCTGTATTCTCCTCCATAAGAACTTGCCATTGATAAGCTAGTGTCTATGCTTGTACATGTATACATCATATGAGTTATCATCAGCAGAACAAAGAGAAAGGAGAACAGTGAAAATAAAGGCAAACAATGTCATTTTGGGTTCAAAAGCCCTTTTGGTACAGTCCATGGAATTCAGAGTATTTTCTTCCTATCAGTTTCAAAGCTCTGCCCTCTACAGTTTCACCTTTCTGGGATTTTTAAAGATAGCAACATTCTACAATGAAATCAATTTTTAATTTTAAAAACAATGTTAACAAATTCATGACTTGTAAAACACTCCTTCCATGTCATTTCCTCCAATCAGCTCTTCTGATTGCTTTTAGCTGATTTTAGATGATTTTCTACTGCTTATTAAAAGCAGCTGTGTTTAAGCAGCTGGCACACAAGTTGGCCAGTAAATGCATGCTATATAGATATTTAATACCACTTAGTGCTTTATCAGTCTTTACAACCTCTAATTAGTTAAACCACAGAATACCCGAGAACATTAGGTAATTATTACTTTTCCCCCATTTCACAGATAAAGAAACTGAGCATGAGAAAGATGTGTTTTCTACTAGATTCTAATGGTTAAATGAAGACACATGTAAGCCGAATGTTGGGTTTGTTAAAAAATGTGCTATCTGGTAAGGTGGCAAGCCCTCGGGGCTCTAGCAATGAGAAGTATAATAATATATCTGCCTGCATTATCCAGGATTATAATGTGATTAATAACATGCTACTTTTCCAGGGCTAGAAATAGTCTATGTCTATTATGCTGTATCCAACAATTCATGCTTAACTGCTTGGAAAACACTCCCCAAAAGAATAATACTTATTTCTACAGTGTTGTTATCTTAATCAAATCTCATATTATTTCATATTTTCATTCATAATTTGATGGGATTGATGTCTATTAATGTTTCCAGAGATATAAAGTAGGCAGAGAAGCAAATTCCTTAATGGATATATTCAGTTACAGAATTAAGTGCTAAATTAGAGAAATAATCAGTTGCAGAGGGATTGGTGATTGTTTTAAGGGATCTGTTCAAGGAAACACAAAACCATGGCAAATTAATTAAATTGATTCTTAGGATAATTTCTGCCTTTATTGATTTGGACTGAAGAAAATAATCAGGAGGTAAAGAGCATTTGTATCAAAATGCTAATCAAAGTTGAGGAAATTTATTTCTTATATGAAATTTAAATGAGTTTGCTGGTCTGGTTGGTTTATATTGCTGAATGATGCTACCAAGGCCAGAATTTTTAGTTCTATTTATATATTGGCTGGTTAACTTACACTGAGAGAAAAAAAACACAACTTTTCTGCTTCTGTAGTTTGTATCCCCAACCCCAGCTTGTCATTTTCCCAGGAATTGGGCTGGCTATCTTGAGTGTGGAG
Organism: Physeter macrocephalus; assembly: GCF_002837175.3. NCBI lineage: Eukaryota > Metazoa > Chordata > Mammalia > Artiodactyla > Physeteridae > Physeter > Physeter macrocephalus. The sequence continues at coordinate 129,988,032 of NC_041224.1, read as the reverse complement.
GTAGTAAGATCTGCCAACCAAGAGACTTAAAGAGATTCTATGCTGCCTCTTCTAGGTTTCTGTGGAATTTCCATCTGAAGTATTGACTTGTGATTTGGTCCTTTCTAAGGCAACTCACCAAAAAGCTGAGTATTAACTGAGGAATGCTACCAGTTCATCAGGTGAACCTCTTTAGTGACTAAGTCTAATGTTTTAACCAGGTCAGAATTTTAAAAGATTGTCCAGCCAAAACTTGAACCATATTTAAGGGATTGTTATAGTTAATAACATGATCACAAATATTTCTAAATCAAGTAAGGAATTATGTGGCTAGGAATTATGAGGATTTCAATGCACAAAATGTGGCTCATTATTTATATAGCTTAAAGTTTATATGAGGATGTTAGAAATATATGAGTGATTTTGTAAAATAATACAAATGACATATAGAGGTCAGAATTATTGTTAGTGGTCATTATCCATACACGTACCTTGTATTTTGCAGAGAAGAAAACTAGCAAAGCAACGAATCTTAAGTATCAGAGGCAGTGCAGGAATTTGGAGGAGCAAGGGTTGGGATGGGGTAGCCTAGAATTCTTTTTGAAACTTCTTCCTAAAGTAGGACAAGAGATGTGCTATTCAGAGGGAATAACGAGAATAAATAGTGGAGGCCAAAAACCAAATCCTGTATTATCGCTCCATTTGCTTTTTTAAATTGGACACATGAGAAAAGTACATATGTGTGTGCATAAGAATGTACTGTGCAAGTATGTGTGTGTGTGTGTGTTGATGTGTGCTGTACATTTTTAAGAGAAGATATGACTTCAGTTGAAAATTTGAAATGGAAATACAGAAAAAGACATTTTTGTCCCTTACAGCGTGAGATGTCATTTAATCTTCTAACAGCTCCATTAAAGGGATTTTATTATCTCTGTTTTACACTCAAGTATGCTAAGTTTGAGAGGTTAAGGAACTTTCCTAATGTGAACATGTGTCTAACTCCCAAATCTGTGTTGTTGTGTTGTAAGTATGTGTTGGTATCTATCATTTCCTTCACATAAAAAAACTTCCTCATTTTATTTTAACTTTTCCATTAATTCTGGGGCATACTTGAGAAAGAAGACACATTTTTTAGGATTAATTTTTTAAAGCAACTTACAACTGGATACTTTCTAATAATATATGTGGATAAAACTGTTCCTTTTTTCATTAAGTTGGATCATGTACAGAGTTAAACTTAATTTCATTTTAAACATTTTTCCGTCCTCATCAGTAATGTGGTTTGTTTGCCTAAACAGTTTATTCAACACTTCATTAAAGTTCTTGCTTTGTGAGTATAACCAAAAATCTTTAAAAGCACTTTTAGTTTCCCTTGCTTAAGATGAATCTTTTCTTAGAACTGATCTTTTTGAAATTAAGACATTAGACGTTATTACTTGCACATCAGTGGATACTGGACCTCAAGAGAGGGATCAATATCTGAAATGTACTTAAGTTTGAATTTTCAACTGGATTTTTCTTAAACTATATTTAATCAGTTAGGATGCTATGAACTGTAAGTAATGGAAATTCTGACAAAGATAGCCTAAGCAATAGGGTATTTCTTATCTCCAGAATTTGTCAGTGCTCAAGAATTGTTGATTGAACCGTATCACGGGGGCCTTTCTACTTCTTTGCTCTGCCATCTTTGGTGTATTAGTCTTTTCCTCAGGCTCTTTTTCATGGTGATTGCAAGATGGCTGAAATCGTGACCTAGGATTGTGTGGTTTTTGGTTCATATTTAGTGAGAGACAGAGAACTTATCCCCCAACTATGGATAAATCATATCGTTTATCTGACTGGGCCAGACTAATAGCAGTTGCCACGTTAATGCCATACACTGGATAGCTCAGAGTAATCAAGATCTATCCTCTAGAGGCAGTGATGGGGTAGAGAGATATCTGAACAAAACTGGGAATTGAAAGGAAGAAAACAATGATTAGATTTTCGTCCTAAACTCTGTATGTGTGCATTTTTTAAAAAATCCAGTATCAGTGTTACTCTGATATCAATCCTAGTTTTTCTATAGGATGTCTGATTATGAGAAAGAGTTATTTTGTAAAGTAAATAAAGGCATTAACAACAAAAGGAATGCAAAATTGGGTTTTACAATTTATTTCAGTAATCAGCCAAGTTTATAACTAGAATGGCCGCAGTTTCATGCTTAGTTAAATGTGATAGAAGAAACTTATATACCAAAAGGAAGTAATAATCTCCAAATAGTGGCTTAGTTCATAAGCACTAAGTTTAAAAAAAGTATATATTTTATAACCAGCAAAGGAAATGCCATCTAAAATTGATCACATGAAAATTCTGCGTTTAAAAATTTTTAACTCCTGCAATAATTTCAAATATGCCAGGCTTCCCCTATTACATACTATACCCATTGATAGAAAGATAATTTTACCAGTCTACAAAGTCTTCTTAACAGCAATTATCTAAACCTGCTTCATTTTTATTCTCCCCAGAGAAAAGAAGTTGAATCGTTTTGGGGACAATTTCTGTGATATGGGAATTGGAATAAATGACCATATAAATAGACTTTGAGTGGTCTGAATCATCTAGCTAACCTTTTCTAAAGACATATTTTGAAGTCTTTCTTTACCATGCAGAGAAAATGTTCTTTTTTTTTTGGTGGTGACTTATTTTGCTAAAAATTGGTTATTAATCCATATCCCCTACTGTCATATTTATATTTAGATGTGGTTGTCACAAAAAGGAATTCACAAATAATTGCATTTTGTTAAATGGGAATGATTCATTCAGTTTTTTTTTTTTTTTTTTTGTAGTACGCGGGCCTCACACTGTTGTGGCCTCTCCCGTTGCGGAGCACAGGCTCCGGACGCGCAGGCTCAGCGGCCATGGCTCACGGGCCCAGCCGCTCCGCGGCATGTGGGATCCTCCCAGACCGGGGCGCGAACCCGGTTCCCCTGCATCGGCAGGCGGACGCGCAACCACTGCGCCACCAGGGAAGCCCGATTCATTCAGTTTTATATTTTATTTTAAAATTTTAAAAAATGACTGATGGTGAATGCTTTAAGTGGACAGCAGTAAGGGAAGCTGAGCAGCCATAACACTCTGACTTGTAAAACAGGAACAGAATTCCCTGGAACAGGAGTTGGTTGATGACTTTAGTCTATATAGACAGCATGAGGTCCATAAAATCCACATGTGATTTTAAAACTTTTAACTTTAATGACCTTTCCATGTCATAACTCAGGCAGGCTGGAACATAATCCATACTGCTAGGGCCCCAGCAGTCCTGACCAGTGAAGAAAACAAGGACACTAGGATCCTGTGGAAACATGGGAGTGAGCTGAGGAGAACTGTAAGGCTGGCTCCTTGTTTGGGGGCACTGGTATGGGAGTAGCCAGGAAAGTCCACAAATAGTATCCAGTGGCTGGGAGCGTGCCAACAAGCAGAGGGACAGGAGGTTTTAGAGAATCTGACAATTAAAAGCAGCACTCCAGCCAAGCCTAGGAGTAAAACAAACAAAATATACCTTACCAACACAAAGGACAAGATTTTGTTTGTTTACTATATATATATATATAATATATATATAACATATATAATATATATTATATTATATGTATTCATAATCTATATCTATGTATCTGCATATGCATACACAAAAGCCAAACCAAAATAAAAAAGCCAACCAGACATAATGTCAAGTTAAGTGAGCTGCTCTTGCATTAGGGAAGTGGACTCAGAAGCCGTAGGCAGGGCTTCCCTGGTGGCGCAGTGGTTGAGAGTCCGCCTGCTGATGCAGGGTACACGGGTTCGTGCCCCGGTCCGGGAAGATCCCACATGACGCGGAGCGGCTGGGCCCGTGAGCCATGGCCGCTG
>NC_041224.1:129950237-129984099 GCF_002837175.3 Physeter macrocephalus | reverse complement strand
TCCGGAGCATGTGCTCCGCAACGGGAGAGGCCACAACAGTGAGAGGCCCGTACGCAAAAAAAAAAAAAAAAAAAAAAAAAGCCGTAGGCAAATGGCCTCAAAATGGTATGAGACACTCAACCCTCTCATTAATGCTAATACCTGTGAGCACTGGATCTTATAGAACAAGACTGAATTTCACCTTACTCATCGGTGTTTTGTCCATAGAGGACACTCCCTGTAGTGGGTGGAATGGGCTCAGAGAGTGGATGAGATTTAGCTTCTAGATGAAGAGTCCTGCTGCTTGGGCAAACAAATGTTGAGTGGTTGCTAGAGTTTATATCTCACCATTTGGCATCTCTATAATAATGTATGATGTGTTTGTCCCTTAGTTGATAAGGACCTCATTTTAGCTAGTCATAGGTAAATCTCACCATCTCATTCTATTATAGATATTGTTTGGGACAGGTTCTATAATAAGAATACATTGCAAATACTTGTATATGATGGATGTTTGAATCATGTTTTTAAATATTTTAAAATAATACTTTTTTAACATTTTATCTATTATTTTATTCATTAATATTTTTTAAGTGCTTAATTATTTGAGACATCTGCACAAAAACTTGAACAACTTCATGCAAAACTCTTTTGCAAGACCATATATATAATATACCTATACACACACATATATAAACATATATATCTACATAGGTATAAATAATTTTTTTTTGATGTGGACCATTTTTAAAGTCTTTATTGAATTTGTTACAATATTGCTTCTGTTTTGTGTTTTTGGGGTTTTTTTGGCCGTGAGGCATGTGGGATCTTAGCTCCCTGACCAGGGATCGAACCTGCACCCCCTGCATTGGAAGGCAAAGGCTTAACCACTGGACTGCCAGGGAAATCCCTGGTATATATATAATTTTTAAGAAAATGAAGTAAAATTTACAGAATATAGCTGTCTATTTTACTCCCTTAAGAAGGATAAAATATCTCCATGCAGGAAAATCTTTAATCAGGATTCTTTGAGAAGTTCTATTATTAAAAACGATCATTTATCAGCACAAATTCACCCTTAGGTTTTATTACAACAGTCTTTATATAATGTATATTCCCTACCTGCCCTAAGGGAAAGAATATACACTTTTAAAAGTGCAAGCATTTTATCATTGACTGGCAGGCAACACTTATTATAATAGAGTCAGAAAACTCATTAAAACGGACAAAAATGTGCCTATATATGTTCTCCCTGAAGACAGAGGCTATTTATAAAATTCACTACTTAAGGGACTGCTTTCTTTTGTCAATTCACATCATTTATTCCTGAGATCCAGAGATGTTTACTCATTATTTTTGGAATCTTGACAGTTGTTCTTCATTTTGTTTAGGTATAAATAATGTACTCTCCCAGAAAACTGCATGGTGAGTCAGTCATTTTCAGTAAACATTACTTTTCTACTGAAAATATAACTTCCTCCAGATGCTGGGTTAAAATCAAAACTGGCATTATACCAGTCTACACCTAAAATTTGAGGATATCAAAGTGGATTTATTTTTTTTCTTACCCCTGCCCACCCCTACCACAGATTTTTTTAAAACCAGGATTGGAAGTTCTTTGAAAAATAATATTATTTTTTAGAAAACATTATACTTTTATCCATAGTCATAGATGGGATTAGTCAGAGTCTTCATCCAGTGATAAATCTTGTTTTCTAAGGGTGCCGGAATCATGGTCTTATATATTATCAGCCTTCTTTCTGACACTGCTCTCCACTTGCCTTCATCTTCACTGTCAACTATCGCACAGGATTATATTTTTTAAAAATTCATGACAGCTCATCTTTTTTATAAATGTGATCATTCAGACATATCTGAATTATATAAGTGAAAGAATTTTAATGAAAAATTTGGGAAATCCAAAAATCAATTTATTTGACTTACAGCTTTGTTTGCAACTTTTTTATATGACAACGTGGAGAGGTGAGTTTTGCATATACAAGCTAACAAAGGGAAGCCAAATCAAAATGTGTTAAAAATTACTCACAAATCAATCACTCACAAGTGCACACACACACACACACACACACACACACACACACACACACTCCAGTTATAGAACTGACCCAGGGTAATTATACTGCTTCCTAACAAACAGATCATTTGTTCAACATTATAGCCATAGTGCTTAACATAGAACATGGCACATGATAGGTATGTAATAAAAGTTTGTTGAATGAATGAATAAATTAATAGATGGATTTAGTTGGACACAATGTAAGATTTGTGAAGAATTTTGAAATTTTGAACAATGACTTCAAGCTTCCTAGCATTGTATCTGCCCTCCCTCCCTCCCTGTCCCACCTCAGCCTGCCCAGGTACTAGAAATGTCATCTCTCCTTCTCTGGTTCTTTTTTGTTGCTGTTCTCTAGTCCTTAAGGCCTGTGCATAGGGGTTTTTTCTCACAATTGATTTGTGAGCCTGGACTATCAGGAAGTTTTATAGACCTAACACTTCAAAGGAGGGATGTTAAAACCAAATCAATTGACCTTTTTTTTTTTAAACGAATTATACACTTAGTGTAAATTTTCCCCAGAGATAAGGTGACAAACCAATATCTGAAATGTCCCTAATCTTATTAGGATGTTTATAATCAGTTAAATACTAAAATTTGTCCATCCTCAAATTTTTGTGAATTTTACTTCCATTCTCAGTGATTCTCATTTTCACTGGCTCAGTATTGCTCTGTTTTCTTTTCTAGAAAAAGTGTCTCTTGAAATGTAGAAATAGTAATTTAAAAAAACCTCTTAAACATCGCTATGATGGATTCTTACTTATACTCCTGCTTATGAGTCTTCCTCTGGAGGATAAAATGTCAAGTGTCCCTAGCACATATATTGGTCAGAATAAAGATGCTGTGCCCTTCCAAGATTTAGGGGTATATATTCTTAGTTCCATTTTGTGCCTGATTTTGTTAGTCTCTCTTACACACAACTCACAAACTCTTCACAATCCCACACCCCAGTTTTCATGAGCATGGGATCCCAATGACTAATAATGTTGCAGTGCTGAGGAATGAAAAACCATGGAAAGTCAAGGTTTCTGGGTTCTAATTCTAGTGCTAGTGCCAGCTAGCTGTATGACCTTGGTTTAAAATATTAGAGATTTACCTTCAGTTTGCCAATTGAAGCCAGAGAAAGCATTGGCGATCCCTTTTTTTTTTTCTCAGTCAGTCGGTGAGAACATACATAGTATTAAGCCTATCTCTTGTTACCACCCTGTACTCTGACAAAGGCAACAGCCCTGTTCTAATAATCTGCTTCCTGTAATATTTATAGGATGTAACTCAGCATTCAGAATGTTGTTTTTGGCTGAGTTGAACTTATTTATTTGTATAGATTTGGCCTTATTCTGCAATTCTACCAGGGAAAATTAGAAAAGAGAAATATGAAAAAAAAGAAAAGAGAGGTGAAATAGATAGTGCCATAGCAGCTTGTGGCAAGTAACTTTTGCCCTCAGTTTCCACATCAGTGAAAGAAAGGAACTAAAGGAAGTGATTGCTAAGACCACTTCCAAATATGAACTTCTAAGATTCTGCATTTGAATATAACCAAAGTATCCTGAGGTAGTGGGTTTGGATAGAAAGAGTCCAATTTCAACCACTGACTCTTAGGTGAAAAGGGAAACTAATATCTTCATCTTTAAAAATCAGAAGATTGGATCAGCTCATGTTAAAGCACTTATTATTTAAAAACTTATTTATCACGAATACAGTCGGGGAACAGAGATTTATTAAAAAGTGCTGATAGTAAATTTGGCCTGCTCTTTGGAAACTTTCTGAAAGAACCATTATTAGTTTTTCAGCCATCCAGTGTACCTGTATGTGCACATCTTCATCTGTCTGGGATAGTTTAGTTCTAATGCTGCTGGGGTGATTTATGAAGACAAGATGATTTTTCATGGTTTTTTTTTTGCATTCTTCTGAGCTTCTATTTCTGTTCTTATATACAAACATACTCAAAAACAAACAAACATACATTTCAAAAAATAGTCTTCAAAGTTATTTTTTCCTAGCAACAAAATTTCCATCCATATCTCTGTTTTCCTGTGAAATAAAATAAACTACTAGGTGTGCAATAGACTCATTATCAGGCAGTCAGATGGCAAATGTAGAGTGTAGCTCAGAGGAAGAAAATCAGCCCAAATCAATAACACCTGTAATGAAACTCCCACTCTGAAACCCAGGACACAGGCATCCAGGGAATCAAATACCCTTCATAATGGAGAGTGATTTCAGCAACTGAACACTCATTGAAAGAAAATGGATTTCTTAAATGATAACAGAAGAAAAAAAATAGGGGAAGGGTTAAAACAGCAAGTTTGGACTAAAGTGCATAGAATTGCCATACCCCACACCTGAAAATAAATAGAATGCTTGACTTCATTTTATCTGTGACTTTGCTATTAGGAAAGTATAGGGTATTTGCATATTTTCTTCATGATTAGTAAACAAACATTTATTGAACACCTAATATATAGAAAACAACAGAAAGTTCTAGAAATGCAATAAAGTATAAGAAAACATATATCCTTATATATTATAAACAAGTAAGTTACAATTCTGTGAAGTCTTTGATGAATGATTTTGGGTGAGTGCAGATCAATGTGGAATGAGACAGCAAAATTGTGTGGGAGATATTGGACTTGAACTGGTCCTTCAGATAACTTAAATTTCAATAATATGGGATTGCCTAAATAAATTAATTCATGTGCATTCAATGGACTATAATGACACTATTTAAATGTTTTTGACAAATGGTTAATGACTTGATAAAGTATTTAAAATTTAGTATATTTTCCTTTATTATAAATTACAGCTTATAGTATTGCTATATGTGTGTATGCATATATACATGTATATGTATATAGCTACTTGTATGTATATGTGTATGCATAGGAAAAAAATCAGAAATATTCCAAAATATTGATAGTATTGAGACAGAGGTGACAGTTTCTTTTTACCTTTTGGTATTTTCCAGAACTTTTCTAGTGATCACATAATTATTTCAAAAAAGGAGCTATTTAAAAATTTAACAAATAATAAAGGTATCAAACATTTTACATGTTATTTATTTATATCACATAATGATACAAATTATTGAATACCTAGCAGGGTTCCAAGTGGCTGATGGTAATACACTACTTGACTTCCAGACATCCCATGCCTCATCACCATAGTTTAAAAATATTTATTAGGCATTTACTCTGTGTCACTACGTTTCTTGTTACTAGGAAGCGGTGAAAAAAATAGACAAAATCCTTTGCCATGATGGAGGTTACATTCTAGTGGGGAGAGTTAGGTAATGATAATGAAAACAGAAAAAAAGTGTAGTATATCAAATGTTAAATGTATAGACAAAATAAAGCAACGAAGTGGCATGAAGAGTGCTGGGGGAGAGGTTAGGGCTGCATTTTAACATAAGGTGTAAGGCAAGGTCTCACTGAGAGGGTAGTATTTGAGCAAAGATCTGAATTGTTTGAGGGAGCCAGCCAGCCAGCCAGCCTGCCAGCAGATATCTGAGGGAGGAGAAATTCATGAATGGAAGGAAAGTAAATGCAAAGATCCTGAGGCAAGAGCTTGCTTAGTATGTTTGAGGTACAGAAAGGAGCTAAATGCAGAGTGAAAATGGCAAGGTTGAAGTGGTAAGAGATTGTATCATGTTTTGTAAGTCATTGTAAAGAATTTGTTACTCTGAGTAAAAAAAAGTATGCCATTGGTGGATATGATCTGATTTATTTTTCTTTCTCATTTTTTAAAAGGATATAAAGATAAAGACCAGTTATAAGGCTATTGCAATAGCATGGTTTTGTGGTGGGGAGTGATGGTGGCATGGACCAGTGTAGAAGGGATAGAAATTATGAGATGTGATCAGATTCTGCATATATTTTGACATAACATATAGGAGTTGCTGAAGGAATGGACACTGTGGTATGAGACAAAGAAAGGAATCAGGGTTTACTCCAATAAATTTGTTGTATTTGGTCTGAACAATAGGAGGGATGTAGTGGCAATTTACTGAGGCTAGTGAGACTGTGAGGAAGTTTTTTTGGTTGAGATATATCATGAACCCAGTTTTAGACATTGATTTGGAAGTGCCTATTTAATATCCAGGTTGAATGAATGAGTAGACAGTTGGATAGTCAAGTATGAATTTCAGGGGAGAGGTCCCAGCTGGAGAAATACTTTTGGGAGTAGTCAGTTGGGATGGTATTTAAGAATCTGGATTTAGATAAGATCTCTGGTGGAGTGAGTGCTTATCCAGTAGGATCATGGAAGCACTGTAATATATAGGGTCACTGAAATGAGACAAAAGGACTAAGCTGGAATGGTGAGGGAGGAGGAAAGAGAACTAGGAGAGTTGACGTCTCGAAATATTATTTTTACACGAATTTAAATATAAACTCCAAATGACAATAACTCTTTCAAAAATGAAGTATACCTTCCTTTCGGAAAACAGAAAAATAACTTGAGTCCTTTTGTAGTTACTATTGTTGATGTTATTTCTACTGCTGCTTCTCCCTTTCCTCTTACACATACAATAATTTCTTCAATAAAGATAGAGTATATCGGGAAAGGACAAATGGGAATTGATTTTTTTTTTAATTTTTAAATTTTATTTTTTTAACATCTTTATTGGAGTATAATTGCTTTACATTGCTGTGTTAGTTTCTGCTGTATAACAAAGTGGATCAGCTATACGTATACGGGAATTGATTTTTTACCTCATGAGTATTTCATAAAAAAGAAGACATTAGTAGACATTTTTAGAAGTATGCTTACAACTTCTTTTGATCTTGTTTGTTTTGCTTTCCAGTCTGTCAAGAAATAGTTATGAACATGTTGTAATACTAAGGTCTTGGGAGACTTGGCTTTGAGTCTATTTCTATTTTGTGTCTTAATTCTTGGGAGACACTAGATTGTAAAATATAGAAAACGTCTAATAATGCAGAAACCCTTCTTTGGAGATTAATGCGAGATCAGATTTGGGGGAAGTGTTGGGATCATTACAGTAAGGTGCCAAAGACACTCTTTATTTAAATAAAATGCCATTAAAGTATTGCACGGAGACTCAGAGGAGCAATATGTACATACTTAGGTGGGTTGTGAAGACTTGAGAACATGACAATATTTATCCTGAACTGCAGCTGCATGCAGCAGAGATGTTTTGATAAACAGAAAAGCATAGAAAGCAAAAATGTTTATCCCCAGGCAACGAGCAGGCTCAGTGATTTCCGAGCTGGTAATCAGACATCATTCTAATAGGTTAAAGGCTGGTCTGTGATAAAAGGCAAAAGGAAAACCACCACCTAAGCTGTCTGCAGGCAGAATTTAAAGGTATGTATATTTTGAAATATTTTTGAACCAAAAACAAATGGTCTCCTCTGAATTATATTAAATAACTAATAATTATAGTTTTAGTTTAGTTTGGAAGATGTCATATTGTGCTTAATTTCTTCATAAACTTCTTTGGATTTGCATCTTTACTTAAAATTTAAAATATATGTAATAAATTAATATTAAACATACATGTTTCTCATTTCAACAAATACTTTAGATGATGAAAGCACTCCAAAAGCAAAAATGGGTGAGACTCTTTGCTTTGAAAAGACTGGGTTGGTTTTCCTCCTTGTGCTGCATAGGGACCCATGTAGCTGGATGGCCAAGAGTCGGCTTGGAAAGGGTAAGGATTCTGAGAGAGACTCTACCATTCTCTCAGTGTGCACCTTGGGCCAATCTCTGGACTTCAAATTCAATGAGGGAGTGTTTTCTTGATATGTTATCTGGTTATCAAAAATGAGATCACCCTAGGCAGAATTGGATATAACTTGTAACAGAGAAAAACCATTGTCCCTTCTGGCAATGCTCACATAATTCCAGGAATTCTGCCTTGCTGCTAAATGTGAGGACAATGACTGTTTACAAAGACACAGTCTCATGAAAACTATGGTGAGGCAGAAATTTGGTCATATTTATTTGTGAATTAAATAGTGAATTAAAAAGTGAAAAAAAATCAGTCAATGAATCATGTTTTGACTTATGTAACAGCTAAGGATTACTGTAATTTTGCTTTTTCTTCACCAAATTTTCAGTTTTACTGGTGGGTTGTTTGCAGGTAGTATGGATACAGGTTTAATGCCTTGCAATATCAGTAGCTGTTATAGCAATTTTCTATTTATAGAGCATAGCCTGTATATGCTTGATGTTATTGATTCTGAAGAAGGTGATGGAAGTATTAACATATCAAGCTGGCTTGCCAAACACACTGTACTGTATCTTATAGCCACATCCATTAACATGGGACTTTTTATATTCACTAAGAAGTCACAAGTAAAGAAAAGAAAATGCTATCTAGCCTTTAATCCCTTGTTTAGATATGATCATTAAATAGCTTTAGAAAACATTTTATACAATCAACTCTGCTAGGGTATGGGTATGGGTAGCTGGGAGTGGGAATCAATAAAATTTAGAAAGGCAGGGAGAGTTGCTGATTTACAGTTATGAGTTCCAGTTGGAATATGTCGAGATTATGAGGCCAGAAGGGCATCAAAAAAGTGATACCAAGCAATAAGTTAAAAATACATGCTGATAGTTTACAAGTGGGTTTAAGAGTTGAGAAATAGATTTGGGGCATAGACTATGAATATAGATTCATCAGGTTGGGTTGCCATAAAAACATACCATAGACATGGTGGTTTATTTTCTCACAGTTCTGGAGGATGGAAGTCTGAGATCAGGGTGCCAATACCATCAGTATCTGGTGAGAAGTCTCTTCCTAGCTTGTAGATGGCTGCCTTCTCACCACGTGCTCACATGACCTTTTCTCGGTACATATGAGTGGAGAGAGAGAGAGCTCTCTGGTGAATCTTCTTATAAGGACACTAATCCTATTGGATCAGAGCCCCACTCTTACATACTCATTTAACCTTGATTATACCCTTACAGGCCCTCTCTCCAGTCACATTGGGAGTTAGGGATTCAACATATAAATCTGATGGAAGGAGACAATTCAGTCCGTAACAGTAGCCAAAGGCAGGGAAGAGGGGGAATCACTGATGCTTTAAGTATAAAGAAATGAGACCCAAAGGAAAAGTCTGGCAGTCAAGAGTAATGAGGACTAAAGAAAACCATTGACTGTAGATATTAAGATGTCATAATGAGAGAAGCACTTCTGGAAGAACAACTAAGGACTTCCAAAAAGTTAGCTGTTCCATTAGAGAAAGAGAGAGATGGTTGGGCGGGGTGGAGCAGAGGGGATACTGGTAAGACCTGTCAACCTGAACTTTTTCAGAACTCCAGAAATCAGTCAGAGTTGCATCAATCCAAGGAGTATTTATTCAAGAAAGACCTTTGAATATCATAAGAACAGAGGGCTTAGTGGCACTTTGTTTTTTACCTTCTCTATATTTATCTCCCTTTCCCTACCTTCACAGTACCTATGAAAATCATCAGCCAAACATGGTAGCTATAAGAACCCATAGCCTATCAACCACTGGAAGGCTAAGACAGTTTTAGAGCCCCTTGAAAAGCTTCATCCCTTAAACAATCTACATACTTAAGAGAATGACCAAAATCTAGAAGACTGACAACACCAAATATTGTTGGGATGGGGTGCAATGGGAACTCTCATATATTACTGGTGGGAATGAAAAATGGGACAGCCATTTTGGAAGATAGTTTGGTGGTTTCCTACAAAAGTAAACATACTCTTACCATGTGATCCAGCAATCATCCTCTTTGGTATTTACTCAAAGGAGTTGAAAAAATATGTACACAGAAAAAAGTGTACATGGATGTTTATAGCAGCTTCATTCATAATTGCCAAGATATGGAAGCACTAAGATGTCCTTCAGTAGGTGTATGGATAAATAAACAGTAGTACATTTTCCAAGACAGTGGAATATTATTCAGTGATAAAACGAAATCAGTTATCAAGCCATGGAAAGCCAATCTGAAAAGGATACATAATTTATGATTCCAACCAAATGACATTCTGGAAAAGGCAAAACTATGGAGACATTAAAAATATCAGTGTTTTCTAGGCTTTGGAGATAAGGAGAGGGATGAATTGATGGAACACAGAAGATTTTTAGGACAGTGAAAATACTCTTTACTATACTATAATTATGGATACTTCTCATCATACATTTGTCCAAACCCATAGGATGTACAACACCAAGAATGAATCCTAAGGTAAACGTCAGATTTTTTGTGATTATATGTATCAATGTTGGATCACTAATGTTAACAAATGTACTACTTTTGTGGGGGATGTTGATAATATGGGAGGGTATGCATATGCAGGGACAAGGAGTAGAGGAGAAATCTCAGTACCTTCATCTCCATTTTACTGTGAACCTAAAACTGCTCAAAAAAAAAAAAATCTTAAAAAAAAGTTTCATCCCCATTGAATTGTCACTATTTCACCTGTCTGGCAGATCTCTGGAAAAGCCTATTAGTAGGGCCTATCTTAATTTGACCTGAGTCAAGAGGTCATTTAGTGAGGACCAAGGACTTGGTTGAAAAAATTCAGCTGCAGTTGTTAACAATTGAAATGGCGATACCAGTTGGGAAAAACAAGAGGCTGACCAAAATCTTAAAAAGAAAATCTGAGGAATAAGCAGTCCATGGGGGGATGTGAAACTCTCTGCCATATTCCTGGAGATCCAGAAGCCCACAGCCATAAGCACAGCTGTGTGCATGCCCAGGAAGTAATTCAGAAGGTTTTATTTTCTTACCTCTGGCTGAATGCTTTGCACAAACAGGAAGTGAAGGCTCAGACAGAGTGCATATGGCTAATTCACTTTGTTGTACAACAGAAACTAACACAGCATTGTGAAGCAATTATACTCCAATAAAGATGTATAAACAAAAAATTCTGGGGTTTTACAGACATGTCTCCAAACATACACACACACACAGAGCTCCTTTTCAAAGGTTTAGAAACTTACTGGTTCAATGCATTTAAGCAAATCCCTGTCCAATCATTGGCTGCTCACTAAACTAAGCAGAAACTTAAATGACTACACATGACAAAGAATACAGAATTTCTAGAATTAGTCTAGAAGATTCATTAAACAGCAGCAACAAAAAACTGTCAGGATGGGGATCTGATTTATTAAATTGTAGTATCAACAACAAAATGTATGGCCCATATACAGGTTTAAAAAAGTCAAAAGAAACCATCCCTGCGGAAGCTCAGATGATGAACTCCCCCCCCCAAAAAAAATCCTTTAAACCAGCTATTAATAATATATTAATAATATATTCACCAAGCTAAAACTATTATATAAAAACTAAAGTGAAAAATTCACTAGTGGAGGGCTTCCCTGGTGGCACAGTGGTTAAGAATCCACCTGCCAATGCAGGGGACAAGGGTTCGATCTCTGGTCCGGGAAGATCCCACATGCTGCAGAGCAAATAAGCCAGTGCACCACAACTACTGAGCCTACACCTAGAGCCCGTGAGCCACAACTACTGAGCCCGCATGCTCTAGGGCCTGTGCTCCACAACAAGAGAAGCCACTGCAATGAGAAGCCCGTGCACTGCAACAAAGAGTAGCCCCTGCTCACCACAACTAGAGAAAGCCCACATGCAGTAATGAAGACAATGCAGCCAATAAATAAATAAATTTATTTTTTTAAAAATTCACCAGTGGGGCTCAACAGCAGATTTGAACTGGCAGAAGAAGTGTAAATTCAAAGATAGATAAATTGAGATTATCCAGTCTGAAGAATAGAAAGAAGAAAGAAAAATGAGCAGAGCCTCAGAAACCTGTGAGACACCATCAAGTGTTCTAAGATGTACATAATAGGAATCCTATAAGGAGAGGAGAACGGGCCAGGAAGAATATTTGAAGAAGTGATGGCTAAAACTCCCCAAATTTGATGAAAAATGTTAATCTACATACCAATTCCAAGAAGGATAAACTCAAAGAATTCCATACCTACACACATTATAGTTATACTGTCAAAAGCCAAAGACAAAGAGGGAGTCTTAAATGTACCAAGAGAAAGCACCTCATAATACATGCAGGGAATTCCCAGTAAGACTTTCAGCTGCCTTGATTAGGAACCATGGAGGCCAGAAGAGAGTGGAATGACATATTCGAAGTACTGAAAAAAAAATTGTCAACCAAGAATTCTATATCCAGCCAAACAATCCTTTAAAACTAAGGAGAAATTGGGCTTCCCTGGTGGCGCAGTGGTTGAGAGTCCGCCTGCCAATGCAGGGGACACGGGTTCGTGCCCCGGTCTGGGAAGATCCCACATGCCGTGGAGCAGCGAGGCCCATGAGCCATGCCTGCTGAGCTTGCGCGTCCGGAGCCTGTGCTCCACAACGGGAGAGGCCACAACAGTGAGAGGCCCGCGTACCGCAAAAAAAAAAAAAAAAAAAAAAAATTAAGGAGAAATTAAGAAATCCCCAGAAAAACAAATTGAGAGAATTTGTCAACAGTAGACATGTTCTGCAAAATAAAGTACAAAGTCCTAACCCAAATCCACATGTAGAAATAAAGAGCACAGAAAAACAATAACTGCATACATGCATAAAAAAGACAGGAAGAACATGTTTTTGTTTGTCACTATTCTCCTATTTGACTTAAAGACAAATGTGTAAAGCAATAGTTTTAAAACTTTGTTGATGGGTTTATAATATATGAAGTTGTAACTTGTATGACAGTTTTAGCACAAAGCAGGGGAGGGGCAAACAGAGCTATATTGGAGCAAAATTTTTTCATACTTTGAAATTGAGTTGGTATTAGTCCTAACTAGATGGTTTTAAATTAAGATGTTCATTACAAACCCCAAGGCAACTACTGAGAAAATCATTCAAAAAATATAAAGAACATCAAAGGAATTAAAATTGTACACTAGATAATATCTAGTAACACAAAAGTACAGAATAATGGAAGAATTGAGGAAGAAATGACATAAGGTGTATAAAAACAAAAAGCATAATGATAGATGTAAGCTCAATCTTATTGTTAATTACATTGAATGTAAATTGATTACAGATCTCAATCAAAATTAAAAATAAAAAAATAAACCACAAAGGAAATTAGAAAATACTGAGATGAATGAAATGAAGACACCACATACCAAAATGTACTTGATGCTGCTAAAACAGTACTTATAGCTGTAAATAACTATATTAAAAAAGAAAATATCCTTAAATCAATAACCTTTTACCTTAAGAAACCAGAAAAAAAAAAAAAGGGCAGACTAAATGGAGAGCAATCAGAAGGAAGGAAAAAATAAAGGTTAGAATGGAAACAAATGGAACAGGGAATGGAAAAACACTAGAGAACATCAACAAAAGTAAAATTTGCTTCTTTTAAAAGATCCAAAATTGCCAAACCTATAGCTAGAATAACCAAGGAAAACAAGAGGAGACTCAAATTACTAAAGCAAGGAATGAAAAAAGGGACATCACTATTGACTTTGTAGAAATTAAAAGGTTTATCAGGAAATACTATTGCATCATATATCTTTGGCTACTGTCTTTATCACAAATTTAGTGCCCCAAACAACACAGACTTATTATTTTATAGTTCTTTAGTTCCAAAGTCTGAAATGACTCTCACTGGGTTAAAAGCAAGGTTTCAGCCAGGCTGCATTCCTTTCTGGAGGCTTTAGAGGAGTACCAGTTTCCTTGCTCTTTCTAGCTTCTATAGGGTGCCCACATTTCTTTGTGGCCCTCTTCCTTCTCCTCTTCCTGTGATGGAGGTATTCTCATTTCACATCAGTCTGACCTCTTCTTTTGCCTTCCTATTCCATGTTTAAGGACCCTAGTGATTACATTGGGCCCTCCTGGATAATCCAGAATACTCTCCCTCTTTTAAGGTCAGCTGATACCTTAATCTCCCTTTACCATTCAAGGTAAAATATTCACAGGTTCACAGGTTCGTGGGCATCTTTGGAGGGCTGTTATTCTGCCTACCAAAATGATAAAACTGGATGCCAATGAAGTAGATAACCTAGATGAAATCGAAAAAATCCCTATAAAGATACAAACTACTGAAACTGACTTTAGAAGAAATAGAAAAACCTGAATATATATATAACAAGTAAATAGATTTTTACTTTTGGGAAGAATTTTTAAAATTCCAACAAAGGAAAGCCTAGGTACACATAGCTTCATTGGTGATCTACCAAACTCTTAAATGAGAATTAATAATATTCCTCCACAAATTCTTTCCCTATCCCCCTGCCAAAAAAAAGAGTAGGACATACTTTCCAACTTATTTTCTGAGGTCAGTGTTACCTGAAACCAAAACTGGATAGACATCACGATAAAATTAAAGGCCAATATCTCTTATGAGTATAGATGAAAAAAATCAACAAAATGCTGGCAAACCAAGTCAAGAAGCATTTATGAAAGATTATACAGCATGACAAATGGGATTTATCGCAGGAGTTTAAGGTTGATTCAACATCTGAAAATCAATCAATATTAGTAAACGACAAAAAATTACATGATCATTTCAATAAATACATAAAAGTTTTTGACAAAATCCATAACATTTTAAAATTCAGGTAAACAGAAGGAGAGAGAGGGCAATAAACTTTAAAGGAGTAAAAGAATCATAGATAAGTCCTGTGAGAAATGGAATGAAGGGAAGAAACTGAGAGGGAAATAAAAAATATAAGTGAGGGAGCATAGTTTGATCATTTTATTTCATGTGAAAAAATACAACTTTCTTTAAATACAGATACATTGCTTCGAATTGATTGATTGCTGGTATTATCAAATTAAAACTATATAATTATCCAATTTATGTACATAAGTGCTTTTCCTCCTCCAAAGTTTGCATGACATTCTAACCCAAGCCAGATCTGAGTTAGGTCTGTGCTGATTCTGTGATTAGAAAATATCAAAACTGCATATTTTCAGCCTTGACCCTCTCAGTCATGAGAGTTGGCCTGTGCCTGGCTGAAGTGTTCATGGTTTTCTCATTTGTTCAGCCCCATAGTAGTTTTTCAGCCTTTGTTGAATGGTTAAAAAATTGTCACAATATTTAAAATATGTGAACTTGATTCATCTGCTTCAACAATTTGATTGTTGCCTCTAAAACTCATATCCGAGGCTGTTATTTTTTTGTCAGTTCTAGCATAAAATGTTTTGAATATTTATTATCTTATTAGAGAATTAGACTTTTATAGGTTTTGTTCCCTAGTATATAGAAACCTTAAGCTCCTAGAAATTCAAGAAAATATTATTGAGAGGTTCTTAGCCTTCTTTTCAGTGTATCAAAAGTACTAATAAAAGCCTACATTTACCTATCATAAGGTTACAAAGAATACCTAAGGAATCACGATCATTCGTTTAAAAATATATTCATGCAATGTGGAAATACATTGCTATAGTTAGATCCTGCTGAATAGAAGCCCTGACTGTATGTCTACCTGTCTTTCTATCTATTTATATGTTAAAACTGGAAAGCTAATGTTGTTTCAAAATCAAATAAGTTGGTAAAAAAAGAAATCTCTTTAAGAAAAATCTGTCTTAAAAAGGCAATATAGAAGTCGTAAACGAAAGGCTTCAGATATTGCCATGCCTACCTCCTTAGGTTGGAGAAGATGTGGAAAAATATATCAATATGTAAATCAAATTTTATGTTTAAAGGAATGATTAGCATCTACTTTAAAAATTGACAAATATTCAGCATTATGGGTTTATTAATTATTTTTAGATTGTCATGGCAAACTTATAAATAGTACATCTTGGGCTTCCCTGGTGGCACAGTGGTTGAGAGTCTGCCTGCCAATGCAGGGGACATGGGTTCGAGCCCTGGTCTGGGAGGATCCCACATGCCGCGGAGCAACTAGGCCTGTGAACCACAATTACTGAACCTGTGTGTCTGGAGCCTGTGCTCTGCAACAAGAGAGGCCGCGATAGTGAGGGACCCGCGCACTGCAATGAAGAGTGACCGCCACTTGCTGCAACTAGAGAAAGCCCTCGCACAGAAATGAAGACCCAACACAGCTATAAATAAATAAATAAATAAAATTTAATAGTGCATCTCAACTAGTATCTTTTGTTTGCATGTAAAGATTCGGAGCAACTAGGCCTGTGAACCACAATTACTGAACCTGTGTGTCTGGAGCCTGTGCTCCGCAACAAGAGAGGCCGCGATAGTGAGGGACCCGCGCACTGCAATGAAGAGTGACCCCCCACTTGCTGCAACTAGAGAAAGCCCTCGCACAGAAATGAAGACCCAACACAGCTATAAATAAATAAATAAATAAAATTTAATAGTGCATCTCAACTAGTATCTTTTGTTTGCATGTAAAGATTTCCAGGTGTGGTGTAGTTTTTGTTTGCCTGTGTCCAGTGGTAATGAATAATTATCAAAAATGGTTCCCCAAATCTAAAGAGATAAGTTTAAAATAAAAACATCATCATAAGTTAAAATAAAAACACCACCCAAAAATGGGTGATGAGAGTTAATGTATGCATGCTAGAAAATATTCTAAGCGTTTTTCTTTCCTTGTGAACTCAGGAAGTCATTACAGCCACTCTATTATCAAATGAGATAGGAAGGACCAGAGAGGTGAAGGAGCATGCAGAGGTGTGCAGCTAGTAAGTGGCCGAACTGAGATTTGAATCCAGACAAGCAGGCCTTCATTCATAATCATTATAGTACACTGCAATTTTTTCTTTTCTTTCATTTAGACAAAACATCTCTCATTCCTCTTTCCTCTCAACTTTACCAACATCCCCGAAGTAAATGCATTAAAAATAGGTTAAAAATGTATTCTTTTAGGAAAAGTATATCTAGATTTTATGGCATTAAAATTGTTGGAGGTTATTCACATGCTTCCATTTTTTCCCTGTCTGGTATAACAGACACATAGTTAATGCTTACATTACTCAGACAGATGAGCAAGTTCAGACATTTTTTTAAGAAATATTATGTGAAAGTTAGACTCAAATGTAGCAAGACTGATCTCTCATTCTGCACATGAAAAGTAATCTCATTATTACCATGGCTGTAGCAATAGTAGATTTTTAAAGGACACCACTGATTGTAGCAGTATCTTTACATTTAGCTTCTGCAAAGAATTACATTTGATACAATTTTAAAGTATAAAATAATCTTGTTAAAACTTGTTTAGGGACTTCCCTGGTGGCACAGTGGTTAGGAATACACCTACCAATGCAGGGGACACGGGTTCGATCCCTCGCCCGGGATGATCCCTCATGCTCCAGAGAAACTAAGCCCATGCACCACAACTACTGAGCCTGCACTCTAGAGCCCGTGAGCCACAACTACTGAGCCCGCGTGCTTCAACTACTGAAGCCCGCATGCCTGGGGCCCATGCTCCACAACAAGAGAAGCCACCTCAATGAGAAGCCCGTGCACTGCAGCGAAGAGTGGCCCCTGCTTGCCGCAACTAGTGAAAGCCTGCCTGTAGCAACAAAGACCCAATTCAGCCAAAAATAAATAATAAATTAATTAATTAATTTTTAAAAAAACTTGTTTAAAAATCACCTTGCTTCTTTGAGACTGAAGACATTATTATTCATGGAAATGAGGTTATATTGTTGGCAATATGTTATTATCCCATTTAAAGGACTATGGATGTGTGTGTGTACTTAATTTAAATAAATTTATTTGGCAATTATTATGGTTAATGGTAAGGTATAAATTATTTTTGTATTACTACTAAGATTATGAATATGAAATTTAGCTTTAGAAAATATATACTACAATTAACAGTTTTTATTGTATGTGTTCAGAATGGTGATGAAACAATTTTCTACAAAGAATAACCATTCTTTTAGATCTTTAGAGCTATTGATACCATCCACATATGTACCACAAATAAAGTGAATTGAGGTTTTGTTTTGTTTGCTTATTTATTTTTAATCCCAGTGCTTTTGCTCTGCTCACATTTGCTCTATGACAAATAAAAATTTCTGAACTTGGAACTAAGGATGTGGTTTATAACCAAACTTGAACAAAGATTACTGGTCCATCTGATTATTATTATTATTATTATTTTTATTTATTTATTTTTTTTTTGCGGTATGCGGGCCTCTCACTGTTGTGGCCTCTCCCGTTGTGGAGCACAGGCTCTGGAGGCGCAGGCTCAGCGGCCATGGCTCATGGGCCTAGCCGCTCCACGGCATATGGGATCTTCCCGGACCGGGGCACGAACCCGTGTCCCCTGCATCGGCAGGCGGATTCTCAACCACTGCACCACCAGGGAAGCCCCCATCTGATTATTTGACTAGTTTTCTTATCATCATTCTTAAATGAATATATAAACATGTTTTTATTTAAAATATGCCATATGCAAGATATTATAACATGTAAGCTAACTTAATTCTCAGACGTAAATCTTCATTTAAAAAGCACTAATAAGTTAATGTGTTTTCTCATTTTAAACCACAGTGTTATTGTATATTTGTATTAATGGGCAGTAATAGCAACAGCATGTGATACTCGGTGGTTATTGCCTTCTCTCTTCAGTGCTAAATATTTTGGATTTATCATATTTAATAATAACCATAGGTAAAGTAAGGGATATAATTTATATCCATTTACAAATACTCAACTGATACTTACAGAATTTAACTAACTTGCTCACGGGCATACCAGGAGGAAGCACAGGGCCAGATTTTAAATTGAAGACTTCTTACTCTAGAACCTCTGTATTTAACCTATTTTGAACTCTGAAAGAATTTCATAAAGCAATATGCTTTTGAACATGCAGCTTTCATGCTTTTACGTGGATAAACCTGGGAATGTCAAGTAGTTGTGAAAATACCATTTCTGTATCAGCTACGGTCAGTTCATCTCCTACCATCCCACTTCCTTGGCATTGCTGATTCCCAACTCCTACTCTCCCCTCTTTGTATTCTCTCCAGGCCAGATCCTGGGGGAAAACTCATGAAAGCACCTGGGAAAAGAAAAGAGGAAAGATGAGGTAGTAGAGGAGAGCAAATTCCTAGAGTCTCCTCATTCAGTCTTTGCTTCTTTTGGGCATCAACAAAGTAATACAAAGTGTAGGTACAAGGATGAAAAGGCAAAGGGCCAGTGTTCAGAGGTTTCACAACCTGTAATTAATGCGGCAATTGCTGACTGCAGTTCTGTCCATGTTAACTACTGCCTTTTATTGCAGTCCTGCCCATCTTCTGTCCTGAAATGCCTAAAATATACCGAACCCAGTTTTTCTCTAAGATGTAGCTGAGTCTTAATTCATTCTCTAATGTACAAAAGCCCACTACAAAATTTATCTATTATTTAGCTTTCACTATCTTATAAAGAAAAAATAGGTTAGGACTAAAATGGAGCTGATTTCTTCTAGAATCCCTTTAAGTAATTTGTGTGAGACACCTTCATTAAAAACTCAAGGGCCTAAGTATATGCTTCAGGAAAATATACCTTGAAGAGAATTTGTGAAAACAAGCGGTGCAGTTCCTTTGTGAGTTATAGAGGGTAATCCTTTTTGAAATAAAAGTGAGAATTTAACATTAATTCATTCAGTTTACTGTGAGCCTAAAATGAACCAGATACTGTTCTAGGCACTAGGTCTCAAAGTGAACAACGTTAAAGGCCTTGGCTTTATAGAGGTTCACTGAAGAAAAGAAAGAGGCTAACCCAGGAACTAGAGGAACGAAGAAACACTTTTGAGGTTTTAAATTAATCTGAAGCCCCAGACACACAGCCCCAGTTCTGGAGCTCTCCTCCCCCGCTACTCTTCTGGGTTATCCAGACCCCTTGTCAAAACCAAAGGAGCTTCCCTTTGTGGCTTTTATGAGTTTCCATTTCTAATGGAGACAGAGGAAAAGTTCTTCATATGTGTGGAATAAATGCTTGACATCCCAACTAAGGGCTTTGAATTTGTCTTCCCATAGAAATGTGACGGTTCTCTTCATAGTCAATGGATATTGCTGCCTGCTCCAATAATATTATGACTTAAGTAGATTCTGTGAGTCAACAGGGATGTGTGTAGGTTTATATATAAACCTACACACACAAAGACACAACCTCAAATAAATGAGTGCAGATATATTCCTATTACTCTTGGAAACATATATTCAGAAGCAAATATTACATAAAATCGGTCCACATTATTAATTGATGAATAATTGCATGTTCTGTGCTTCCTGATTGTGACCAGCTGACCTCCTTGAGTGCTTTCTGCCAGGACTCTTCCCATCATACCCAGTTACATGCTGCTCTCAGACTGCGCCTTGTTAGTTTGCATTTCTTGTCTTTGCCAGATTGTCGTCCCTGTTAAGCTCTATCATTTTGCCTGAACCATGTTTTCCGAGTTCATATTAAAAGGAACCTCCGGGGCTTCCCTGGTGGCGCAGCGGTTGCGCGTCCGCCTGCCGATGCAGGGGAACCGGGTTCGCGCCTCGGTCTGGGAGGATCCCACATGCCGCGGAGCGGCTGGGCCCGTGGGCCAGGGCCGCTGAGCCTGCGCGTCCACAAAAAAAAAAAAAAAAAAAAAAAAAAAAGGAACCTCCTATGTAAAATATTTCCCCCCACTATCTGTAACCTCCCCTCTTGTGAATAATCATAAAATTCTGTTTGCATTTATTTCACGGTACAAATATACCATTTGGAGTAATAGTTTTGTCATTCTCTTAAACCCAGCATGCTCTCCATTTCACCATCATACCAGTTATTTAAAGGCAAGGATTGAGTTTTAAATATCTGAATATTCCTTGAAAGTACCTAGCACAGATCACATACTTTGGTGAACACAGCTGGTTCATAAACTGGGCTACCTTATTCTCAAACATCTCAGTAAACACATGATTCTTAAATTCACAATGCACTTGATGGACATGGCTTTCGAATCCTTCCCACTATCTTCTTTATTTCTGTTTGTAGCACACTGCTGTATTTGAGACTGCTGCTGGGTTTTCATATTATCATTATTAAATAATCAGTGTAAGTATCCAAGCAGGTTGTCTTTTTCCCTTTGACTGTGACCGTGACAGAGTTGTTAAATGTCATTGATTGACACTGCAGATTTGAAATGTATTTAAAGGTAGAAAGCTTTGTTGGCAGAAATTCACCTGTGTAAATAATACATCATAAGTAGCACCCTGCATAGTTTTCCTTGGCTTTTGGTGTGTATGGATAAACCTTTAATCTATGGCTTTCATTCTTGTTTACAATGTATATCAAATCATGAACATACTCCTTTTTGAAAAACAAAGTGTATCTAGCACATGATACCTGCCCCTGTTCTAATCTTTTCTAGTCTATAAAAACATGAGATGTTTTCAAACCAAATATTGAGTCTGTCTGACCACAAAATGGAGATTTCTTTTTTAAATAAAAGTGTGTGTTGATGGGTTTTATGGTACGCAGATTAAACTGCTTTCCAACCGTTAAATATGGACACTTAAATACATTTCGGGCTTAGCCATCAGCTTTTAGTGGCATCAGACATTCTATTTTGTCCTTTTATTTGCACAAATATTATTAAACACAGCCAACAGTGACAGAATTAATTCATTGATATAAAACTCATTTGTCACAGAATTTGACAGATTTTTACAATACCAATATGAGGCTAGGAGTTTTCATTTCAATACTGAACTTGGTGTTGCTTAGGTGAATAGTAAAAATGATTCTTTTCTGAAAAAAAAATCAATTTTAGTTGGTACAGATCATATAGATCATTATTTTATACCCACTTTTCTTAGTACTGTTATTTTGGTGAATTAGATCAAATTTAGAAAAGGTTGGTTTACTTTTAAAAATAAATCTAGCCTTAACCTGCATATCTCTGGTAACACAAAGTAGTTATAAGACCAGTTCTTTCATACTGGTCCTGTGTTGTGACTCTCGTGGTATCTTTATTTCTCTCTACAGATTTGATCCCCTTAGATAATCTTTGTATTCTCCAGTCAGATTGGCTGTGAGAACTGGTCTGATTAGCTTTGCTAATTAGAATCAATGTAATTGTTTCACATTGTTCTTTTGGGCAATTAAAAAGCATGTGCAGGGCTTCCCTGGTGGCGCAGTGGTTGAGAGTCCGCCTGCCGATGCAGGGGACACGGGTTCGTGCCCCGGTCCGGGAAGATCCCACATGCCACGGAGCGGCTGGGCCCGTGAGCCATGGCCGCTGAGCCTGCGCGTCTGGAGCCTGTGCTCCGCAACGGGAGAGGCCACAACAGTGAGAGGGCCGCGTACCGCAAAAAAAAAAAAAAAAAAAAAAACATGTGCAGGTTAGGAAGCACGTATTTTATTATACTTGTTAGTCCGTGACTACAAGTTTGAAATATACAAATTGTACATTTTATAACTGGAAAGCAAGTTAAAGGCCACTCTAACCTGCTAATGGTTTTGTAAAAATCAAAAGTGTTTAAACACTTAGTCTTATAACTGTTTAATCCTGAACACAATTAAATTTTTGATAACTTATTTTCTCACTGGTGATATTAACCCCAGCATTTAGTCTATGACATACTTTCTAATCTTTATATTTCAAATACCTGGACATTATCTTTAGTTCTTTTGAATATGTTTACTATTAGAACTTTATATGATCTAATCACAAACCTTCAATATATTCCTGAGGAGTAGTGAAGAAGGTTGGCCAAATATTTCACTGGTAAATATAATGGAAAGATACTGGGTTAAAGGAAATTAATCGGGTTTGTTTACCACAAGTGTCCTTACAGCCTTTATATGTTAATGTACTTTGAGATACATGCAGAGAGGATTCATAGGCTACGCTCTCCCCTTTTTTCCTTAGAAAATCTCACTGGACTAGTGCTGTGCTGTATTCACTTTGCTGAATTATATTTTAGTGCTTGATATCTTACACAGCATCTTTCAAACACATTTCCCTTGATGAGTTATGGATTGTTTTGGAGTCTGATGGCTAGATTAGATGATTTATGACAGTAACTCTAGGACTGTGCATGAGAAAACTCGATATTTTTGAATCATATGAGTAAATTCATTTGAAGTGGCAAGAAAAAGGATCATTAACTTATTAACCATGGGGAAAAGCTGGAAAACTGATAAAGTCACCTGCTCAGAAGTTATATTCCATTCACTGTTTTGGACCATGCCTATGTCGTTAACTCCTTTAAATTAGAGTATTAACACTTTAACCAACTTCCCCCTTGTTTCAGGGTTAGTGCTTACTCTCTGCTTGACCGTCTTTAGGCATTAAGGGTTAATAATAATTATCCACGACACAGTGAGCTTTGTGCCTGAGGTGATTTGTTACACATTCATAATTGAAATTATTAATTATATTATTTTCTACATCTTACGTTTTTCTACTCTCTATTCTTGTTAAAAGTGTGTATGCATTACTTTTTATAACCTGAGAAACGAAACACAGTCATAGATCTATTTTCTAATTCAACAGTCTACCACATCTTTGCATTAACCAGTTATCGATATTTAGAAATTAGTTGATGATACAAAATATAAGAGAAATAAATTAGAAGTTTTACAACATTTTAGAAATTTAGTGTCAAAAATTTTTAATCTAATTTAATTGATTTGTTTTTATTAGTTGACTTGTGGATAGATAGTTTTTCTTAAATTTTTTTACCAATACAAATTTACTGTTTTACCTAAATGATGGTATAATGTCCTTGACCTAGGAATGATTTTTAAATGCTGTCCCTCTTTAAACTATACTGTAGTCTAAAGGCTAAAGTAAGTGTTGACTCTAAATTTACCGGTAAGAACATGAAATATTGCCAGGGTTAAAGGAAAGTTGAAAGAACATCAGCTAGACTAGTTGTAGTCAATCTCTGACTTCCCTTGTGTGCTAGAAGACTAAACAAATGTGCTTCCTAGAGGTTTTTGCAAAGCCGATGGAGAGTTTGCTACCCACACATCTTTTCAGAAATAAACATGAGTTTTTAAATGTCTGTTAAGGGCATCATAAAAAGAGATTATCCTTTTCATGAACTATCAGGGAGAAATAAGTACTTTGTTGGAAATAAATATTTTGTCTATAAAATGCACTGTCCTCTCAATTATTTACTATGACCATGTAATCACAGAACCATGGAACACACAAGTAGTGCTTTAAGACTATGGAATCCATTCTTTTGCCTCCAAGAGATGCTTGGTAACAAAATAATTATTCCTTTCTTAGCCTTCCTCTTCCTCTTCCTCCTCCCCTCCTCTCTCTCTCTCTCTCTCTCTCTCTCTCTCTCTCTCTCTCTCTCTCTCTCGCTTGACTGAGGAAAGTAGATAATAACACATTGAGAGAATAGCTCAGTAAATAAAAATATTCTATGCTGAAAGGAGGTTATAGTGCCGGAATTTGGCTTCTTTTAGAAGACAAGCCTTGTGTGAGTCTCCCTATTAAGCAGAGATGGATTCAGGCTGCTCAGGGGAAGTGCAGCCAGAGGCCTGGGGGACAGCCCAGGGCATTGGAAAGTGATAGAAAAACTTCAGAAAAAGTGGTGTGTTTTCAAAGGAAACTCAAATACTATGAGAAAATTAGGGGTTGGAGTTGTAGAAACTGATCCAAGTTATCATAAATATCAAGAGCTAGAGCTATAAATTCAATTCTTTTTTTTAAATTCCAAAACAGATGGTTCTTCTGAAAATTTACTATTTGTAGGCAGAAAAGACTGAAAGAGTAAAGGACATAAAGAGGACAGAGGGAGGAGATGTCTTTATGGGGGCAAAGTTTATTTGATAAGAGAGATGACTGAAACATTAGGGCTGAGCATAAGTACCAGAAACATGACTTTAGAAATTAAACTGGAATTTCCATAGTATAGCAGTGAGGGAAAATCATGTGATTCCTGGCTGCTGTGGCTGCCTTCTGCCTCCAGACATATTTTGTTTGTTTAGCAAAAGAGTTTTGGTTTTATTTTTGGTTTCTTTTTGTTCTTAAATTGAATCATTACCTACATTTACAAACTAGGAGATTATACCCAAAAGTCTTTATTTCCTGCCACTTTTGAAAAGTCTTAAACTGGCAAGGCTTAGTCTTATTCCTGTGTGGCCACAATTTTCAGTAGAGATGATGAACAGCTAACTCCCTTCAGACAGGACATGCATTCTTCCCTTCATCCAGGGACTCACCGCAGCCTGCTTCAGACACTTACATTCCTTGCTTGGCATATGTAGGCATTTGAATTTTTAAATTTTGAAAGAGTGAGTAATGATCTGATCTTACATTATAGAATAAAAGTCATTCCACATGTATTTATTAATTACCAGGCATGCATCGGGTGCTGATCTAGGACCTAAAATATAGTGCAGTGAAGAAACCAGAAAAGTTCCTCCATGGAGATTCTATTCTAACGTAGATGGCAGGCAATGACTAGTATAATCAGCTAAAATATATAGTGTGTTGGTGATAAGTGCTAAGGAGAAAATAAAGCTGGAAAGGGGACAGAAAATATCACTGGGTTACTATTTTAGACAGGGTAGTTAGGGAAAGTCTTATTGAGAAGGTGACATTTGTGTAAGAACCTAAAGAAAACAATCCCTGTGACTCTTTGAGGGAAGAGTGTTCCAGGCAGAGAAAAAAAATCTAGGACAGATGCCTGAATGGATTTGCTAGTGTGTTAAAGGAACTTTAAAGAGGCCAGTGTGTGTGTGTGTGTGTGTGTGTGTGTGTGTGTGCGTGCGTGCGCGTGGGTGGGGGGTTGCATAGAGTGAACCAATAAGAGCGGTAACAAGGGTTTGGATCTGAAATGCCTTATAAATTGTTAGCAGTCCAACTTTCACTCTGCATATGAACTGTATGTCCATAAATATTAGGCCCTAAAGGAGTTGCGTTTATGCCAAACTTGCTGTAAGCTACAAATATTCCCCAATTCTCTGAAATAAAAGTAATGGTAACCTGTGCTCTTTACCTAGATACTCCATTGCAATAGATTGCTTGGAAGAAAGGATGCAGGTTGGACAAATAGATAAGAGAATCAGAATGGTTAGATGCTAATCCTGATCCTCTTTTGATTGTTGAGTAATGTTCCAGTTATTCATTCATTGCCTCTCAGCTTCAAATCCACCCTTCATTACCTGCTCAGCTATAGAGGAGTTAGATCCTTTAAGCATTTTTCCTTTGCAGTAAACGCAAAATTAAGCTTTGTCAGTAGAGGGTGCTAAAGCAGCATAGCAGAAGGAAGAGTGTTTCCCTTACTGGTTCTGGTGTGAATCTGTTTTGCTTCTTGCTTTTAGTGCAAGAATGCTGGTGTAGGAACATACAGCGGTACCCTGCTTCAACCCTACACCAGAGCATGCAGTCTGATGCACCATCTTGCTGTAGCTCTCCCAGTGGGATACCGTATGTAGTAGTTCTCTTGCTGCTCTGCTGGTGAGCAGGCTCTAATACCCTGACTCCTTCAGTATGCCCACCTGCCAGCCTTGACCAGCCTGCACTCCAAAAGATATTTCCTGCTTGCCTAGCAACTGTAGACCAGCTCTGGCCTGGACAACTCAGCGAACTTCTCCAATTAGACCTAATTCCAGACTTGGAGAGGTCTCCTCACCTGTCCAAGCTGTACCTTCCTCAGGTACTCTCCCTCAGCTCTAGAGTTTTCTCCTGAGCTCTCATTACACCTTTATATTGAACTTATACTTAATAACTCTTTGTTATTTAATAATTTAAATATCATTTCATTTGTATTTACTGTATATCATAATTCTTGGTATTAACTTTTGCCTGTTCAAATCATTGTATGGTTTCTGACCTGATTGGACCCTGAATGATACAGATGGTAGAGCAAAATATTAATTCTGAAACTTACAGACACATGTTTATTTTTTCAGTATTCTCAGGGACGCATCAAGTTGAAAAAGTCAGCCAAAGCATTACTTGACTTGCAGTTATCAGAGAACTCAAGAGTGAGACTAGCATGACAGGTGGGGTAAGAGAGGCAGCTGATAGAGGTGCAAAGCACTCTTGACTAGCAAAGTGAACTTAATAAGGAATAGAAAGATATGGCTTAATTCAGGGACATGCATATTTATTGAGCAATTTTTACATGCAAAGCAACTGTGTCACTTGCTCTGAAACTTACAGTGATTTTATTCACTATATATATTTGTTGAGCAACAGTTAAGTGCTGGCACCAGATAACTTCTGGGTAATTCCTAGGATAACCACAGAGTGTAGACAGGAAATTTCTACCTTTCAAGTAACTTAGAGTCCTATGTGGAGGGAGGGGTCAGCAGGAGACAGGGAGGGATGGAGGGAGAGAACATGGGTGGGGAGGGGTGGGGAAGAAACACACATACACACACACTCACACACTCAGAGTCACATCATGATGTGATAAGACTTGTGATGGGGGTGATAGAGAAGTAATAGAAAGGTCAAGTATATCAGTCATGGGGAGAGGTGGAGATGTTTTCAGTGTGAGCAACCTTTCAGTTAAGGACCCCAGTCTATAGATATTGCATTGTTATCTTTATGTATAACACTAAATCTCCATAAGTTAATTTCTGAGACCACTTAGTCTCATTACAAGACTTAGACACTTTGACCTACCACTTACTGGTCTTGAACAATAATTTACTGAATCACCTGGTAGTCGAATAATGAAGTCAACTTCTTAGATGCTACTCAACACTCATGGAATAATTTGCTGGCCAGATTCTGCTAATTAGAGGAAAATAATTAATTCACAAATTGGAAATACCATGCTAATCACAAACAGTCAAACTTTAATAAAACATTAGGGCAGTAAAAGCACCCAATAATTTTATTTCATCAATAAGCCATGTATATCCAGGGCATACATTTACATATGGTTAAAATGTGTTAGCACAGATTCAAAACAGCATACCTTTGTTTAAGTACTGCCTCTTTTAAATAATAAGGACTTAAACCCATCCAACATTGTAATTTAAATTGCAAATAGAAAAACACAGAGGATCTATTTATCTGAATCTGTATGGTCTTAAACATCAGTGCTGGTAACTGCTTTTCATTTAACAGTATTTTTTTCCTATCATATAAATAATACATTAGGATATAAAACTGCCCACCTGTGCTGTACATGTTTATTATTCATTATGTTTTCTTGGGAAGTTTGGTTCCGAAATATTTATTAGTATGAACTCATCGAGTTGTTTTATCCCTCAGGAGTACGTTGAACTCTTAATCCTGTTCTTTTGAGACTCCGTGAACCCTGGAATTAATATGGTAGCTGAAATAGGGGAAAGTTTAAACCACACTTCTTTGGCACAGGATCAATGGATCTGTTCCACTGTAAACAAATGTTGGTTCAGTCAAATTAGCCATCTGTCTCTGATGAATTTAAACAGTAATGTGACACATTTTAGTACTGTAACAAGCTTTTGCTTATTTTTAAGTTTTTACAGTGAGAAGGTATCAGTGGATAATAGTAGGCTCCAGGCTTCCTCTTCAGAGGAATTCTTGAATTGCACTGTTGCATCCCTCTTCCATATCAACAGCTGTTGCAATTTGTTACAGCTGCACATTTGAAGGAACTTTCATTTCTAGATTCTACAGTTCTTAAATTCTTCCTTAAATTCTTCTACAGTCACTTGACCTCTTTTCAAAGTCTTTTTTCTTTGTGGGTTAACCAATTTAGTCTGCCGTTCTTCCGTGGAGTGGTTATAAGCTTTAACTACATGCTTAGAGTTAGTGCCATACTTAACTTTCGAATAGACACAGAAGGTGTCTGCTTCTTTTGTTATATGACTAACTGTGGGGCGAGATCATATATTTAGGGGAATTAGATCACTGAAATGCCTTGATGGCCAAGCTATATGGAATATTCATGCTGAGCTGTCAATATTGGTGGTGGTGTAAATGAAAGCCTTTTACTTCTTACAAAGAAGTTATTAGTAATTCTAGATTGTCTTGCTGGAAAATTTTCACATTATTACAAACTCTCAATTATGTCTCACAATGGTGTGGATATATTCTGGTATTTATTCTTCACCACTGTTTCAACTGGTATGTTTATTGACTAGTGTGATCAACTAGTTAATGGAGTACTTGTGAACTCTCAGTCTGAGTAATAAAACACTTGGAAACTCCCATCTGCTTTAGCAATGTAAAGCTCACAAGAACTTTCATACTTCACAATAGACATAAGACAATTATTACTTTTTTGTATGTGCTAATGTTGACATCACATCTGTACACACAGTGCCCAAGGCTATAGATGTGCTCTATAAATATTGGACCAACAGCTGGAGGGGAAACATATGTCTTAGTTCATTCAGGCTGCTATGACAAAATACCATAGATTGGGTGAATTAGAAACAAAAGAAATTTATTTCTCATAGTTCTATAGGCTAGGAAGTCCAAGATCAAGGCCCCAGAAGATTTGGTGTCTGGTGAGGACCTGCTTCCTGGTTCATAGACAGCTGTCTTTTGCTGTTCCCTCACATGGTGGAAGGGGCAAGGAAGCTCTCTAGGGTCTCTTTCATAAGAGCACTAATCCCATTCATGACGCTCATGACCTAATCACCTTCAAATACTATGACATTGGGGATTAGGTTTCAACATACGAATTTGGGGGAACACAAACATTCAGTCTATGGAGACATTTAAACTTGTTTTAATAATGCATTTGTATGTATTTTATTTGGTAATTTTTATTTGCTTAACTGTTTTTGTGGTAGGTTAAAGTATGGGCCCTAATTCTTCACCGTGCCCTATGTCCAAGCCCTTGCCCTTTGTCTTGTGTCTTTGTAGTTCTTCCAACTAGAGTTAGAAATCCATTTCCTGATTTGGGTTTAGCCAAGTTATATGCTTGGATCAATGGGATGTTAACAGAGCTTGGGAGTGGTTTGTTATGCATTATTTTTGTGGCTAAAATTTTGACTGACACTGTAGCTTTTATTGTGTATATGCATTGACTTTAGAACTATTGTTTTGGAAGTTAAAGAATATGAAAAATTTCAGTCGGCATCTATTTCATGTTTACTTGTCCTTTTTTTTGGTCTGTGAGTTACTCATATAGGACATCACCGTTCCTAAGACCCATAATCTCCCTCTATTATTTTGTCTGTCACTATTTTACTGAAATCCACTCAACTCAGAGCCACTGCTTCTACCTCCTTTGTAACCCAGAGCTGACTAAACCCTTTCCTATTGTCTGGGTGATAACTGCAAACTCCTCACAATGACTGCCAACTCCCTTACAAAATCTTTCAGAGCAGCCCTTTCCCCTGCCCGCTAATGTAAGACAGGACATTACTTCCATTCCAGTTAAACTGTTTGCACTTGACTTAACTTTCCAAAGTCAGGAGTTAACCTTTAGAAACTAATAAGTTCCTGACTTAACATCTGCATGCCCAGGAGAGGAAAACAAAATGGCTTCTTCCAGAACAAAGAATCTGCCATAAATAGGATTTTCTGTTTCTGTTATTAGAACCACTAAAAGCAAATAACCGTCCATTTTAGATATAGAAGTTTTATCTTTATTATTAGTTTTTGTGTACTCTTTTATTGAGTTGGTCAGTCAGGTGTGGCTACAAGAGGAGACTGAGGAGAGGCTCAGGAAAAAGCTAAGTGTGTTATACTCACAGGTCTTAGATATGGGATGAAGAACACATAGTACAAGGCCATGTGGAAGAACGCCAGGGTGGTCAGGAGTCAGAACACGGGAGCAGGGGAGTGCTTAGGCCAATGGCCTTGTTTGGGGTTTCCCTAGGAAAGGCAAGTCAGGGCAGGGTACACAGTTTAGGATTGGCTAGTTTGAATAATTTTGGTGGGCTTTGGGCTATACAGCTGTTCTCTGGTTGTTGGTACTGGCCCTGGGGTGATTAAGACAAAGGAATACTGCCTCCTGGAGAGAACAGACCCCATAGAGGAGATGTGTTTGCATATCAAAGGTCTGCTCTTGGCTGGGCCCTTTGCTGTCTCTAAGAAATATCCACCAAAGGAGGAGCAGTCTCTCACAGGCAGAAAGATTTCAAAAAATCCACTTCATATTATACAGAAAAATTTTAAAAATACACACACATATACTCAACAATACACTAGTTGTCAAGTCTTCAGGAATAAGAAGGTCCAGTGTCAGTGCATCCTGTTACCTGAAAGAAATTGTGTAAGTGACATACATGGAATTTATATTACTGCTTTTTAATTTTTTCATTTTGCTAGATAGGAACTAAAATATGGCGTGAATCAATGTTCAACACCTGGCAATCCTAATGATGACAAATAGATTGTGAAGAAACAAAAATGAAAACATGTTGTCGTATGAATGTGGTTATCTGGCACATAACTTTTCACAATTCAGTTTCTAATTTTGAGACACAGTTTATGTTTCCCTAGGCTCTACCTGAGTGGCTTTCACAAAAGGCTGCAAGAAGCACAGTAGTATTGTGTTCTTTGAGTTCTGTCCAAACAGATCTGTGAGACATTCAGGCCCTTTAGTTTCTCTCCAGATACTTTGGGAGTTACTGGGGAGGCTCTACATTATATGCTTCACTGTGGTCCTCTCATCTATCACCTGCTGTCTAATATTTTCAACCTTTCCTGCTATTGGTGACTAATATATTCTCCCAAAGTCCTCAGACCTGGTTCAGTGTTCTTATCAAAACAATCTGTGCCCATGAAGCTACTATATTTGCTGGTGCCAAAGCTGTCAGATTCAAAGCCAGTACTTTTCCTTGTTACTTGCTTTTTTATTGAAGCCACCAGCCTCCCACTCACTGCACCTCCACCCTGGGATTTTTGTATGAGGACCTGAAGACTGGACCACAGATCAATCAGAGTGACAGATGTCTTCCTCACCTTAAAGCACTCTTACCTCTTTAATACTAGCTCACTGCCCTTGAATGTCTATTGAGCCTCACATCTCAACCATAAGATTTTTTTTCCCAGAAGTTTTCTCTAACATGAAGCTCCCTAGTCATATCCAGACCCATCTGAATACTACGGTGAAAAGGTTTAGTCTGCTTAAACTAGGACCTCCTATGAAATATAAGGAATTTCTCCCAGTGATGAATTTGACCACTTCAGTTGTATTTACCATGACTAAAGGAATGTCAAATTGTACTTATTTGCTTTCTGTCTTTATTAATCAAAGAATAGAATAATAATTAACGCTATTTAACAAATAGATATTTGGGACCTACTGTGTATCATGTCTTTTGCTGATTCTGGAGCTAATAAAACAATCAATAACAAGTGATTTATTCTTCTAAATAAGTGTACAGTCTACTAAGGACATATATTCATTAATAATACATTCAGGTGATAGGTAGAGGATATCAGGGCATAGGCAGCATAATGAGGTCATAATTCTCAGATATGCAAATTAGAACATAGGTATGGTAGTATATGCTTTTTAAAATTATATTCTAGATATGCAGTTGTGTTTTGAGCATCCTCCCTATGTTTGCAGAGGTGGAAAAAAATGGATGGACGGACACATACCCTTCGATTACTTTATTCCTCCAAGCATTTAACCGGGCCTTAGATAGGTGCATTAAACCATTTGATCCAAACATGTATGTCAGGTTGGAATTATTATTGATCAATCAATAAGTCCCAACACATGTATTAATAATCAACTTTGGGATTTTCCGCAGTGCTGGATATTGTGGGACTGAGGAGAAAGGACAGGAGGGAAGACGATCTGTGCTTAGAGTTTGTCACCTGATGCGCCTAGTTTCAGACGTTTTTACTTTCCTTCCCAGCATCTATTTCCCCTTCTCTCCACTCGGTACCCTGATTTTCCTTTGAAGGATTCATCTGCCCTCATTGTAAGCCTTGTGTTATGGGAAGACTTGAAGCTTCCTCCGACTCAGTAGAGCCGTCTCTGATCTCAGTGATTGGTTTAGGGATGTACGTCTGACCTAAATCAGACCAAGAGAGAAGTAACCCCGGGATTTGTGTGGAAGCTGTCAGAAGAGATGTTGTCTTCTGCCCTGGAGAGTGTGTTGTGAGGATTGGAGAACTGGAGCTGATGCAGCCATGCTGCTGTCATGAGGGAAGGACATGATGCTGTTTCAGTGGCCACGGTATGAAGGCTAAGATGTCACTCCTTCTGTAGAAGGTAGAAGAGGGAAGGACACTGAAATCCGCAGCACTGTTGTAAAGACTTTCTGTGAATTCATTTAATCCTTATATAAGGATTATAAGTTAAAAGTTGGTGTTATTATCCACATTTTATAAGCAAGGGACTGAGGCTCAGATAGGTTGTTGCATACCTAATAATATTGTATTTATCTGATGGCTGTGTCTAAAATAGTTCAAACACTTTCCTTTCCCTTTTAATATGGGACTTCGTTAGTACTGGCTTTTGCAGGACAATGTGACATGTGCACATCTTGTGATCATACACCTTGTATCCTCATTTTGAGAGTGATCATATTTGAAGTTCTGCTGAAATAGAGGTACCAAACTCCCAATGTTACATCTTCTACCCTGCAACTCAGTGTCAATTTTCTAGGCAAATTTTAACCCCCTTTGGAAAATTAATTTTAGCCTGGAAACCTAATGGAATGTAGATTACATGGGTTTAATTAACTTAAAATTCAGATAAGGAAACCTTTAAGGTGAATGCTAGAAGAAAATTATTCTTTGTTTTATTTTACCTATCATTTTGAGTGCTGCTCCCTCATGTTTCCAAGTAGCAAAAATTCAAACTAAAGAAAATATGATTCCTGTGTGGAAAATGCTTGCAGTTGTGTAAATGTCATAGCCATACATAGCCTGCAACTCCTCTGTGCATCTGTACAATTGCTTTGAATGACAGGATTTCCAAAATAGAAGAGTCTCCAGCTGTGACACGCAAAACAACATTTAGTCAAACACGTAGACTTATTTCTTTTTTTTTTTTTTTTTTTTTTTTTTTGTGTGTGTGTGGTATGTGGGCCTCCCTCTGCTGTGGCCTCCCCCGTTGCGGGGCACA
>NC_041224.1:129868719-129950178 GCF_002837175.3 Physeter macrocephalus | reverse complement strand
CAGCGGCCATGGCTCACGGGCCCAGCCGCTCCGCGGCACGTGGGATCCTCCCAGACCGGGGCGCGAACTCGGTTCCCCTGCATCGGCAGGCGGACGCGCAACCACTGCGCCACCAGGGAAGCCCCGTAAACTTATTTCTTACCTACCGAAAGAGATTCTCTCTCCAAGTAGAGCTCTAGTTAACCATTCTCAGTGTTTTTCGTGAAAGAAAAGAATTCAGAAATTCAGGTCAGGAGTTCAGAATGCTGGAACAGAGCTCTCTGTAAAAGGTCACTAAGGGTGTGGAAATGATGAAAAATGGGAGAAGAATTCTCCATTTTTCCTTTACAAAAATATAGCTTTTTTCTTTTTTATTACTTAGTGAAATATTCTCTATAAAAATGCAAATAATAAATGTTCATGGTAGATATTCCAAGAAACAATGGAGCTAATGTGCATCTCTGATTTGTAGTTTTTTCAGGATGGTTATATGAAAAGGGGCTCGCTAATACAGTAAAGAGCTGTATTGCAGATGTAGTTTGTTATGAAAAGTCCTTAAAATCTTTCTCACTGATACTCTAGGAGGTAATGATGTCTGCCTCTTGTCCAGAAAGCTTTATGAAACTGTTTCGTGGAATACAGATAGTCTCTACCCAAGAGTGGGTGTTCAGATAGATAATTTTCTCTGTATAGTAGACGGATTGTCTTACAAAATGAAATCTATTGATAATCCTTATTCATGAGCTTCCTAGTTCGATGCAAAAAGACCATTTATTTTAGGCTAAGTAAAATTATAAAACATTATTTGATTTAGTCAATTCAGTCTAAAAGCTAATACATCCGAAAGAAAATCAGTCTTAAACGTCATTTCTATTACACAGATCATTAAAAAAATAACCTGGTTAAATGTAACTTTTAAACATTTGTTATACCGAATTTTGTTGGCATAATGTATCTATAGTTTCAGTGAATGTTTATTTTCTAGTCTTATTACCTGAAAATCTGCTGGAAATCTACTCTCAGACAATTATAGAAGAGACCATGATTTCTGTCTTCAGTTGGAAGATGGAAAGTTGCCACAAGTTTCCACGGCCACTGACTGAAGAACTTCCATATTTGAGACCCGTAACAGTATGGTTGTTTGATGGGAGCATATATTGTTCTGTAAACAGCTAGAGTATAAGCTCTAGTGGGCAGGAGCAGTGTCTGTTTTGTTCACTGCAATATTCGGCTTGCTAAGCTTCCTGCTGTGCCCACAGTGAGCACTGATTAAATATTGAGTGAAAGCTTTGGAGGGCAGAGATGGAATTTAGCAGTGCTGTGTCTGGGCACAGGAGAAGGAACACTAGCCCACTTGGGCACAAACAGATAAGAAAAGGCCTGGCTTGGCAGCAGTTCTTGTAAAAAAGATGTGTTGGTTTTATTTGGCCTTGAGTTTAATGTGCACCTGCTCTGAAACATGGGTACAAAAAAATGTCCGGGATAACCATATGCTATATCATAACATCCAAGGATGCATTTTCAGTTTCTGCCTTCTGATTGTTTCTTGCCTTTAGTTGCTAAACATACCTAAGTCTCTCTTTTTTTTTAAACATCTTTATTGGAGTATAATTGCTTTACAATGGTGTGTTAGTTTCTGCTTTATAACAAAGTGAATCAGTTATACATATACATATGTTCCCATATCTCTTCCATCTTGCATCTACCGCCCTCCCACCCTCCCTATCCCATCCCTCTAGGTGGTCACAAAGCACTGAGATGATCTCCCTGTGCTATGCGGCTGCTTCCCACTAGCTATCTATTTTACATTTGGTAGTATATATAAGTCCATGCCACTCTCTCACTTGGTCTCAGCTTACCCTTCCCCCTCCCCGTGTCCTCAAGTCCATTCTCTAGTAGGTCTGTGTCCTTATTCCCGTCTTACCCCTAGGTTCTTCATGACGTTTTTTTTTTTTTTCTTAGTTTCCATATATGTGTTAGTGTACAGTATTTGTTTTTCTCTTTCTGACTTACTTCACTCTGTATGACAGACTCTAGATCCATCCACCTCATTACAAATAAGTCAATTTCGTTTCTTTTTATGACTGAGTAATATTCCATTGTATATATGTGCCACATCTTCTTTATCTCTTGAGTTAAAACTAAATAACTTACCCACTGCTTTATCACTTTTCTTTCTGTCCTCAGCAAAGATCAAGGAGAATAATTGATCACTGATGTCTTCCATTTCTCCTTTCTCACTTCCTCTTACCTCTGTGAAACCTGGCTTTGCCACGACTGCTTTACTCAAAATATTTCCATTTAAGCCACCCATGCTGGTATCATGAGGGTCCAGTGAAGAGGGTGTTTGTAAGAATCTTTGCTACATTTGAGCTTTCTACTCACGTCCTCTTTTTTGAAACTGTTCTCTTGCTCATGGAGAGTCTTCACAGTTTCCTCTTTTCTAACTACCCCAATCTCACTTCTCTCCAGCTTTTATACTTTAGCTTTCTCCAAGGTTCTTACCTCAGTTTTCAGTCCCCTGGGATAATCCTTTCCACTGTTAGTATGTTTTACACATCCTATATGCTGATGGCTGCCTTTTTCTTTCTTTCCTATGTCAACTGAAAAAAATGCACACCCTAAAGGTTGAGAGTTATGTTTTATTCAGCAGACTTTTCTGAGGACTTCAAGCCCGGAACACAGCATCTCAGATAACACTGAGAAACTGCTCCAAAGAGGCAAGGTGGGGGAAGGGGAGCCAGGATATATAGGAGTTTTTGCAGTAAAAGACCACGTAGTCAGAACATCAAAAGATTACTGTTAGTAAAAGAAAACCAGATATCTCAAGTTAAGGAATTTAGCGCTTTCCTATGTATGGGAAGATGCAAGAGTCTGGGCTCACTGAAATCATACCTTTGATATGCACCTCAGCTATCTGGGGCCAGTATCCTTTCTTTTCTCATCCTGAGTTTCCTAAGGGTGCACCGTTGGGGGTGGCTGCAGTGGCTGCCTGGTGGATGGACTTGGCAGTGGGCAGCCCATTTGTCTCCATCCTGAGTTCCCTCAGGGCTCACCATCTGGGGGCTGTAATGTGATGGCTTGATGGCTGCAACGTCCTTTGTTTACTAGTATGGCTGGCAATATTTTAGTTTTCACTTACCTCCTACCTTTCCTTTCTCTCTTCCTTCCATCCCTCCTTCTTTTCTTTCTATGCATCTATCTATAAAAGTCATGATGGATAGACAATAAAACAGTGACTGTCTGCTGGTGGGAATCAAGAGGTAGTTTCTAGTTTATTCTTCATAGTTTTATTCCTTTTCTGATTTTTTTTACAGTGAATGAGAATTACTGTTTTAATCAGAAGTAA
This sequence comes from Physeter macrocephalus, assembly GCF_002837175.3. NCBI lineage: Eukaryota > Metazoa > Chordata > Mammalia > Artiodactyla > Physeteridae > Physeter > Physeter macrocephalus. The sequence goes on along the minus strand of NC_041224.1, from coordinate 129,946,850 downwards.
AATTAAAATTATTTCTTATTAGAAACAAACAAATGAACAGCAAATTTGCTCAAGAATAAATGCTTTCTTCAACACGCCAACTATCACCTTACACACTTAACTTTACTCCCTGTGTTAAGTGAAGTTAAGGATGGGGATCATATCTTAATTATCTTTGTAGATTGTTTAGCACAGTGCTTAGGATTTAGTAAATATTCAACAAACATTTTTGAACTATGATAACCTCACTGCACCCTGCACAATTAAAATCACATATTCAAATCTTGATGACATGGGTGAAAATCCAAAGCAGACAGGACTTGGGCCAACACCCTGGAGAAAAGGGACCACCATGGTGGTCTCAACAAATCATTCTAGTTTTCTGTCACAGAACCTGTCAATTTTCAGCAGAGGGAAGAGCGACTGAGGGAAATGTCAGCCAGGAGCTTGCAACAGACTTGCTGGGCTGGAGAGAGAAAATTTAGTAATCAGGGCTACCGAGTAGATCAAGACATGAGGAAGAAACCTCCAAGAACTGAACCAGAAATAATATATGTGATTTCCTCTGAAAGCATTTTCCAATTCTTAAACTATACATGTGCAGGGTGAAACTCCTAGAAATCAAGTAGAAACCTGTTCCCAGGAGACCAAAGAGCTTAGCAAAGATATCAACAGCCTGGTGGTCCTAGTGAGAGAGAAGTTAGAGTTCAGGGCCCAGGAAAGTGGAATGGCCCTTGTCAATTTCACAGGCTTTCAGTCTTGATCCCAGAGGTACTATAACCTAGGAAGAAGGGCAAACTGGAAAAAAGACCAGCCCTAACAAAATCCAAAACGCACGCTTAACTGAATATGCCAGTATTCTACCTGCCTTCCAGAATTTGGTTTGGAATAACATCAACCAGAGGCTTTGCGATAATATTTTATATGTTATGTCTAGTAGTCATTTAAAATTACCTAGCATGCATAAAAACAAGTCCAGATAACTAAAAATAAAAACAAAATTTTATAGACAGAGACCCAGGGTATGATTTAGATATTGGAGTTATCAGATAGGAACCTCTAAATAACTATGATTAATATTTTCAAGAAAATAGAAGAAAAAATGAAGAATTTTCCCAGAGAACTGGAATCTGAAAAAATGCAGTGACTGAAAATTTAGGATCCAGTGGATAGGTTAATCACAGATTTGACACGTTGGAAGAGAGGATTAGTGAACTGGGAGATAAAATGACTTAAAAATATCTAGATTAAAGCCCAGAGAGGGAGAAGCCTGGAAAATGAGGAAGAGTATAAAAAAAGTGACATATGCCTAATATATATATATAATTTAGAGTTCTAGTAAGCGAGGTGCAAGAGAATGGGACAGAATCAGTGAACATTTTCAAAAACTGGCAATTAAGCCACAGATCCCAAAATCTTCAGACTCCAAGGAGGAAAATACAATGACAAACCACACCTAGGTGCCTCGCAAACTACTGCAAACAAAAGAGGAAGAGAAAATCTTAAAAGCAGTGAAACTACATTTTAATTTTGTTCATTTTTAAGTTCCACATGTATAGAAGGTGACTGATGAACTAGAGCATATCCAGTGGCAAGTGTCCAGAGATCATAAAACACCTAGAGACTGGACCTAGAGACCAGGAAATAATAAAAAGGTGAAAGAAGTGGGAATGTTGAACCAGAAAAGAGTGAGCGAGACAATTATAGTAGTCTTAAAATTTTTGAAGTGTTGTCAGGATAAAAAGGCAACTTACTTGTTCTGTGTTATCCAGGGGGCAGAGCTAGGATACAAGTTGAAAGGAAGCAATTTGTGACTCAGCATAGGAAAGTTTAATAAATATGCCTGAATGAAAATGACACAGTGAACTCCGGAACATTGGGAATTTTTAAAAACTGAGATTTCGATGACCAAGTTTCCGAGAGGTAGAAGGTATTTTTAAACTGAATGTGAGTTTAATGAGCTCTCCGTTAAGACTCCTTGCAATTCGAAGATTAAATAATTCTATAATGTGCATTCCAGTGAATGATTGTTGTATTTTCGTGACCACCACTGATTTAAGAAGCTGTCCATTTAATCCTTAACTCAGCAAATGTTAATGAGTACCCACTTCACGTAAGGCCCCATCACAGGCAGAGGAGCTACCAGGAGACGTAAGACACAGTTTCTGGCATCATCTGGATCGTGTACTTGAGAAAAGCCTATTCTGGAGAGTTTATATCTTATTCAGGTCACTATAACTTAATACAAGGGAAGATAGGACATATATTATTAAAATGGAGCTGAATAGTGTAAAAGAATAATTCATCTCCACTAGATGGGTATTTTATTCCATTTTACAGAGGGGATTACACACTGTTTGTCAAACTGAACACAACTGCTATAAATTTAACCCTTTTCTGGACAACCAGGTGATCTTAGCATACTGTTGCTTCAGGCTCCAGGAGGCATGCTTAGTACCTCAATATTGTTAGTTTAAACAATCTTGTATTTCTTCAACAAACCCTAGTTTCTGTATTGGTTGTTAATGTAATGATTCCAATTCTCTATCATGAAGTGATCAAATAAGTCTTTTTGTGGTGGTAGGAGAAAGATGTTATTAATATTAATTTTTAAATGCATTTTCTGTGCCATTAAATCAAAATCCCTGCAATTATTTTCTACCTCAAACATCTTCTCATACTTAAATCTAAAGGGATTGAGAATCTTTGATCCCATCATTTTAATAACCCAGGCTGAGGGGTTGGCTTACACTGTAGTCTATAATGATAATGACACATATCTTCAAAAACATACTTTTCATACCAAATTCTATTTTTAAAACTATATTCATAGTAGAAAAGAGGTTTTACATTTTAAAAGCACCTTTTTAACTGGAGGGAAAAAAAGAAGGAAATACCACATATCTCAGGTCTTTTTTATCTGTCCTTGATTTGCCCTCAAGCATCACAGAAAAATATTGTCAGTTCCATTGTCAGAAGATTGTTTTCTGGGGAAAATAAATGTTTCAACTGTGACATTGTGTTCCCATTTGATACACCTTTCGACTTGTAAGCTGCTGAAGAAAGAAATAGGGATATTTTGTTTCAGTCACAAACTAAGGCAAAAGCAGCTTCTAATATGATGGATAGCAAAATAAAAATGGAGATGTCCCTTCGTTGGGATCCTGTGCTGAAGGCTTAACGAACCTATGCATAGTCGAGCTGTAAGCCCACGTACAGGCAGGCACAGAAGCCTGGAATCTCTGTGGGGCAGGGTGTGTGGAGGTCAGAGCAGAGCGCAGGTGCACTTGCCTTTCCATCTCCCTGAATGGTCCTTCCCTGTAGTCATCCCTTCAAGTTTCATGTGAATTTAGGTCCAGAGAATCTGAAGATTTTATGGCTCAATTAGAGTTGTAACCTCCCTGTGTTCCACATTTCAGCCTGTCATTTCTTTTGTCCACTTCAAATAGGAGATTATGTTTAAAGTGTACTGATCTAAGGGCCTTCTTTCTCTAAACTGCTTTAAAATTAAAAAAATTAAAATTAAAATAATAGCCAGTAACTTAGGGTCAGTATCCATTAAATTATCTTCAACCCCTACTGTTGGTGTTACCCCCTACTGTACATCCCAAATTATTTTGTTGGTTCTGATTAGTGTAGGTTTTCCGTTAATAAAATTGTATACAAGGGAGTGCTTTGTCATTCAAAACTGAATGAGAAAGATAAATGGACTTGATTGTATTTTCATTATTTTTTTGGTCCTCTTTGGCCTTTGCTTAATAGGGCGGACAGGCTGTTTCTTGTATCAGGAGCATGTCGTTAGTGTTTGATAACTATATGAATGCATACAACAATACCGATGAGCCAATGAAATTAAGTTTTTCAAAGGACAGCTTTAATTTGTTGATTTGGAGCTTGAAAATGTGGGTTATTTTGTGATTGAATAACATTCTTGAATATTTAATGCAGGGCTCCATTTACCTTGATTAGCTCAGCAATTCACTACACATTATTTCCAAAGATGCAAATCAATATTAAATCAAAATAGATTGAATTGCCTCTGAAATTGTGAAGATTGACTGAAAGTGTCAATCTCTTTGGGAAATTGAAATTCTGGCCTCTTAATGAATATAACCTCATTATGGAAGTACTATATAAGAGTAATGGGTTTTGGAAATATAAGCTGTGGTTAAATTTCTGAACATAATAGTTACTTTTAAATTAATTTAGCACTAGAATTATTTAATCAATTTCATTCCAATTGGAGGAAATAACCTGTGGTATTATTGTAGATCTCATTCCTTCCAGTTGATAAAATTTGAAATTTAAAAATACTATCTCATTAGTTATTTATTACCTCATTCATTTCTTCTGGACTTTTCAAACATTACAATTTTAAATATTCTCCCTGATCCAATGGCAATGACACTGCTCAAAACTGCATCTATAAAGATATTTAAAGCAGAAATAGAAGACAATTTCTTTAGTGAACATACCCAACTGAATATAGCATTTCTAATTATATTTAATTAAGTGTGTGTATATATATATATATATACACACACAAATATTAATGTATTTTGGATATTCAAATATTGGAATACAACATTACATTGTTTTTATTAACCTATGTAACACATTAAAGGCAGACATTTATACTTCAAGAGAAAATAATTGGCTTGCCTATAGAAAGAAACTGAAATGCAAAGGCTTCTGACCACAGGTTTATATTAGTTCATGTGTTTATTTTAGTTCAATGGAGTATTTAAAATAAGAGGGGAATAGAAAGGGAAAATATGTTCCCATTGAAGATTCTTTGAGGGGCTAAGATATTAAGAAGTAGAAGGAGAGGTTTATTTATCCAAAAAGGAAGTGTAAACATGCATAGGGAGATAAAGTCCCAATCTTTTAAAACATGAAGGCATTCTGAAGAGCGGTTCTAGCATTTTGGAGGTTGGAAAATCCCATTTCAAACTTGAGCTTCCTTCATTACTGTCCTTGGTCCTTTAGTTAAATTATTAAACTCTCTGAGCTTTAGTTTTTTCATCTATAAAGTGAGACTAATTACAGCTGCTGTATAGTTTTCTCTCTTTTTTTTTGGTGGGTTTTCTTTTTTTCTTTTTGTAAGAGAAAGGGTAGTGGAAAGATCAAGATGTAAAGAACTTAACACTGTACCTGGTGGATGCTCTTGTTATAACTGCCCTTAAATGGATGAATTATGAGTCAGGGAACTTTACAGAGTACACTGAGTAAGGCTGAAAATAAAACATGTAAGAGCATCCAAGAATAAATTCTCCAAATTCAGTTTCTATTGCCTTATTCAATAATTGAATATTAAGAATGACAGTCATTGAACCAATGATTAAGATACCCTGGAAGGAGGGAGCAAGTGTTTTCATGAAAAGATTGAGACTGGATTTGAGGGAGGTGGAAGATCAATTTTAGTTTCTGTGTATGTGTGTGTCTACAAAGTGGAAGTTATCTTTGTTAATTGGTATATCCATGACAGGTTTTGCCACCCTTGAGTTTAAATCAATGACGAAGTGTCAATGCTCTGCAATAAGCATTAGAAAAGAAATAAAACTCTGATGTGAGTTGAAATTCATTCTGTATTAAAATTATTTTACAAATTATTTTCCCTTAATATTGGATGACACAATTCCTATACTTTAGGAATGGTCAATAGTTAGTTGTAATTTGGATTCATCTTTTTACTTGAGAGAAATTTATTTGAGACTTTCATGTAATGAATCCAATAGTTGGGAATCATATTTCAAGGAGTGGTCACTAATTCCTGCAGTGTTCTGAAGTGTACATTCATTTCCAACATGTCAGGTGCTTAATTTAAAACATTTACTGATTCTTGATTTTTGCTTGGCTGTGAGCTCATATATTCTAATGGAGTTGTTAATAAAATGTCAGTTTTCTCCTGTTCTGTGTTCTGTATCTATTTTCTGACTACACTTACTTGTGATCTGCCATAGACAAAAAAAATGGCTAATATAATTTCTCACGGCTTGCAAACTACTTAGGCTTTAATGTCCATCTCATAGGTTTTTGCATTAGAAAGTTCACATGGGTTCATAATATGTAGCTTTACTTAGCACTGATATCAGCCTCTTCTGGGAAATTAATCCCGTGATTTGCTTCTAGTGTGCTAATAGCAGCCACTGTGATTTGCACAATCATTTTCAGTGTTTTAAGATTTTAGACAGTGTTTTTGTTGTTGTTGTTTTTCCTATTTTCAGATACCCTTGAGTGCATTGTGTTTAGCTAGTTTCTGAAAGAGCAAATTCATTGAGTTCAAAACATATGGTGGCTTAAAAAAAGGAAAGGAAAACACCATTAAAAAGAGAATAGTCCGCGGTGAATGCAAATCCTTAGAAAGCTCTTAGTTACTACCAAGAATAAGTGATGTAGGGTGATTTAATGGTGTGGTGCTTCACAGAGAACATGGCTTAGAGGTCTACACTTCAGAGTACCTGAAATCCGGAATTAGCCTATCTAACAAACCAAATGTATAGACATGGAGCTAGCCTTTACCAAATCAGAAGTGAATTTTTAAAAATTTGAGTTAGTTCCAGTATGGTTCTCCTTGTTCTCAAGCAGTGAGTTCAGCTGAGTTAGTATCTGGCTTCATGGAGAGAGGGGAGAAGAGTATCAAGAAGAGTAATGGCCTTCCAACTCAGTGCACTAATTTACCTGAGATAAATATTGGAGAGAGGGGGAAAGTTTGTTAGACTCTTGTTTCTCTTTTAATTCCAGAAAAGAGGGGGAAAAGTTCTTACTGAGTTGGAAATCACTATCTCATAAACTGTAGTTGCTTGGATGCTCAAAGGTAAGAATGGCTGTGTACAGTATAAACTCATGATTTGTTTCCAGCTGACAGGATGACTTAGAAGAACATTGAGACAAAAGGACTTGGAAAGTAATCAGGAAGAGTAATGGGGGATAGAATACTTCCATTTCTCTTCTGACAAAAAAAAAAAATCAAATAAAATCTTGGGAGAACTTTTTTGCCATTTTTGTGCTTTCTTTTATTGCCCATTTTTCAAAGAAAACAATCAACCATTTCGATTAAGCATTATGTGTAAGTTCAAATTCTTTCCCTTAAAATGGAGTTGCAATTTAATTGCCCAAATGAGGAGTATTTTTAAAGTCACACATTGTACATAAAGTTGCGATTTTTAAAAAAATTTCATGAGAAAAGAAAAAAATGAAACCCCAAAAACAGGTGGCCAAAAGTATTTCGATCTTCCATCTGAAGAAAACCTGCGAAGACTGAATCAAAAAACTAAATCAACTCCTTAAATAAGAACATAGCTGTAAGTAAAATATAAAATAGGTTAAGAACTAAAGATAAAATTGAACAAAATATTTCTAATCGATAGGGAACTTAAAACTACAGTACTACTTATTTATTTTCTATGTTTTCGAGCATTCTACATAAAGATGAATATTTCATAAAGATACTCACTAGTACTTGCTAAAATAGGAAGCAAAATAGCACGAAAACATTTAGGTTTAATAGCATTTTTTTTTTAATAAAAAGAGGACATGTGGCTGCCAAAATAGGCAACAGAAAGTGAAAGCTGTAAAAATGATGATGACCTAGCACTTACCTGGTTCTCTGTGTCTCCTGAATATATGTGTGACAGCTCCAAGTGTCACCGGACCTTATATAAAGCAGACTGTCGCCATAGATGGCTTAGGGCTCTTGGATAGGCATTTGTCAAATTCCTGTAAGTGATTTTCACATGTTAGTCCTCAGCTTTCCTTTTTTTTAAAAAACCTTCTCTATAGGGATACCTAATGTAACAGAATATCAAATAGAAAATTAAAGCATGAAGCAGGTGTAAAATAACAGTACATTTTCTTGGCAAGTACACTGCTGCAAATTATCCGTTATAGTGTGTGATGTGTCCATCAGTAATAGAAAGCCTAAATAGTGCTTTGTTTTGTGCTAAACACTTAGTGTCATATAATAGTTTGTGCCAATTTATATATATATATATATATAAACATATATCTATGCATGTATATAATTTTAGCATATATTTCCTCCAGAAATTATGTATTATTATATGTAAATATGTTAAAAATTGTATGATTGTTTTCTTTTTATTCAAAGGAAATTTATTAAATCTCTTCTACCTCAATATCTGTGAAGTCTATTGACCTCACCACCACCTGCTCACCCCCTACCCCCTAAAATTTAGTATGTTTTCATGGGTAGAATTTTCTGCCTCTAGAATTCTGAAGCATCATTTAGTCAGTTGCTGTGGAAGAATTATTTCTTAACCCACCTTGATAATATGCTGCATATGCATTCTCACTTATATCAGCATACAGTATCTCCTTACTCTTTACTGGTCCAGCCACTTCCAAAGTATCTCCTTAGTTCAACTGTGTAACACCCCCTGACACCCACCAAACACCCCCCCACCACACACACACACACACACACACACACACACACACACACACACACATTCTATCTCCTCATCGTGGGCATTCATCACCTTAATTTTTTATACTGTTGGATTTTAAAAGTAATAATAACTGAAAAGAAAGGAAAAGAAAAAAGTGAGGAAACTAAGACATGCCAAACGTTGAGGACATCTTTTCCTTATATCAAAAATTTCCAGTTTTCTGGTTGAGGGCTAATAGTTTAGCAAATAGGGATCAATGAACTCACATAATTAGGTTATTAGGCATTTTTGTAATTTTCATGCTTTCAAGTATGTTATTCTCCATGTCTGAATGATATAATGTCTTCAATACCCTTATGTACAAATGTGTGAAATAACTGACAGTCAGAAGGTGTCTATGTACTGCTCAAGTTCATTGAGCTGATTCCACAGCAGAATCTAAATTAGAGTTCATTACCTCTATCTTTCTGGAATGGGCTAATTTTATACTGAATCATCTAATGTAGTGTTTTGCATATAATATAAATTTAACATAATGTGAGTTTTTGATTCTCTCTGATTTGCATATTGCTTGTTTATAATGAAAGAGTTAAGAAAAGTTAATATTTTTGAAAGTTATAAACTACTTTGTATATATTTTGCTCTAAGTATCCTGTATTCTTCTTTTTGTACCCTTGGGAGGAGTGTACAATGGCACACTAGTATCTCTGTATTAACTTTTGCTGGAGGATGTATTTTGACATCATAATTTCCCTTCAGAGCTCTAGTGTGTTTTAAACTTGACTTCTCTCCGTTTTAGTCATTGAACGACTCCCATCTGCAGAGTTAAACTGTAATAAAAGTCAGGTGGAAGCATTTTTGGCAGGCATGATATTTTTTCTCATGTACTTGTGAAAAAAAATTCAACCTAAGATGCCTTTTATCTGACTGACATTTTCAGTCCAAAAGAAGGATAAATAGTCATATGTGAAAACATTTGTTGATGTTTGTAAATGATTTGTTACTATCACAACTACTCTGAGTCTCAATCTGTGTGATTCCTTCTGAAACAACTTCTGATTGTTTCTCTGCTGAATGTATTGCAGTAGGCAATTTTTTGGTAAATATAATATCCATTATTTTTGTTCTTACGTGTAAGAATATATTTTCTGATCATTTTCTAGTTTGCTTCTGAATTAGGAATCTTTCATTTGCTTGTGGTAGAAAACGTAACCCAAATTGGCATAAAAAATAAAAAATAATTTGACTTATATATCTACAAAATAAGAGATTTTACTGACTTGAGGCACAGTTTGAACTAAATGTTCATGATGTCATCCAGATTTTGGCTTTTTTCTCTGTAATTCTCTAGCTGTGCACACGCTGTGTGTAGGCATAATATTCAGGTCGGCTTTCCACATGATGGCCACGGAGGGGTCAAGCCTCATAACTTCACACCATGAAGTCTGGAGAAAGGGAAGGCATCTGTTCTGGTAGCTCCCCTAAAAAAGAGGGGAACTGCTCTCCTGGCAGTCCCAGTAAATACCTCCTTATGGTTCATTGGCTTGATCATCCCTGATCCAAAGTCTGCAGCCCAGAGTATGGAATTTGCTATCTGGTTTAAGCAATGTGGCTTTCTGAACCTGAGGCTCAAGAGGCAGGGAATGAAGTGATATGGATTAGCTGGAGGAAAGTCTGGGTGCTGTTGAAGAGAGATTAGTGGAGATTAGATATTGAGGAGGCAATCAACAAATTCTGCTCCAGGTCTATGCATAAAAGACCACTTCCTTTATAAAAAGAAGCATTGATTTGTTTTTAATGTCCTATGCATTAATGGTTTTACTTGGTAAAGTGTAATGCAGAGGGAGGAGTAGTAATAGGTATGAAGAATTGAAAATGCAAATGGGGGTCCACTGTGGCCATAAGCATCACCTATAAAAAAGCTTTGCATAAATGCAGTCAATGCATAGAAAAGGTACTGAGTCTTTTGCATTGGGGTTAATGATTGAGCTGTGCTTATTTTCCATTATCTCTAGGAATGAAGGGTCTCTGTGCATTTCAGAAAATTCTCTTTGATTTAGGTTCCTAACAGTGGAATTCAGGCGAATCAGCTTAGTAACTGGTTGTGGTTCTAAAATTTAATTCGTGGTTCAGAACTCAGAATGAGCATGTAGATATTGATTCTGTACTATTTTCAAGATGAGAAGACTGAGGTACAGAAAACTGGGCAGATTTGTCCAGGGTCACACAGTTAATAAGTGGCTGAAACAGTATTTATACCTGTGCAGTCTGTGCTGTTAATCACTGCATACACTGCCTTTCAGGCTTTGTATACTTTTCTCCTAAAAAATATTGTGGAACTTGATGATTCACTCATGTTTCCAGACTTGCCCACCATGGCTTATTTATTTCTTCATGCAGCTGAAGCATAATAATCTAAGGCTTGAAATTAACCCCTTCAAATGAGAGATTCCTCTCTGGTCTCTGCCTCAAGTACTTGTTGATGTTTGGCCTTCAACCACTGAATATTCATTCTGTTGTCAGTGTTGGGGGGATTCCAAAAGAGTCAGGAAGCGACGCCCCACTGATCCCTGTGCACATATAAACAGAAGATATTTCATCACCCTGTTCTTGGCCTGCAGATGTGTCATCACATGACCCAGACTTGGCCCATCAGATGTGAACTTTACATCTTTGTGTGTGCAGGGTGTTCACAGGTTATTCACCGTGGTGGTAACCAAATTGAGATTTCGACAACACTGCTGAAAATTACTGTGATGATGCCAGGGCCGGCATCCTAAATATCCATGCCTGTGGCATCACCTTTCTGTATAATCAATGGCCTAGCCCCTCATCTAGGCCTAATTCTCTTTTTCTATACAAGTTATGAGCCACCCTAAATCCTGAAATAAATTCCTTTCCTGCTCAAGCTATTCACAATCACTTTCTAATTCTGATTGGCAGAACCACTTTTTCTGCTCCCTGTTCTTCAGCTAACCTTCTGCTTATTCAGTCAACTTTACAGGAAAATACAAAATGGGCACAGATACAAAGGTAGAACTTTGCATATATGAAGAGATAAAGTATATAGTTAATCTTTATTTCAGAGACAGCTATGCTTAGATAATCTAGAGAAATTCATCACAGGAGATAAAATGGACCGCTGGTCTCTTGCTGGTATCATAATAACTAGAGAGGTGAGAAAAAAGAAATGACCTGGGGAGAATTTTTAACATTGTTGTGACCCCCTTGTAATCAAGAGTTTTGGCTGCTAAGGGGTATCTGAAAGTAGCAGAAAAAGAAATGAAGAGGAAAGATGACATACGAGGAGGGAGGAAAGGATCTCTTAGTCGGGACTGTTATTCATAGGTGGTCATTCAATTATAAGGCAGAATTTACCTTATACAAGTATCAATTAAGTACCACCTGTATAAAATGTACTGCAAGGCATGGGATCTGACAGAAGTATACTGATGATAAAATTACAAGGTATTCTTCAGGACCCAGGACTGATGTTAATAGGTTTGTGGTCTTCCAGAAAAATCTCAAGAGTTTCCAGTGTTCTCATCTGTAAAACAAAGATTAGAGGCACCTATAGATTCCTCCTTCTCCAGTCATCCTGGAAGACTCAGAAGAAAGAAAGAATTTCAGAAGTTAATTTTAGCCTAGGAGGACTTCTTGATCTAATTTTATTTGCCTCCTAAGCCCATGAGGAGCTCACAAATGAAGGATGGCTTGTACATATCACGTTTCTCAGGAACTTGGAAGCATTACCAATCTCTCTTTTTAGACTTTGAAGAAAGAGGAACATTGTCTGAAGGGAAGAAAACATGTGTTAGGTGCAGTTTTCTCTTAACCTGGGGCAAATAATTACAAGTACCACTCCACCTTTCTGAAAAACAAAACAAACAAGGTGAATTTAGTAAAAAGTCTGTTAAGGTGGCCTAGCTAAAAATCAGAGCTCCCTGTTAAGTGGGCTGGTGGTTGCTTTGCTGTTAGCTTCTGAGCTGTACCTTCTTCTTCAGTGTCACTACATTCTTCATGGTGTTTTAGCCTAATAGACTATTCCTAGAAATCAACAAGATTTGTTGAGTATTTACTGTATTTCAGGTATTACACATTATCTCAATATAACCCAGTATCATTCAAAGGTGCTTAACAAAGAGGGAAGGTACAAAATAAATGAATGTTAGCTGGTTTATGAGTTAGTGACTGTCTTAATTTGGACAAATCATTTCATATTAATTTTTACAGCATTAGAAATGGAGGTCAATGAGTTTGTAGCTCAGGACATAGGGATGCTAACCTAATGTGCTTTTCAGTTCTTAGAATTTCAAACATTCTGCAGCAATCACTTATGTATGGTTATTAGCCTTAGGCACATTATGCATTAGAACTCACATGCTAGGCAGTGTTTACATTGCAATTGATTCTGCTTTCGATTAGTGAATGAAATGCTTATTTACCCATTCATTTTTTAGACCCCCCAAATTATCGCTCTATTTCTCTATGTGGGTAGAAGAAAGATCACTAAATATACTAAGTAGGAATGGATTTAATAGTCGAACTTTTTTTTATAAGGAACCCTAGAACAAAAATATTAAATTATCCCATGAGTTTATTACAGTAATTGTTTTAGAAAACATCTTTCATTGTAAGCTCCATTAGCACATAAACTATGATAATACTGTGTTGTTCATTGCTGTATGGGCATGTAGAAAGTTCTCAATACGTATCTGAAGAATTTAAGTGAATACTTCTCTTATATAATTTGTTAAATTTCCTATTTTCAGTTAGCCAGCACATTCTCTCATCGCGATCTTTACTTAAGTAACACAGCTTTCTAAGAAATATTGTTTTTGTAAAATTCTTGCATTGTTTTAGATTTCTTTGAAGGAAATTCATATATTATAAACATTGACTGACTGGATACAATAGAACAAGATAGAACAATTCTTACTAAAATGTATATGAAATAAATTATATAATAATTAACTTTGGGAATATATAATATTATTAAAATTTTTCTTGAATGCCATTTAGTCAAATTTTTATGGCATTGTGTAGAAGCATAGCAGAGTTTCAAAGTTCAGCTCTGAATTGTGCAATTTAGAAAAGAGGATATGTTACATAACTGTGATAACATGGGACATATTTTCTTCGCATTCTTTCATCCAACTCAAAGATGGCTGATACCCTCACAGTGAGAGAAAGCCGTGGATTTTGAGGGGCTCTATAGGGAATCTGCTGTATTAGAGACTGACATCAATAATTTCAACATTATGCTGTCATCTCTTAAGAAAATCATTGAACTGTGGATTTAAATGAGCATTTCACAGTTGAAGTACTGTTAAGTATGGACCTTGGCATGGACTATGATAGATTTATGATGTCAATAGAACAAGGCATCTCTTCATAAGTCATTCAAATTTTCGGGACTTGAAAGGTTGATACCATTTCAGTAAGTAAAGTGGAGGGTCTGATTTACGGTTTTATAGTCCTATAATTTTAGGATCTCTTTGAATCTTTATGAGCAATTTTGAGCTATAGTTAGATTGAGATCATATTAAATGTTTATATCCAGTGAATTACTATATATGCCAAACATTTTAATGACTTTTCTAATGCAGAAAAATCAGAAGAACAATTTTACAGTGGGTAAATTTACAAGTCAGCCTTTTTTTTTTTTATCTGACACATTCAATTTTGACTCATTGTTGGAGGTCAAAATCAGATTAAACAGAAAATATTTTTTATACTTTAATATTTTTATGTGTCCAAGTGTGTTACTGAATTTAGAAAGAAAATAAAGTGTTAAAACAATTGATATACCTGTGTTCCCTGGGCAGTTTTCAGTAGCTCTCATGATGTCCCATGAAACAGTATCACATACCAGCTCTGTGACCCTTGGCAAGGACTTCACTTAACTGAGCCAGTTTTATTATCTGTGGGTTGTTGTGCTTATGTGTTCAACATGGCTAGAACATTTGGGGTATGTAGGCCTGCAGGTGTTCATCATAAAAATAATCTATTTCTTTGAGGAGAGACCTGATTATGTCTATTTCTGCAGACTTGGTCATCATTCCTTTTTCACTCTCTTCATGCTCCTCCTGCATACTCAGTACAATGAAGATAGACTTCCAGCTTGAACTGGCTGCTCCATCAGTTGCATTTTATTTCTGGTTTAAAAGTGTGTTTGTGTATTGTGGTCTGTGTAATTTCCTACCTTTCCTCTTTCTTTTCCATGTATGCAATACCCAACAATTTTAAGAAATAAGTTGGCGGAAACATTTTTATTCTCAGGAAAATATGTGGCATGTTTAGGTCCATTATAGTTGAAAACATCAAAAAAGGGCAAACCCCCCCCCCCAAAAAACACTCTTACATGTTAATTATTTGCACATTAAAGAAAATTTTAAAATATTTAGCCATTTAATAGATGATTTCTATATTGTAAATGGTTATATTTTTCTGTAAACATAATTGATGTTCACTTTATGGTAGAGTCTTTCAAAATTCAATTCCTTTTCTACCAGTAATGAGATTTCCTTTGGGCACAGTATAAATTGTCTTCATTCAGTCACTAATTCATTTTAATGAGATTTGTGTACTGAGGGCCTTCTTTCTGCTTGGTATTACTCCAAAATCTGAAGACACACTAGTAAATGAAACATAACCCTTACCTTCATGGAGTTAATGTATGTAGGTGGATTGGCAGATGCAAATCAAACCAATAAAAATTAGAGAAGTGTAGCTAATGATATCTGTATAAAAGAATTAAGACTGGGTAATGGAATAGAGATATCCACTTTAGCTAAGCTAGTTAGGGAAGTCTGTGCTAAGAAGATAACATGTGAGCTGAGATTCAAACTATGGGAACAAAGAACTCATGTTCCAGACTGAGTAAATGGCAAGTGCAAAGTCCCTCAGGCAGGAGTATATTGGAGGATGCCAGGACAGAAAGAAGGAATATTTGATGGAACGTAAAATGTGATGAAGTCAGAGAGGCACGAGCCAGCTCCTCTAAAGGCTTATGGGACAACCACAAGGAGTTCAGATTTTACTGCAGTACCAAGGGGAAGTCATTGGAAGGCTTCCCATTTGTCCTTATATCCCGTGGTGACATCAGTCTTTTATCTCACAAAGAATAGGGGGAGGAGGAATAACTTAAGGAAACATGGTTATTTGAGGCTGTGCTGATTATGTCATATTTTTAAAAGAGACATTGAATTAGAAAATGAAAATAAATGAAATTGCACAGAAATCTCAAGCTAATATCAGGAAGGCTGAAGACCAAAAATAAGATGAGGTTTATAAAATTGCTAACAAAAAGGACTTTTGGGGGGGGTCTTATTTAGAGCAACAAGTTAAACAAGGGGAGCTCTTCCTCTCTGTCTCTTTCTCTGTGTACCTCTCTCCCATGATTTATTGCCTCGCCCACTCTTGACATAAAGGGGCTCCCTGAACTTCCCTGTCCTGTGCTTTCACACTACTCTCCTTGAATGAGCTGACCCACTCTTGTGGATCACCACTGTATTTATAATTCCTAAACTGATATCTTTAACTCGTTCTTTTTAGTTCCAAAATAAATATTCCAAGGGTTTGACTGTGTGTATTCACACCCAGCTCCACCCCACCCTATCCCAGCAAAGTCTCTTCTAACATTCTGTCTTTTTTGTATGACAGTCTACCCAGTTATTCAATGTCAACTAAATTCTGTCTCATATAGACATTTCTGTTTTTCTCAGCCCTCCTGTACAAATGGCAACTACTTTTTTACTTTCTCATTTTTTTTGTCTAGCCCGCAATAACTCAACTTTTCTCATAGAAACCTATATATATCTGCAACCATCTCAGCTCCTCCCCTGTAGGCTTGTAGGAAGCTGTGTCACATTTTGCCCAGACTATTACTTGTATGTGTTTGCGTTTATCTTATTCCCACCTATATTGTGCAAGTCACAATCTCTAAACCATCCACCAGATCTCAAATCCATATATAAATAACCACCCAAAACAAACAATGAAACAACAACAAAATAAAATTCCTTGCCTCACTCTTGCTTAGAGACTTAGTTTTTATACCAACAATGAATGGAAATATGGGGAAGATCAATATCATCCTTTTTTAGAAAATTCTCTTTCTCATGCATAATAAAAATTGTGAAAAATTACTGGTGGGAAGAGATTTGAGGCAATTGACAAATTAGAAAATACTTGGTTGGTACTAGTTAACTCTACGTTGCTCAGGTATTTTTAGGGGCATTAGTAAACCACTGGAAATACATACAATGTATTTATATTTAAAAAGAACAAAAAGTATAGTCCAACAATAATAATACTTATGTTAGATACCAACATTGATTACTATGACTTATTAATTGAATGATTATTAGTACTTACAAAGAAATTCAACGCCTGGAGTAGCATATAGGCACTAGGAATAAGAAATGCAACAGGACCTCAGTTTCTTATGTTGTTGTTATTGTTTTGTCTGTTTCTTTGTATTTCTGTTCAAACTAGACTAGAAAAGCTGAAGTCCTTTTTTCAATAATAGTACATATGATATATATTATTTATATTTAGACAGATTACATAAAAAAATCACTTTTTAAATAATTTTGACGAATTTGGAGAAATAATGTCTAGATGATAAAATACATTAAGTTAATCTCATAAAAGGGTTGTATGAATATACATGAAATCTTATTAATGAATGTATCAATATATCACCCTAGAAGGAGGCCTCTAGTGGCATTCTACTGGGTTCAGTTTTCAATTTTGTCCTTTTAAAAATTTTTGTTTATTACTTTAAAAGGGAGATGCATAGCATAATGATAAAACCCAAACACAAAGCGGTGATGAATAACCTGGGTATAGGATTGGGATGTACTTATTTTCTCAGCAGGTTAGAAGAATAGAATGAATCGTTCAAGGTGAAATTGAATAAGAATTAATATAAAATCTTTTACTTAGATAAATATTTAGCTGCACACATACAGACTAATAGCATATTTTTAAAAGACATGATAGGGCTTCCCTGGTGGCGCAGTGTTTGCGCGTCCGCCTGCCGATGCAGCGGAGCCGGGTTCGCCCCCCGGTCTGGGAAGATCCCACATGCCGCGGAGCGGCTGGGCCCGTGAGCCGTGGCCGCTGGGCCTGCGCGTCCGGAGCCTGTGCTCCGCTACGGGAGAGGCCGCAGCGGAGGGAGGCCCGCATACCACAAAAAAAAAAAAAAAAAAAAAAGACATGATAATTTTTTAGCTGTACACATACAGACTAATAGCATATTTTTAAAAGACATGATAATTTTTTAGCTGCACACATACAGACTAATAGCATATTTTTTAAAGACGTGATAATTTTAAATGACTAACTTTGTTGTGTTGCTATTACTTATTGTTGTACAAGAAGGGCCCATAATAAGTTTTGAAGATAGCAAAACGTTGAACTAGTTTTAGCATAATGGTTTGATCATTATAGATAAGACTGCAGTTCCTGACTATTCTGCACTGATCAAATTCTCTTTAATTTTGTGATCCCTTCTAGATATCTGCAGAATATGGGCATATGAATTCCCAGAATGGTAAATGATCAGTATGGTAAAGGTAGTGCAAACAGCTATATCAGAGATGACTTAAGGAACTGGAAGTGGTTAGTTTGGAAAGAAGACTTACAGGAGACATAACAGTTTTTGAATATTTGAATTGTAGTCGTGTTGAAAAGGAATTATCTTTATATTGGGAGTCTTCTATAGAGGGTTAAAATGATTATACTACTATATCAGAAAGACTTCTAAACAAATAGAGCCATTCAAAACTTGGATTCTCTTTCACTCATGTCAGGAAGTATGTGGTGATATTTAGGTAGAGGTAGGACTTGTCAAGAGAGGTGTAGAGAGATTCAAGCATGGGGATGAGTTGGGCTGCACTGGACTTGCAATCACTGTTTCAGTCACTGCTTCAGTTCTCAGATTCTCTATTGGAGTGGAGTAAAGAGAAACCTAGGCAATAAACTTAGAGATCTTAAACCAAAATTTAATTTTATTCAGTTACTGACATAATCTCGGCAGCAAGAAAAATTTTGTATGAGTTATTTAGACAGTTCTGAAAATGAAGATAAGACCCATGCGAGTATTATCTGGAAAGAATCCTTTAGGTATAAAGAAAAACACTAAGAGAATAATGCATTACCTTTATCACTAGGGAAAAGTTGAAATCACTGTTCAAAACCTTTCTTCTTCTGTCTGATAATCTATAGCTAACATGTTATATCTACTTGAAAGGAACTTAAAATGAAAGGTTTATCAGCTCTGTCTTATTTAGGATCAAATATGGATTTGTGAAATCCTGTCCTCTTCCCTTTTCAGATCTGGCCTGTTTTGTACACTGTTTACATTTGGTGTTGTACTGAGCTTATTTTCTCAACTTATCTTTGAGCAAATGGTTTCTAAACTGAAGTTTCAGTCCTGCTTTCTTGTTAGTTCTTCTTCTAAATTTTTAACTCATCATTGAATATATATTTTTTCATAAACTGTATTCATAATTCCCTCTTTAAAATCCTTTTCCTTATTCTGTGTTACCTAATTTGAAAGAAGCCCAATCTCCATTGTCTCCTAGGCTAATATCACAGCTAGATAATCTTCTATTACAACAGCAATTCTGTATTTTCTACAATTTACCTTTCTGTTCCCTCTTTTACATTCTCATATATGATATTAACTGATTTGATCTTGTCATCTATTCTTACTTCAATCCATTCAATGCACAACTTCCAATAAATTCTTCTCATCAAATTATAATGAAATAACTTGGAAAAGCACCATGGTAAGTGTGGAAAAAAAAGTTAGCTATCTTCTTTTCTCTTCTTCCTTCACCTAATAAAGATTATAAAAACAGAAAAAAGTTTAAACTCATCCTGGCATTCAAAGACATAACATAAAGTCTGAATGTTAAACATCTAGACTGGCTCTGCTCTAGGAAATCATCTAGGGACCAACCATTCTTCTCATGGCCCCATATTTTAGAGCATTTTCTTTACAAGTGTTCTTGAACCCTATTCAAATGCCAGAAACATTTAGCCCATGAGAACGGGAAAGTGAGAAAAACAAAGAAAATTCAGGGCAAGCAATTTCATCTAAAGCAGAAAAAAGGGATTTGTATTCGTATGCCAAGACAAGAAGTTGGTCACATGGCTACATCTGGCTGCAAGCAAGGTTGACAAATATAGTTTCTAGATGGGTGGCCAAAGGAAAAATAGATTTTTGAGAGGACTATTAGCTGTGTCCTTCATCAATTCTATTTTTCATATGTCTTTATTCTATATCTTATGCATCAGCCCCCGTTCTGTGCCTTTGCTCTTCCTGGTCAGTCTATTTGGATGTCTTTTCTGACATTCAGACTCCATTTTCCCAAACACCTTATGTTGAAATACTACTTTCCCCCGTAGAGAATATGTTGATCACTCCAGCCAAAGGTAGTCTACTGAACTCCAATAGTTTTTTGTCTGTACTCTCTCTCTTTTTTTTTTCACCAACCTTGCCTCTTTACTGGCTCTTATTTTTTTAATAGATCTTTATTGGAGTATAATTGCTTCACAATACTGTGTTAGTGTCTGTTGTACAACAAAGTGAATCAGCCATATGCATACATATATCCCCATATCCCCTCCCTCTTGAGCCTCCCTCCCACCCTCCCTATCCCACCCCTCTAGGTGGTCACAAAGCACCAAGCTGATCTCCCTGTGCTATGCTGCTGCTTCCCATTAGCTAACTATTTTATATTTGGTAGTGTTTATATGTCGATGCTACTCTCACTTCACCCCAGCTTTCCCCTACCCCCTGCTATGTGTCCTCAAGTCCATTCTCTATGTCTATGTCTTTATTCCTGCCCAGCCACTAGGTTCATCAGTACCATTTCTTTTTTTTTAGTTTCCATATATATGCGTTAGCATATGGTATCTGTTTTTCTCTTTCTGACTTAGTTCACTGTGTATGACAGACTCTAGGTCCATCCACCTCACTACAAATAACTCAATTTCATTTCTTTTTATGGCTGAGTAATATTCCATTGTATATATGTGCCACATCTTCTTTATCCATTCATCTGTCATTGGACATTTAGGTTCTTTCCATGTCCTGGCTATTGTAAATAGTGCTGCAGTGAACATTGTGGTACATCTGTCTGTACTCTCTTATCACTGAAACCTGCATTTGATTAGTTATTCATGCACGTGCCTATCTCTCCTGCAAGCTACTTGTTCAAAGATAATAGTACCTTTGTCCTATTAATAATTTTCTCTCACTCCACTGAGAAGAGAATGCTTTGTGTATCATTTCTAGTCAATATTCATTCAACGAGTGCATGAGTAATGTGGTTATTGTTTTTCTAAACTTGGGTTCAAAAGAATGAAAAATAAGTAAACAAGACACAGTGAAAATATATGGAATAAATGAAGGTCTTGGCAGGGATTAAGAATTATTCAATGGATAAATAACTCTGGATTTGAATTTAAATTATATTCCTTTATTAATTTTGTATTAATATCACAAGAGACTGCAATACAATTTGAAATTTGGAGTTTAATTGAAGATAAGGGCAGGATTAGTCTGCACTTTGCAAAAAATAGCAAAAATTCCTGGCAAAAATTCCTAGCACTTTTTTTTTACTAATATGGATTATAATAACCTAGATAATTCACTTATATATTAGTTTATTCATTCAACAAACACTTATTGAGTGCTTAATGATGCAACAGGCATTATTCTAGGTCTGTAGATAAACCATGAAGAAAACAGATGCTATCCTTACTCTCCACCTCATCATATTATAACATGATATGAAATATAATGTGATATGATATGATACAATATGATGGAGGAGAGAGGAGAGGGGCACTGGAGATATTTATATGTATATCTCCATTTTTGTTGTGAATATTATCAGAACCAGTGAGCGGTAGCAGTTTCCTAGCCTATAATTCAGTACTCAAAAATAATTTCCATGTCCAAAGAGTACTTTAGGAACTATTAAAAAAAGAATTTTCAAAATGAAAATGTGAAAAAATGAATCATTAGCCAGTTAAAACACCAGTCTTACAAGAGTTTGTTTACATTTTTTTAAAGAGTAATTTGGTCCTTAGCCTTCCTTAACTTTCAACTTCAGATATATTTGATATTAATTTTATTATAGAATAATCATTATTTATTATGTCACTCAGCTGTATGAAAGAGCATCATAAAGTTGCCTTGTACACTAAGTTATTATGAAGATATTAGGGTTACACATTTTAACATCTTTTTTTTTTTTAGTGCTAGGCTCTCTAAACGATGAAAACCCTTATTTGGAAACAAAACCTAGAACTAAATATTCAAAAACTGGATGCAGGCTAACCACATTCCAAAAGAGAGTCACAGGTAGGTAGTGAAAAAGAAGAAGGTAAATAGGGCATTAAATGTCAGCACCACTCAGCCATTTTCTGGAAAGTGTGTATTGGTATTAGCAGCCAGAGAGGAACAAAATAAAGGTATAAGAATCTAGGATAGGTTTGAGATAGTAGAGCATAGTGTAGTGGGAGAGTGGTGACAATTAATTTTGCTAATCATATTTCTTAACTAGGGCTGCTTTTTACTAAGCTGCACAAATGTGGCTTTAAAAAAAAGTATCTAAAGCATATTTTTCTCTTCGACCCATTAGTTTTTCCTGAAACTAATTTTAGACATAGAACCCACCTGTCTACTATATTGATTATCAGTAAATTTTAAAACAGCTTTATATTTCATATATTTAAAAAGGAGAGGGCTTCCCTGGTGGCGCAGTGGTTGAGAATCCGCCTGCCGATGCAGGGGACGCGGGTTCGTGCCCCGGTCCGGGAAGATGCCACATGCCGGGGAGCGGCTAGGCCCGTGAGCCATGGCCGCTGAGCCTGCCCGTCCGGAGCCTGTGCTCCGCAACGGGAGAGGCCACAACAGTGAGAGGCCCGCGTACCAAAAAAAAAAAAAAAAAAAAAAAAAAAAAAAAAAAGGAGTAAACAGTCAACCTCTTCTCACCTTAGCCCATGCTAAAACGTGGAGGAATGATGTCAGGCGGCTAAGTGTCACTTTGCAGGATGAATTTGAATCTCTATACTTTAAAAGGGGCTTATGTTTTTTGTTTTTTTCCCCCTGAAGCACCCAGGAATGTTCTTAATAAAATAGCATATATTTAGAAGAGTGTCTTTGATATTTAATATTTTATACTGGATTTATAAAATATTAAAATTTTTGCACAGTATTTGTAAAAACCTCTTTAAAAAGTGAGTTGTTAGAGTGAGCTTATCAATACTATAAAAGGCATGAATTGGGGTATAAATCATCATCATCAAACTAATGAATGGCATTTCTCCGGCTAGATTTCTTGGTTTTGCACTTTGGTTCTATACACAAGTCCAAATGTAGTTCTGGAAGCCAGCCTTAATTTCACCTGTATGTTCATGTTTAATCTCAAACATTGATTTTATACTTTTATTTTATTCTAAGAAAATCTTTCTTATGGACCTTTTTAATCACACCAAATAAAGCAATATAATATGATTAACCCTATGTACCCATAATTTATCTTTAATAATTATGAATAATTTTATAATCTTATTTCATGTCTTCTCTCAACATACAGTTTTGCTAGATAATTTTAGTGGAAATCTCACACATCATTCCATTTCATGTGCAAATACTTCACAATGTATTTCCAACTATTAAAAAAATGTATATGGTGTATTAATTTGCTAGGGCTGCTGTAACAGAACCATAGACTGGGTGACTTAAAAAAACAGAAATGTATTGTTTCACAGTTCTAGAAACTAGAAGTCTGAAATCTCTTCTGGCTTGGAGATGGTCATCCTCTCCCTGTGTCTCTTTACATCACATTCTATGTGTGTCAGTCTCAGTGTCCAAATTTTCCCCTTTATGACAGTCAGTCATATTGGATTAGGGCCCACACGAGTGACCTAATTTTAACTTGATTACCTCTGTAAAGACTTTCTCCAAATAAGTTCACATTCTGCTGTATTGGGAATTAGGGTTCTAACATGTCATTTTGGGGGGACACAATCCAACCATAATAAATGGTAATTTATACTAGCAAAATCCTTAATAGTATCTAATACCCAGTTCCTATTCAGGTTTCCCATCATTAACTCTAAAATATCTTTGTAGAGTTGATCTGTTCAAATCAAGAGCCAAACAATGTCCAAACATTGCATTTATTTGTGATGTATTTTTAATATTATAATGGACCCTATCTGTTCTCTTTTTTTGTAAATGTCATTGATTTACCAAGAAAGTGATTCATTTGTCCGGTAGAATGTTACCCATTTTGGATTTGACTGAGTCATTTCTCATGGTGTCTGTAACTTATTCTGCTATCACCTATTACATGTAAACTGGTGGTTATATCCAGAGGATCTATCATGTTCAAGTTCAGATTTTTTGATATTATATCATGAAGCCCACTTTTAGTGATGCTAAAATTCATCAGTGGTTTCAGGGGTTGTTATCTTTATTTCTGCATTATAAATTCTCCATCAATATTTAATCTAGTAAAATTCACTGATGGTCATTACCTAGATCTGTTATTTATTAGGATTACAAAATAGCAATTTTCTAATTCTAAGTACACCTTTCATATTTTTAGCTGGAATCTTTTTTTTTTTTTTTTTTTTTTTTTGTGGTATGCGGGCCTCCCCTTGCCGCGGCCTCTCCCGTTGCGGAGCACAGGCTCCGGACGCGCAGGCCCAGCGGCCATGGCCCACGGGCCCAGCCGCTCCGCGGCATGCGGGATCCCCCCAGACCGGGGCGCGAACCCGGCCCCCCTGCATCGGCAGGCGGACGCGCAACCACTGCGCCACCAGGGAAGCCCTAGCTGGAATCTTTAATAAAGAACTCTCTATTATGCAGGAAAATATGATAAATGCTTGATATTTCCTTTTATTTACCAACTTTCATTATAATAAGCTGGTTCTAATAAACTTGAGTTACACTTCGTTGGTTCTCGTAACTTTTATTAGTGTCGTTTGAATATATGGATTTTTAAATATTTGATGTGTTTTGATCAATTGTAGTCATGATTCCTTTTGATGATGAAATTAGTTTATCTTTGACCAGTAGAATCCCTCTGGCTTGACTCTGGCAACTTCCATCCTTCTCAGCACATGTCCCTGGCTCATCTTTTATATATCCTCCCCTCATCTGGAAATCAGCTATTTCTCCAAGAAGGTCTGGTTCCTTTAATGGGCACTAGTATTTTGATAACACAAACTTGGTAGCAGATGTTGAATATTGATTTTTAATGAAGTCTTATTTCATATTTTCTGGATCAAATATCTAAGTCAGTATATATTCTCAGCTACCAGTTCTGATCTTCTCTTTTAGTCTTAATTTTCTTATCTCAACAATAGAGTAGCAAAGACTCCTAGTTACAGTTGTAATACTATATATAGATACATATACTTATATATATTACATATATATTATGTATACAAAATAATCTCAGTTGGGAAGAAATTCCTGTTACTGATTTAGGCCTTTAAATCGTCCTTCAGTCACAGGATTAGTTTAACTTTTGTGAAAACTTTTAGAAAAACCAAGGAGTTCAGTCACTAAGAAGATATGAGGAATTTGTGCAATATAGTTTTGCGCTAAATTCAAAATGGTATGAGCCTCAGACTCATGTGTGGGGATTGCACATGTTTTCGTGTGTATTTTCTGAACATCTGCAAATGATTTTTCAGTGGAAGTAGACTTGCAGATAAGAAAAAAAACCTTAAACATTTAGTGTTGATACATTTTCCAACAATGTCTACCACTAAATTTCATATTTTCTTTCATCTTCAAGTTAAATATAGGCACATATTTCCCAGGGGTTATCTGGGCGAAGATAAATGCTAGGACACAAAACTAGAGAATGCACAGTTTTACTGGACTAAATTAGATCTGATTGAAAAAGAAAATCTATTGGTAAATCCTCAAGCATGGAATTTGCAGTACCTATGAACTGTCTTTTCTCAGAAGGCAGAGCCTGGCTGTCCTGATTTAGTAAGTAGAAAAACTCATCAAAAGATAAGTGTAAGTTCTGCTCCTGTTGTACCTTTTATTCCTCTCATTATCTTTGGAATAGCCAGTCTACAGTCATCTCTGCTGCTGGAAGCTATAGATGTATAGGCTGATGGTGGTAGTGAGCTGTAGAAGAACTGCACTGTTAAGATTCTAGCAGTTCACATTAAAATAGATTAATTACCTGCTTACAATTTGTAAAACACTCTCTTGTTCTAGAAGAATAGAGTTTATGTATATTGTGGCTATAGGTAGAAGGGCATTAATCTGATTGAATAGTTATAATTCTGTGTAAGTAGAAGGGAAGACTATATTTGCCAATGTAATGAAAATAATTTTTCAATGATTTTTCCAACCGTAAGAAATAGATATGCAAGACCTGCATATAAAAGGCAAAGCTCCCCTTGATACCTCCAGTACTCTCGCATTTGCAATGGACCTAAGATATCTCAATCTAGCAAAGACCAATCAGTGGGAAGAGAGCCAGGTACATTTTATGCAACTTTGTTCCATTATATTATGGATCAGCTCCAGCTGGAATGATAAGGAAGAACTATGCCTAAATAATGAACACACACCTTTGGTTTTAAAAATGGACTAGTTATTAGCTGTACTGGAGAAATATGAACAATTAGCACATGATACAATGAAAAGAAGTCCTACAGAAGAGGAAAAGTGCCAAATCGTTGAGTATTAAAATCATGGACGACTACTTCCCTGCTACATGATTCATAAACTGTGGTTTCATAAACTAAGAATGGTGGTGCCCTGACAATGATTAAGAAAACTTTCTTCTTTTTTTTAAGTTTCAGACCAAAATAAGTACTGATACACAGGATGTTTGTATGCCAAAAACTATGCTGAAATCCTTCCTGTTATGACTACATTTTCCCATCTTTCACTTCAAGTCTTGACATGTTTGTTTCTTGATATTTTTATATTGCCAAGCATTGGGTGTCTTTATTTCATATGCTTTGCTACTGTGGAAATACTAATTCCAGTGCATTTAATAATAATTTAAATAATGCCATTGTTTTATCCTGACTTAAGGGTGTATCTTAAATAGATCTTTTGTGAGTGAATTCCTGAAGAGAAGTTTTGTTATGTTCCTTTTATGAAGTCCCGTTTCTCTTGTACCTACCATGGTGGGAAAGGCATTGTGAGCACACATGTTTACTAACACTTGAGTATAAGGATGAGGATTCCTTCATAATAGCACCAGTGTAACTTTAGAAATCAAGGTTTTCTATGTCTATATTGTTCCAGTAACAGCTTCAAGGTAAAAAAAAATTGTCCTTTGCTTAGCATTTTATTGTAGAAATATTATCTCAGTTAACGTATAATTAGCGTTGATAAGAGGGGGTAACTGCTTCAGAATACTGCATGGAAATGAAGAGAATTACATATAGCAAAGCGAGGCACATGTAGGAGATGCTGGTATCTGGATATTGATAGAAAAGTCAGAGATTTGCAGTTATAGTTGACCCTTAAACAACTCAGGGAATTAATCTGAATATAATTTATAGTCAGCCCTCCGTATCTGTGGTTCCTTTGCATCCTTGCATTCAACCAACCATGGACCCTGTAGCACTGTAGTATTTGCTATTGAAAAATACCCGCGTATAAATCGACCTGAGCAGTTCAAACCCGCATTGTTCAAGGGTCAACTACTTCATCAGGTTTCCTGGTCAGTGGTCCTGTTTTCCTCTGTGATCCTTCTGCTGTTTAGTGTCTCCCAAGTGAAGCTTGTTGAATAATTACTTAAATTTTGGAAAGAGCACCCAAAAGAGAACATTATAACTGATTCTTAATTAAAGTAATAATTACCAGAACAGTAATATACAAAATGAATTACTGTGAATTACATTGTATTTTTCTATTAATTTACACCAACTCCAGACATATTTGTCAGCAGTTGTGATTTTTCTTGTTTCAGTACACTCTGACCTTGTAACTTTTTATAGTGCTCCCAAATTTGCATACATCAGAAATTAATGGTAACATATACTTCTTAGATAATCACAATTTGAAGAGAATGTTCTGATTAAGTAATTATAAAAGGAAAAATATTCTAACAACACTAGTAATTTTACACTAATATCTTTATTTTTCAATTAAAATTTTAATATCCTGTTGTTTTAATTGGAGATACCCTAGTCATAGAATATAAAGTCATTTTTACACCCGTTATTAAATTGAAGCACAGGTAAATGCAATGAATTATCCAAAATCCCTCGCCAAGTCAATGAATGATAGTGAGTGACTTGTTTAACTGAATCTCTGTATTGAAAGACTTGATATTGAGAATCTCAAGATTAGTCAAATCTTGTTTTTAATGAACAATTTTTAGGGTTGCTAAACTTATGAGACAAAAGTGACCTGTGAAAACAATGATGCAAATTTCAAACCTTCCATGTTATAGAGATTATTATAATTAATTAAAGATGATATGCCAGTGTATTTAATTTCTAACTAAAATGCAAATCAGTCTTCCTTTTAAAATTACTTACATAAATTTTCTATCTCCATTTTTCCAAAATTAAAGTTAAAATTATGTAAAAAATAAATAAGTTCTAAGGATATATTTGTTCTATTTGTGATACTAAAAATTCCTCTCAGGCATTCATTCATTTATTCATTTGGTTAAAAAATTTTTGGTCGAGTTATAAAAAAAATGGCAAACAAATTATGAACACGTTTAGTAAATATATACAAAAAGAATCCTAATTAGTAAATGTACCAAGTATGTGAAGAGACGATTTACAAAAAATGCAAATATCAAATAAACTTTGAAAAAATATGTAATCACTGATTTTCAAAGAGAATAAAGTTAAAATTACAGTGAATTAAGTTTTCAATCACCAAATTAACAAATGCTTAAAAAATGAAGTAACCCAATGATTATGCAAGAACAACAAAATGGACATTTACATACACCGCCACTGAGAATGAAAATTTATCTACCCTCTTTGTAAAGCGACCAGAAATGGGGATCTGAAACAATGATATTTTCTGTGTCTTTCTATTGAATGGTCACCATCCTCCTTACATGTACTGTAAGACTATAAAAAATCTACGTTAATCATTTAATCATCACAAATGCCATTCCAAGATAGTAGGAATAGTAGTTCTTTTCCATTTTGGAGATTTAAAAAATGAGGCTATGAGAAGTAGATAAAATTTCTCAAAACCATGAAGATGGTAAATAGGGGATACCTAATTTGAAAATAGGATTGTCTGACTCCAGACTTGGTTGATTTGATTTGCCAGGCAATTATCTGTGGAGGATTTATAGATAAAGTCAAAACAACGTGGTATCTAGTTTAACATAGCAATATTGCCAAATGTTTTTCTAAAGGTTTTGTTCTGGATCCTCTGAGGGAATGTAGCTTTGGCCATCAGCTACAGTTTCAAAACAGTAGGATAGTAACCAAACTATGGTCATTATGGAATGAGTTTCAGGAAAACTAAGTTTATGTAACACCCATTTCACAGATTTATATAAAACTTAATTACGTATGGTACACAGTGATCCGTATCTATACCTTTCTCTTGAATGGCTACTTGGTGCCTTCTTTCCAGAGCCTTGCAGATTATATTTAAAATTTTTAAATCATGAGTTCCATTGGATATATCATATGCATTGGTAATAACAAAAAGAACCAATAATTTAAGTGTTATTATTAATAATCTATGGGATAGGAAAATATTCCAAGGTGGCATGTTAAAAATATTTGAGAGTTACTTTTTGGGATATATAATTAAATAAGCTGATATTTAAAATCTATTTTAGATGATTTTAATATATCAGAGTTCCAAACACATTTTAATGTAAAAATATTTTATATATCTATTAAAATCTTTCTGAGATGGAGAAATAATTGAATGTCATAAGTATTCTATATTTGGTTTCCCATTACCTGAAAACATGGAGGTATTTATATTAAATATTTCATGGATAGTTTAAAATGTAGAATTAACAAATGTAACTAAGTCACATTTATGAGAACTATCGCTATATTACCTTGATTCTGTTGATAAAATATTAGAAGTGATACAGTAGTTTCAAAATTTGCATGAAGAATATAAAAAACAATTAAAAGGTAAATGTCTCCAGTTTTGGAGAACATGAGAAAGTGAAACACAGTTTCTCTAGATTCTTGTAAAGTAAGTATTCAAGTTTTGGGTTTGATTCTTGTAAGATATAGCTGACTCACCTTGAATCATGAACTAAAAGACTGTTTGCATTGCTTAAGTCTAGTATCATGAAGATAATAATTTTATTATTGCTAATATAATTCAGTAGGGTCTTGGATGTGGTTCAGAACTTTTTTTTAAAGTTTCCTATATGTTTTCAATAAATTTACTTATAGAAAAAGTTATACTCAATTCTTATTAAAAATAAGCTCAGACAACATGGTCTGAAATTGACCGTATTTTAACTTAACTATAGGGATGACAAATCACTTAGAAGCTAACCTTTATTGAATGACTGAACCCAGCCAGCCATAAATGATCTTTCCTTCCATTGAAGTACCAAAAATTTTCTCTGAATCTCTTTTACCATTTCTGTCCTGAATCATAATTTTGGACATATCTATCATGACTACTCATATTG
Source organism: Physeter macrocephalus (assembly GCF_002837175.3). Taxonomy (NCBI): domain Eukaryota; kingdom Metazoa; phylum Chordata; class Mammalia; order Artiodactyla; family Physeteridae; genus Physeter; species Physeter macrocephalus. Next base: position 129,916,780 of record NC_041224.1, on the reverse strand, counting down.
TAAGCTCATTGAGAGCATATCTCTGTCTGATTAATGTTTATATTGTCTGAAGAACCAAGCTTGAACCCAGAAGTTAATGTGTCAGTTCTACAAGACTGCCACCCACGTCAGATGCCATTTGAAAGTCCAGGTTGTTACCTGTACTTCTGACCTACTGGCTATAAATCAGAGATTCCCATGACCTCCTTGAGTTCAATTAATTTGATAGAGTGGCTCACAGAACTCAAAGGAACATTTTCTTATTGGATTACTGGTTTATCATAAAAGGGTGTAACTCAGGAACAGCAAGATGGAAGACATGCATAAGGGAAAAGGACGTAGCGGGGGTGGGGTGCAGATTTTCCATGCTCCCTCTGGGTGTGCCATTCTCTCTGGATCTCCATGTGTTCACCAACCTGGAAGCTCTCCAAACCATGTCCCTTTGGGGTTTTATGGAGGCTTTATTACATAGGCATAATTGATTAAATCATTTCCCATTGGTGATTGATTCAATCTCCAGCCCCTCTCTCCTACCTGGAAATCAGGCACTCTCAGTCTCACCCTTCTGTTCGTTTTGTTCCCCTGGCAACCAACACCCATCCTTAGATGCTTTCCTAAAGTTACCTCATTAATATAAACCTGGTTATGATGGAAAAGGTCTTGTTATGAATAACAGGACACCCACTTCATCTTTATGGCTCTGAAGCTATTTCAAGAACTAAGGACCAGAGACCAAATATTCTAAGAAAAAAAGTTCTCATTGTTCTTATTGCTCAGGAAATTCCAAGGGTTTTAGAAATTGTGAGCCAGGAACCGTGGACAAGGACCAAATATATATTTCTTACAAATAACAATATTGCATAGATAGAGATTTTATACAATCTTTTAAATAGATGAGTGAATGAAGATATGATCTCCTTCTGATCGTCTCTGTTCTGGCTTTGAGACCAGAAACCATAGCAAATTTGATTGGCATCTTGGGTTCATTACAATAAAATCAACATTATTAATATATTAATACGGGGAAATTAAAGATTAAATGGAAGAAATAAGCGTGCAATTACTTGGACTCACTTGGGGGTTCTTGGCATAAGGAAGCATTGGAAGGAAAGAGGAATTTATATTTGTGGTTCCTGGTTCAAAGAGAACAAATGTTCCTGAATGATCACAGATTGCTGGAGACTGTAGACAAACATACATACTTGCTGGTCAAACTCAGCTTCTAAACGATGTCATTGCCATAAATAGAAAAACAATTTATTTGTTTATTGAAAAATGGATATTAACCAGGAATGTTTGAAAATACTACCATGATTCTCTGGTCAGATGTGGTAACTTGTTAGAGAATTTTTTTAAGAGAGACTACTGTATACTTTGAAAATTAATAATAGCTTTAATATCATTCTCTTTAAATCAGACTTGTTACATAGTAACTAAGGTATACACATAAAATAATAATTGTCCAACAGATATTTATCATCCTGGTAGTATTCCTGGGGTTCTCCCAGGAATCACTGTTAACCATGGCTATACATCCAGGTTACCAGATCAACTTAAAACAAAAACAAAAACAAAAACAACTACAGCTTCTTAGACCCCCATTTTGGTCACCCTATTTGTCATCATTAGGTCTGCTTATTTAGGCTAATCAGCAAGTCTCTTGCTTACGCAGAGATTCTGGGAGATGAAGTGCTAGTCTCTCCGTCCTGTAAGCATCCTTATTCTTCGTGATTGATACATTGGTGCCCTTTTGCACTTAGCTTCATGTAGGGGAGAGTTCCTCTCTCCCTTTCTTCCTAGAGGGGAAAAGGCATCTTTCTCACTGTGAATTCTGCATTCCTCACAAGACCTTCAAAGAAACTCTGGGGAGCAGTTGATGGGTTGGTGTTTGGTGGTAGCAGGGCCGGCTGTGCCTTACTCAGTAAACTCTGTGTGGCATTTGGTCCTGACTCTTTGAGTTCTTGCACATCTCTTTAGAATGCAGGCTAGTTAATGAATTTCATTTTCAGCAATGGACCTTAGCCATAATTCTCAGATAACAGAAAGAATTCCACTCAATATCCTGCTATAATTATTTTCTAAAGATCAACTTATCTTTAGAAAGTGATTACATTTGTTTAGCTACTCATGTGTCTATAAATCTACCTATTGTCAGAATACCAAGGGCCAGTTCTCCTAGTTCTTCAACAGACAAATAAAACACAGGTAACAAATAGTTTCTGAAACAAAAGGACTTTTAACAGGATTCTTGTCACAGATCCTGTGAAACATTCTTCTCACATAGTGCATATATACAGCTTGTCTCTAGAAGTGATACCTGCACTGGTCCTAACCATCTAATTCCTATAAGAAGGGGAACCATTCTGTCAGAGTAGGACCTGATCATAGGACCCTTGGAGGGGATTCTCCTGAGTCCACCATAACAAAGGGATCATTTTGCTTATTACATCTAATCTAATATTCTTCCTTATCACTTCATTCATGTTTTTAGATTTTCAAGGTTTTCTCCTTTGTAAATTCTCATTCCATATTTCCCTTTGCTTAAAATTCTACAATTTAATACTTTCAGTGTTGCTTCTAATATAGCTTTTTTAGCATCTCTTTCTTATTCCCACAAATATGTGTAACATTGTGAAAGTGAGATTCAGCAATTATTAAGTTAATGTGATCTGCGTAGAGGAGACAAACTACACTATCTGATTTGGTTTCAAAATGAGTCTTCATTTAGTCCTCAGAGATGTATTATATGATGCTGTCCGTCACCAGTTATCGGAGAACAGCTTATTTTCTTGAAATGTATTCAGAATAAAATTATTTTTCACAACAGTTTCATTTCTTTAGCTTCTAATAGTATTTGCTTTAAATGAAATGTTTTCAAATTACTGAAGATGATTCCTCTATATATGCTATCGTTAGGGTAGTCAGTAGGGTTCAACTTTTCTGCAAGTAGGAAAGTGATTTTGTTTAAATAACAACAACCAACAGAAAACTAAAATTCAAAAACATTTCATATGAGCTAACCCCAAGAGTGGCAATTTCTACACAGTTTATGAGCAAAAAGGCTCACTAGTCTCATTGTTGTAGGCGTTTGTTTGGGGAATAGATTTTATCCTGGTGTTGACAATATCATCTCTCATTAAAGCAGCCATCACTGTCACATTTTCATTTTCCAAATTAAAAGTAGGTGCACATAGTCATTCCTTGTTAGAATCCCTTTAGAAAACAGCCTGCCACAAAAGAGAGTAAGAGTGTGAAAACTGCTGAGTAATTTCTGATCTTGAAAGTTGCATAGTTTTCAGAAAGTAACCCACTGAGTTGTAAAGGAATGCTGAGGATTAGCTTGAGCTATGTAAGAAAGAAAAACCTATCCCATGGAGAAAAGGAGAGCTGGAGACATATTGAAATTTGATAAGGTGTGGAGAGTACCAAGTGCTACCCAGCTCTTTCATTGAGCATTTATATGACTTTGGCAGTATTCCATTTGCTGCCTCAGTTTTCCCTTTATAAGGAGAAGATGGTAGCTGTTCTGAAAGCTCACAGAATTTTTATTGTATAAATGGCATTAAAAAACTTGAAAATTTAACAATTATCTTATGCAAATTTTATATATGTAAAATGCTGTTTGGATTATCAGTGTTGTTTGCCTCTCTTGTTCTGATGGTTTAGGCATTTCATAGACCACTGTTACCTTCACCAAATAGATGGGAGCAGAGAGTTAAAATGTTAACCAAAAAAGTAGCATTTAGGAAATGTCTTGTCTATTCTTGTCAACAATTAGTTAGCTGTCAGTTCTTTGGGTAAGATGTTCAAGGATGAAGCATAAACTACAAGGCTTGTTCAATTTAGTAAATAGATGAATCCTTAAAGATACACCAAGAAAAAATTATCATGAATTCAATATTAAAACATTATTTAATGAACTCCATTTATAAATTTGGAAAGAAAAACATTAAAAAATGTGATTTAGTTTTCTAAATGCTAGTTCTTGTTAAGGTTATAGTCCTAAATTTTTTTAGCTGTCACGGAAATGCTAGTTTCTCTTTAACCATTTGTAGTTTTAAATCCCATCAGTCCTCAAAATCATTATAGCATAACAAGGAACTTCAATAGTCCACATCTCTAGATATAATTTTAGCTAAACCTACATCAGAAAAATTACCAAGAACCACATTTCCTAATTAGATTGTTTGGTCATTTACCAGATCATAACTGTGTCCTATGCTTTATATGAGGGACACCTCTTATTAGCTAAGAGGAGATACTATAGTCATTTGTCCATTTCAGCTGATTATGATGTGTGTTTCTCATGGCAATTTTTTAATTTAGTTTTCCTAGTCAACTTGCGTTGTGCAGAAGTGGATTCATAATCATCCTTTATTAATTACGTACTTTCAGTACTGTTCCATGCATTTATTTATTGTTTACTAACTTTCTTATTTGCTTATAAATCTCTAATAATCACTCACAAACCATACTGAAAATGAAAACTGGGACCTTGACCATGACCTACTTTTAGTTATGTGCTTCTCCCTCATTTCATTCCTTTTCTGTGTTCATTTTTCTCTTATTCTTTTTCATATAGTTTTAATTCACTAATATATATGCCTTAAAACTTTTATGTTAATTGTTTTAACCTTATAAAAGAAGTGGCCTGTTTTTTCATGATGCATTGTTAGAAAGTCTTTAAATCAGTCACAAAGCACACATGTAAAATAGTAGAACTATAGGAGGCAAAATATTAAGAGCATAATGATTTCCTTGAATTTGATCTATGAACAAAATGCACGGGCCAGTTGCTTCATTGGGAGGGGGAACTAGTCAGCTTATTTCTCTTGCTTTGCAAAAGGTGGCTTTGTAGAGAGATTTACTTACTGAAGTTTTGAAGTTTAAAGGGTTTTATTCCTTCTCTGGCTTAAGTACACTCTGTCTTGTTTTGAAATCTCACATGTCAGCCCATACTCCTGACTGACGAGACAGCTCATAAGGTGACTGGATTCTCTAAAATATCCATTTATACTTAGAATGCACAAAGATGTAACCAGGGTAGAGAATGAGTGGCCTGGAGCAGGGAGACAGCCCAGAGAGCCCCCAGGGCTCTATAGAATTAAATTATTCCTACAAGGTGATAGAAGACAGACTGATTCAAACAGACATTCCTAACTCACCAATAATTTTACTTTCTTGTTGTAACAATGCTCCATGGATAAGAAAATCCTTGCATGATATATGAAAATAAGTGATCATTTAAAATCTAATTCAGTTTTCAAAATATAGTGCAAATTAGACTTTTATAATGGACATTTTTGAGGTATTGCCAAAACTGAGTGAAAGATGAAATGTTGGAAATGCTAGGAAGAAAGGTTAATTATCAATCAATCCAGATTTATGAAACAGCAAGTGAAGGGTTACATTCTCTATTTATGGTACAGCTTCCAAATTTAGAAATAAGCTACCAAATAATTTTTTTTTTTCGGTATGCGGGCCTCTCACTGTTGTGGCCTCTCCCGTTGCGGAGCACAGGCTCCGGACGCACAGGCTCAGCGGCCATGGCTCACGGGCCTAGCCGCTCCGCGGCATGTGGGATCCTCCCGGACTGGGGCCCGAACCCTGCATCGGCAGGCGGACTCTCAACCACTGCGCCACCAGGGAAGCCCCCAAATAAATTTTAAAAGTGACAGTAAGCAATATTGGGCTCAAATAATTATCTGATATTCTTTTCCATTCTTCTATTCTGCGAAGCGGGCATTTAGAAGACATAATAATGGAGCCAAAGTGCTAGGAACATGTGAATATGAACAGCCATGAAGTGATAATAAAAGTTCTCATTTACTGTGAGCCTTCTCCATACTACACTCTTTCACTTACCTTATTTCATTCAACCCATACAACTCTGTCGATTATGTTTTATAATTTTTGTTTCATGGATGAAAAAACTAAGGCTCAGAAATACTTAGTAACCTACTGAAGGTGTAAGTTTTGATAATGTACTGCCCATATTCCTTGTTATGGAAAAATGCTAAATCTCCTTAAAGTCAGACCTAGATGGTCTAGCCTTGTATCTGACTGAATGTGATCTACTGTATTTGTTTTGGGATCTGTTGCTGTACATGAACATCTGTCAGGGAGATTGAATAAGGCAGTGTTGCATAAGGCACTTACATTCTTTGTTTTGAATAGGGTCTGTGATACTGTTTGCTTTCTCAAGGTTTGGCTTAGGAAGAGATGAATGAGAAGAAATTAGCAATCATTCAAACTGAGTAGTTATTTTTCATAGCATATTGTAAGTGTAAAGACTTTTGTGTTTCTAATGTTGTGAATTGATGATGAATGCATAAACCTTCTCAAACACATTTACACATAAGAGTAATAAAGGAAAAAAAAATTCAGTGCTACTTTGACATCCACATGTCAATTTGAAGAGCTATTTTGGACTGTGGAAATCTCCAAAATGTTAACACCAAGCAGGAGAACAAAATTAACGGATAGTGTTGCATCTATTGGCAATTTGAAGAAAACTTTGTTATCAAACCCTCCTTAAAATGAACAAACATCTCTGCAAGTTTTGGACAAATCTATCGTAAAGCATTAATATATGAATTGAATTACGTTTTTTTTCTAATTAACCAGGTACCATTAAAAGCTGCTCTGTTTGGGACTTCACTGGTAGTCCAGTGGTTAAGACACTGCACTTTCACTGCAGGGTGCACGGGTTCAATCCCTGTTCGGGGCACTAAGATCCCACCTGCTAAGCGGTATAGCTGGGAGAGGGGAAAGCTGCTCTATTTGATAGACTTAAATTTTGTACTTTACTTTGCAACCATATGAAATATTCCCCTATAATTGTATGAAACTGTATAAATTGTATGAAATATGAAAACTTAAAACCAACATTCATTGTGTTTTTGAAAATAAATTCTTTGGAAATATATAAATATATATTTATTTATAATTCCTGGTCCATAATTTCTGTATAATAATTATGATATGGCTTGATATTTCAGCTTTTTTTTTTAGCAAAGCTGAAATTTTGTTAAAAGCAACAGATAACTCAGAAACTATTGTAAAGCAATAAATCTATGTAGCCATATAGTCTTCATTTGGAGTTTTCTCCCCCTCAATTCTTCTTGAATTTCTTTTATTAAAATAATAAGACAAAATTTGTTTTGAAAACTGCTGGTTAGAGAAAATTTATATCTCAAGGGTTATGACACCAGTGGAGAGGAAAGGTACCTTTGTCACCAATACTGAGCAGTGAAACTAAAAATTGCTGAGGAGTGGGAATACTCAAATGCTTCTAGGGGGCTAGAATATGCTTTTGACACTTGTCTTTATAATATCACACTGTTTAGAAAACGGAGACTCAAGAACTACTAAAGCATGAAAATAGATGCCAACCACTCACTGCCTGCTGAGATTTGCCAGTGTGAGTGGAAAGTAAAGAGAAGTACTTGTGAGAAAATGAGGTAAATGTGAATATGTTAACAGATGGAAAGCCACTTATTTTGACGGCTGTGATGCACTCATGAGCTCTCAGCTTTGTCTGTAACCATCTGTACCTCTCTGTACATACATGGTGGACCTCTATGCTGTGTGAGACAAGATTTAGAGCAGTTCTCCGGGGTAAATGTTTGAAATGTGAGCTCTCAGATAATGAGAATGATTCTTAAAATTGGAACCTGTCAACATTAGAGGTCAGCTTTGGACGTGAGAATGACGGGGCAGGAAGAGTGACAAGAAATGGAAAAAGCAGCTGCAGTGATCATAATTATGGTGATTGTGTGTGTCTGTTTGAGGAAGACTCTTGCTCATCAGTGTTCCTGATTGAAAGATTGACAAAGGCAGGCCAATAGGTATAAGGGAGGAGGGAGAACAACATGGAACATATAGATTATGTGGTCATTGAAAGTAAATGTAATATGGAATAGCAGTAATATGTTAGTACATTTAAAAAAAAACACTTGAGAGGTGTTTTAGAATCGTGGAAAGGGAAAGATGGGGTCAATAAAAGCACTCAAAATGGTGTTCCCATAGTTATAATTGCGATGATCTGAAAGAAATATAAGTGAAACACTTTATAAAATGTGAATACTTTTTATTTATTTTTGAAAACTTGAAAGTATTCCATGAAGTACCAGTTCAATATTGTAAAATAATAGTCATAGTCATTGTATTGTAAATTTGGAAAGGAAAAATAAATGTCTTTAAAATAGGAAGAGTTGGGATTGCAGAAAGAGAAATTGCAGTAATACTCTCTTTTTTTCATTATCCCACATCCCATTCTTCAGCAAACCTTCTTGGCTGTACCTTCAGAATATATCTAAAATCTGACTGCTTTCTCATGACCTCTGCTAATAACATCCTGGTACAAGCCCAGAGTATTACTATAGCCTTCTAATAGGTCTCCCAATACCACTTCGCTTCCTATAGTCTATCAATATAGAAGTTAGAATGATCATTAGCAGGTAGTCAATAGTATTGAGTGAAAGCATGAATGAATAAAAGGAGAATGAAGAGAAGGATATCATGATATGGTATATTTTTCTTGTTTCACACTCTAGAAACTTAGATTCAAATTGTTTTGTAAAACAAATTAGCATTATTTTACATTTAAAAATTAGAGATGTTTAAATTTTTCAGAGTTGGAGTGAACTGTAGTCCAGTGCTCTCTGTGCCAAATGAGGAAGCTGAGGTCCAGTGAAAGAGATAGCCAATATGTTCCATGTTATACTTTTATTAAGACCTGGGACTTATTTCCAGTCCAGTTTTCCTTCCAATATACCCTACCACTCCCAATATGAAAATGAAAAGTATTGGTAAGGAATTGTTTTGTGTCCTGTATCATTCAAAATGCTGTTTTGTAAAAGTCCTATAGCAGAAACTTTGTAATTCTTCAGAGCCTTTTTTATCTTAGGGAAACTTCCCTCTGTTCCCCTCTTCTTAAACGAGTGTTATTCCTGAGACAGTATAATTTTCTTCCATACCTGGAGTCAAAGCTTCCAGAGCTACAGCTTCCCTTTTTTGCTCTTCACCTAGAAATTATAATGCCTCCAAGAGCTACCTATGGAGCTACACTACACTCACTATTGTAACCCCATGATAAATTCTAACTGGAAAATCTAAGTTCAACTTACAGAGTCTGTTAATTCACTGCAATATGTTACTAAAAATATGTCAAATAAGGCCTACTTCTATATTATAGTCCTTGTATATCTTTAACATGAAAATGTGGGGTAACAATATCATTATATGTTCTTAACCATTCATTTCTAATAGTTTATATAGTTCCTCATACACAGTTCACATTAGATATATTCTCTTTGTTTTTCAGAAATAATCCATGCTAATTCAAGTGAAAGCTCTGAATTTTTTTCTCTGTGATGGTTTAATTTTCAGCATTGGAGAAATAACCCTGATGTGATATTTTTATTGAGAAATTACTAAGTCAAATATAATTTCAAAGCCATAAATGTTTCTCTGTCTTTGAAGGCCTTCTACCTAAGATGGAGAAACTAAGCAAAACATCACTTCTCTTTTATGTGCTTTATCTAATAATAAAAAGGACTTAAATGATTATATAACATTGGAATAATTTGATTATTTTTCTCTGTGGGTAAAGACTGGGTATTTTTGAAACAGGTATTTTACACTCAAGGCACAGAGGAAACATTATCCTGAAAGTTCAGGATATTAGTGTCTGTTAGAACTCCTTCCTATTGGCTATTAATATGGTGGACAAAATACCTTGCATCTATAAACGTTATTTTGCATCATGGGCAACCATATCCTGTAAACTGGTGCATCATGTAAATGTTGTCAAAAAAAATCTGATAGTCTATTCAGTTACATGTTGATTTTAAAGTTTCTAAGTGGAAACTTTTCTGCACACTGGAAATAGTACTGGCTCTTTGCCAAGACAGATCTCCTCCTACACTTACCACTTTCTATGTGGCAAAGGGAGTAAAAGAGTAGGAGGAATAAGGCTAATATCTTTTCCTAGTATCACATTAGATTAAGCAAAGAATTGGACCTCCTTAACTTATGTTTGCAATGGCAGTGCCACTACTTATGTACCTTTTAGGGATATTAGTAGTTCTCAAGTGTTAGAATGTTCTTATATAAAGACTTCTAATATCTCAGGTTTTTTCCCCCCTTCTTTATCCATTTCTTTTCTCAAACAATATGAGATTACAATGATAATAGCAAGATAATTATTACTGTTGGAACAATTCTCTAGGGTGCTTCTCCCTATCAGTGTAAAAATGAATCATATAATCATCGTATAGTGTGAGAATTTTTACAATACCACGTTGTCCTAATTACTACAGGAGAATTTACAACATCTCATTCTTCTTAAAGATTCCTATTTGGGCAAAAAAACCCGCACAATCTTCCCTTTCCTAGTTTGTCTTCAATACTAGGTTTCAGAAGGCACAGTGGTTGTTCAGGTTTAGCGCTGGTGGACTAAGTTTATCTAGTCCTTCCTGTTCTGTGAATGATAGTTAAAACTTTAACTGCATCTTTATCATTTTGAAAAAAAGGTGAGAAAACAGTATTTTTTCTTTTTCATAATATAAATGTCATACTAACCATCCAAACTATATTCTTTTGATAAAAATCTTGGATTATTATTACTTGTTGCTTGAAATGTTAATTCTTATAATCATTTTTACCAAGTAATAAAAGAAGTTAGGAACTAAATGTTAGTGCCATTATCAAATATCATTTTATCATAGATAAATTAAAGACATCATTTTCTTAGAAATATTGTTTCTGAGATTTAAAAGATGTGTGATGGGAAAAATTCATTTGACATATTAAAATAGTCAACCCAATATTTAAGCTTAAATACCACTAGAAACAATTTTAGTTCAATTCGTGCAGTTCTTAGCTCAACTGTAAACCCTAATATGTTAGGTCCTTCTCTTTGGAAATGTTTTATTTTGTATGTGTATTTATGCATTAATTTTATATGTGCTAAAGTATGGCTGATTTTTAAAGAGCTGTCCATTAGAAGCTTTTAAGTAAATATTAAGGAGGGAAGGGCATTAGGTATGAGATAATTTCTAAATGATTAAAATTTTATGCTTTTTTATGTAAAGGAACCATGTTTTAAAAATATTTATGCCTAGTTTAGCATAAGCGATTTGAAAGGGATGAACCTGGAGGGAGAGAGAACAGAAAGGATGATATTGCATAACCTTTGGAAGATAAGATGTGAACCTGAACAACTGGCAAGTAGAGATGAGGCAGATGTGATTTGATTTGAGAGAGACTGTAGGAACTGGAAGCTATAAACTAGTGGTGAAAAGATGACTCAGATTTTTGTGTGGTTAGCTGGGGGCGTGGTACATCACTGGGAGAAGGAATATAGGACATGTTATGAATAATTACTATCTGGAATCACTTGTTTCTTGTACTGTGTGAATATTTTTCCTTGTGAGATTAAGTGAATGTTTACTGGCAGTTATTTAGAAGCACATTTCACCAAAGGTAATGTTTACATCATTAAATTTTTATGTCCTATGTACAGGACAATAATTGCTTATAGGGAATAAGCCTGTAATGAAAATTAGATGCCAAGAGGAGGCAGGAGATCCTTCAATAGATCGCACGGTTTGCAGCTTTGAGTCTGTAGACAACAGCATGAAAAGTGTTGTCAATGTGTAACTTACCTTACTGTAGGACCTAGATTTTGAATCGATGCAAACCTCATTTGAAAAATAATTATGTTTACCATTGCATGTTATCGTTTGAATTGTCGTTCTACTCTATATCTCAATAGGGAAGCTGTTAATCGATTTTGAAGTATTTCTGAGTTTATATCAACATCTAATATTCATCTATTTGACTCATAATTAGGATAATTATTATGCCTATATGCAGTGCACCTTGCAAATTCAGTTTAATTGAGAAAAAATTATCATGTTTATCAGATCGTTACAATAAAGAGGCTATGACTGTTACTCTAAAAAATAATTGTTTTAAAGTGAGCATGATGGATATTTCCTTTTGATGGAGCTGCCGAGTACAGGGAACTACAGCCAAATCTGACTTGCCTGTAAAGAGCCAAAGGTGACGTTCTCTGGAAATTAGCTGCCATTTCAAAGGCTTTAAGATGTCAAAATATCTCCAACAATTCAAAGCCGTGTCTTTTCCTCATCCATTTAGCATGCTCTGTCATCCACTGGTAAAATATCCTCCACTGTATTCCTAACTCACAAGAGATTTTTCTCAATGAATTCTCTATCAGAGAAGGGTCATTTGAATTCATTGTTGCTAGAGAGGTACTGTCCTTGGATATGAAAACATATGTAAAATGATATTTGTAAATATAATTGCACTTCAGCAAAAGTACCACTGAAAACATTATTTGATACTGCATAACTATCTTTGTTTTGGCCACCAATGTGTCCATCTAGAATACATGCAGTATGTCTGTGTTTTGAAAGACAGAAAGTTCAGCCCTGAAGTTTGGTTGATTTAGCATATGGAAAACAAAATTTCTACCCAGTCAACTGCAACTATTTAAGCTGAACTGAGTTATATTTTCTTCAGAAAAAATATGTAGGGTTGAGTTTTGCCTTAGGCATCGTGAACTAAAATACCAGAAATGTTGTCCTTTTTAAAAACAAAAGCAATCTGTTTCAGCAGCATTGAGTTTATTTTTAAGTAACTTAAAAGCCACAGGATGTCGTGGGAAGGGCAGTGGCCTGGGAATATGGAGGCCTGAACTCAGTCCTCTTACTATTTAGCTATTTAACCATGGACAGATATGCCTTGACCTTCAGGGACAAAGTTTTGTCCTCTTTAAAAGAAAGAGATTGTCTGGATGATCTGTCAGGGTTCTTGGTACTACATGTATGTGTGAGTATCTGTGGAATATCATGGATGGTTTCTTTTTCTTTTAGCTTTTTATTTTATAGTGGAGTACAGTTGATTAACAATGTTGTATTAGCTTCAGGTGTACAACAAAGTGATTCAGTTATACATATACATGTATCTATTCTTTTTCCAATTCTTTTCCCAATTATGTTGTTACAGAATATTGAGCAGAGTTCCCTGTGCTATAGAGAGAACAAACGTATGATTACCAGGGGGGGCGGGTGAGGGGGAGGGATAGTTAGGGAGTTTGGGACTGACATGTACATACTCTATATTTGAAATGAATAACCATGGATGGTTTTTGATAGAGCCAGGCAAGATCCTCTTACACATAGAATCTATGAGGATTGCTCTCTCTTTACATAAATGAATGAATATCATTCTCATATCTCAGACAAAGGATTTGTATAGAAAAACAAAAATTGCTATAGTGGAAGAACATTAGTCAACTATCATATACAATTCAGTGTACAAAAATAAAGTCCATGGGCTTCCCTGGTGGCGCAGTGGTTGCGCGTCCGCCTGCCGATGCAGGGGAACCGGGTTCGCGTCCCGGTCTGGGAGGATCCCACATGCCGCGGAGTGGCTGGGCCCGTGAGCCATGGCCGCTGGGCCTGCGCGTCCGGAGCCTGTGCTCCGCAACGGGAGCAGCCACAACAGAGGGAGGCCCGCATACCACAAAAAAAAAAAAATAAATAAAATAAAGTCCAAGGTAGAAATCAAAGTTGAGAGCCAATAATTATTTAAATCAGGTAAAGACAAGAGCCCTGTGGAACAAAAAGTCAGAGTTAGGGTCATAAATGAAAACTTGGTTAAGGACCTGAAAAATCAAAAGAATCAGGTATGGACTGTGGTTGAGATATTAATCATAGTAGGAGCACGCTTTCCATATTATGCCTTCATTCTTCCTTCCATTGCACAATTTTCACAAAATTTCATTTTATACTTGATAATATTATAGGTTCCAGGGGTATTCAAATTAAAAACATGTTTCCTAACATCCAGAAGCTTAAAGTGTTTTCAAATCAAATGTCAAAAGACTGAACAAATATTTGAGTGCTCACCTCATGGCAGTCATTGTATCAAGCACTTTACATGTATTATTTAATTTAATATGTGTGACTTGGTAATGTGGATGCCATTATTAGACTTAAAAAACAGAGTGTTAAAAGAGACTGATTGTTGGCAGAACTGGCTGTCCATATCTGATTTGACTGTGTCCAAAGGTCATGTTATTACACCTTGTATCAGATTTTCCCCATTACAAAACCATATGCAGATGTCCACATTTGTTATTGAAAATTTATAAAACATTAATTAGGGAAAAGAAGGTAATTTAAAAATATATAGTCTCATGTTAAATGATAAATTCTATGTCCTTCAGATCTCTTCGAGGCACAATATAGAATTTACCCATAAAAAAATCAGGTCCTACTGTGTATGTTTTCTAATTTCTTTTCTTCACCTGAGAATATGTTTATATCTTTATAAATCAATAACTGTTTATAAGATTAGATTCAGTTAATATATATGTTGTTTTATTAAGTAATCCCTTATCAGTTAGCATTAATAATATCTTAAAATTTTTCTAATACAAAATGTTCTAAGTATATTACCTTTATATTTAAACCTTCATGAATATCTTTATTTTATTGTTTAGGATATTCAAGATTAAGTTTTATAGTTGTTTTCAAGAGCTTTGTTATATTTTGACAAATTGTGCTCCAGGTAATTTTTTAACATTTTATCCTCCTAGCAAGTATGATTACCTCTTTCCCCATGTCCGACACTAGATTTTATATACATGTGCATATTTTTATACTTTTGACAATTTGCAAGTTTTTATATTCATGGATATTCATTACTCAGATTAAACATTTTGTCTATGCTTTCTTTTTAGCCAAAGTTTTAAAAAAATTAATTTTGTCCTTGAAGCTTGTCCATTTTTCTATTGGAATTTTAATTTAATTTTATATTTTGAGGTTGGACTGAGTTTTAATGATGAGCTTTTTCTTGTTAATGGAAGAAAAGACATTTCAGGTAGAGAGCAAGTATACAAAGGCTCCATAAGCAGGGAATAAAATTTAAAATTTCTGATAACATACCTGTTCTAGGTTCATCCTTTGCCCTCATTCCTGCCCCAGTTGGAAAGTTTCCTCATATGTTTAATTAGTCACTGTAAATTTGATCTTCCCAATGTCTCTTGAAGCTCTGCCTTTCTCTCTTTTCTACCCTGAGGCCACTGCTTTTAGTTCAGGTCCTCATTCCTTTCTCCTGTGGACTATCAACAGTAGCTTTCATGCCTCCAGCCTTGCCTTCCTTCTCCCCTTATTCACACTCTTCTCAAAATGAGCTTCCTGAAACACATATCCAGTCCCATCATGGAGTATTCATTTTTAGAAATTTGCTTTGTAAGTCTTTTCACATATAATGATATTAACCCTTTGACCCTATATTACAAATCCCCCTGCAGTTTGTCCTTTGCCTTTTAACTTTCTTCATGATGCTTTTTCACATTTAAAAGAGGTTAATATCAATGTAGTCAAGTCTGTTGGTGCTTTTCTTTTTGATTTCTACCTTTGGCTTCAGAGAGGTTTATTTTAAAATATTAAAGTCCTTGCTCTCTCAAAAATTGTTTTGGAGTACATTGATGTTTTCTTTGGGCATTTGTAAGGCCTAAATCTGACATTAAAACAAAATATAAAACAAGAGAGAGTTGTTATATCCATGGCTGATGGATATAACAGGTGCAACGTCACTGAATCTCATAACCATTCAAAGAAGTAGGTATTATTAAAATTATTTCCAGCTGAGGAAATGGAGACACAGGCTTTTAAAGTTGCCCAGCTGATGAGATAAGGAGAGCCTCCCTTCAGCTCTTCTCTCTATACGCCTCCCGGATGATCAGGTTCCTCAAACCTTGCCTGCCACCATTTCTGGGCCATGACCTGCTAATGTACTAAAGCCGCTCTAACTGTCCCGTCCTTAACAACCACTGGCATTAACTGAACCTAGCCTGCCTCATCATGGCTGCAGAACTACCAAACAGTCCAGTGCCTTACTTTTGGGGAATAAATTACTTATGTGTATTGAGAAGGGTTCTGTCTTACAAAGTATTTTGTCATCCAGTGACTAGGATAGTAAGTCTCACAAAGTAAGCACTTGATAAGTGTATGGTAGAAATGACACACATACCATAAGAATTAAGTGTTCTATGTTCTAAAATTTAGCTCTACCTTATATTTTCTGGCAGACATAAGAATTCGTTTAAGCTTTATGATTTTAGTATCCCTAAAATTAAGCGGGCCACAGTATAAGCATCAAGAAAAAAGGATGAAAATCTGAGCAACTGACAGACACAAAAATGTGAATGAGGGCTTCCCTGGTGGCGCAGTGGTTGAGAGTCCGCCTGCCGATGCAGGGGACGCGGGTTCGTGCCCCGGCCCGGGAGGATCCCACATGCCGCGGAGCGGCTGAGCTTGCGCGTCCGGAGCCTGTGCTCCGCAACGGGAGAGGCCACAACAGTGAGAGGCCCGCATACCACCAAAAAAAAAAAAAAAAAAAAAATGTGAATGATATTGTGACATAGAGTTACAAATTATCAAGGAATTTCAGTTGCTTTAAGTCATCATTCCACTTTTTAAAAATCTTAGATATTTTAGTTAAAAAGTTACAGGGTAGCTGTTTGATGGAATAATGTGCAACCATTACTAATGGCATTAAAATATGGAAAAGCATATGAGATAAATGTTAAGTGAAAAAAACTGAAAACTAAAATTATACATATGCTATTACTATGGCTACATATTTTACAGCTAAAGTATACATATAGGCATAGCTCAAAGCTAAATAAATTATAATAGAATCATTGTGTTAGAATAATGGGATTATATATTTTTCCTTTTCTGGATTATCATTATCATTATCATGTTACTTTTACAAACTTAAAGGAAAAACAATAGCGTTTTTTATTTCCTGTTCCCCAATATAACTTACTACATTACCTTGAATAAAAAGCATTTCATTCACTGTTCACTGGAAATATAATAACACCATAAACATTTTATTTGTGGAAGCCTGGTCTCGTAACAGACTGAAAGTTACTTGGAAAGAGATGTAAATTATTTTTCAGCTATCATCTTCTAATTTAGTAAATTATTATTCTAATACAAAATTGGAACTCTCACGGAATCCAAGAATTATTGTACTTGTCAAGCCTTTAATGTTTTCTGCATTCATATAGTTTATTACTAAGTTAATTCCCAAAGAGTAAATATGCCACTAAAAAGATTGAGGCAATTTTAAAATTTGGAATTATGTGAACATTAACTGAGCAAGTTATCTAATGTTAGTTATTTTATTTGAGTTGAATAAATCAATTTAACCAAGATTAAATGTTTCTAAATGAAAAGGAAAAAGCATTTTGCTAGAGACGTTTAGTTCTAAAAATGGGAAAAAGGCTGCCATGATTGTTTTTTAAATAAATAAGCATTTTGCTGAATTATATTTCTTAGACTTGTTCATACAATAATTTTCCTCTTCATTTTGCTTTAGTTGACTTTAAAATATGTTTAACTAGTTTAATCTAGAGTAGAAATAAGGGGATATATTTTTAAATGTCAAGATAATTTTATAACCTTCTCACTACTAAGTGATTGAGCACAGACTGTGTTAAAATGATAATGTGACAACATTCAGAGTCTGTTACTAAAAGAACAAAACCAAAACAAAACAAAAAACCTTCCATTAATGCCATTAGTCACAGGAAATAGAAGAATGCTCGAGAATCTCTCCCCTTCCCCTCTAGTTTCTATTCTGAGAGCCATCTAGCTTTTACCTGGCAAGATAAAAAAGAAAAAAAAAAAACTTACCAATTTTTTGCCCTATGAATCCATAATATTTTGGGATACTAAAACAGTGGTAAGACTGATTTAGAACCTCCTCCCCAGTACCACCCTAAGTGGAGAAGAACAATAATTTTCCCTTACCACTCCCCCGCAACCTTGAGATGAGAGTTGTAAACAAATCCACCATTGATGGTAAATCATAACATAGAAATTTACTTCCTAAAACTTCCTATTATAAATTTTAGGGGAAAATGCTGTCTTCTCAGATGAGTATAAAATCAACCTTGATTCCATGCTTTCATTAATTGCTGCCAATTTGGCACTGGAAATAGCTACTCCTGGGAGAATTTTTCGCTCTGAATCTTGATAGACCTGGTGGGTAACCCTTCAGTGGAAATCCCATTAAACTAGAGAAACCAATCCCATGGGAAACTTCATAAAATCTGCTAGCTGACACTGTAATAGAGCTGAACCTTAGTGAGCCTGGCTGTAGTGTCACTGGCTGTTTTAATTTCTTTCATACAGAAGGGAGACAAGGAGAGTAGGAGGGAAAACTCTATCTACCTTTATAGACATTAACTTTAGGTTGCCCTTCTAATATAAAAAGAACATGTTAATTCCTTCCCAATTCTAATCCAAATTAATGTTAAATAAGTCTGTTGAGATAGAATTTTTGAGTATATCATGACATCATGTAGGTCATTGTTATGTGACTTTTATATTTCTCTGGAGTATGTTATATATATAGCAATCAAATAAAATAGAATCATATTTGTTTCCAGAGCCTTCCTCTGGATGTAAAACATGAAAGAAAATCTTTTTTCAAATTTCCAGTCCTCAGTGTGGAGCAGATTTGACATTTCAAAGGCAATTTTAAGTGATTATTATTTGCATAGTAAATTGTCAAGATTCCCTATATGCTCAGACACTTTGCAGTGAGCTAAAGTCATTTGAAAAGCAATGCACCTGGCATTTATATCCAAAAGAGGTGCCAAATTTAACTAAAATATACTTTAAAAAATTTCCCTGTTGGTTTAAGCTAAATTTCAATGCTACTTTAACTCCTTAGTTAAAGGAAAAACACCATGAAAAATTCAATTTATGAGGTCAGGTGAAGCTCTACTGGGCATGGATAAGGACTCCAGTCTACTTTTGTTTCAGCTGATTTATTAAGTATCATTTAGAATTGGATTAATTTTGGCTTCAGCTGCCAACCCTCATCACAATCAGAGTTACTATCCATACAACTCTTTCCTTGAAGACACTTTAGAAAGAAAAACTACTTACTCCACTCAGCTGTGATTAAGAGTTTTCTATTGTATGGGGGCCAATAATTGACATCCAGCTTTTCAACTTAGAAATAAGATGAAGGGCAACAAAACCAACACGAGCGTCCATCAGCTTTGGAGCTGCCATAATTATTGATATATTCAGTTTGTAATTCCCATAAAGAATAAATCTACTCATCTCTTTTCTTTCTTTGAGACATCTTTTGAAGATTATGGATAGGCAAGACCTCAGAAAATTTAAACGTCTCATGAAGTTGGTTTGAAGCCATCCCAAGACTGCTTTTGTCACTGTCACCCATGCAGAAATGCTTGGATTATTGGGCTTTTGCAACACTGTTCTGATTGCCCTCACCCCTCAGCTCTTTTCTCCTGTGCCAACCTGATAGCAATGCAAAACCAACGTTGCTTTCACTCCGCCACCTCTGTAAGCTTCTGCCCTCCATGGCTCTCCGTTATTACAGGATCAGGTCCAGTTTCCTTAGCCTGATTTCCAATGCTTCTCACTTTCTGCTCCATCTTAATATAAACATTTTATTATATGACAGACACTATATTAATAGGGTTTTTACTTTAGCCATGTTTTAAGTATGGAGTTAAAGTTTATTTTAGATGAGTTGTTATAACCAGTTAACAAGGTTAAAATATTAAATAATATTAAATTATATATATGGTGTTTAATATGAGTTAGGCTCTGTTCTAAATACATACACATACACAAACACTCATTTAGTCATCAGCACGACCTCATTTATCCCTCATTTTACAGATAAGAAGACTGAGGCACAAGGATCTAAATGCCTTCCTCAAGGTCAAAGAGCTGGTAAGCGGGAGGGTGAGAAGGCATCCCTAAGCAGTGTGGCTCTGAGGGGCTGTCCATTTACCCACTACATTATGCTGCCTCTTCAGCTGCTTCAGAATATTAAAAATTATTCCAAGCTATCAAAACGTTTAAATGATGCCCTCATTCATGCCATTGTAGGGCGTATTAATGGAGGGAGGAGGATGAAAGGTGACAGTCTCTTTCCCCAGAGCCCTTATCCAGAACCTTCATTGCATGTCATGCTGCAAGATTCATATCTCTCCACTCCCAGATTTCCTACTGCATGAAATTTGATTGTGTTCCTTTTGCATTCCTCCAGCACATGTACTTTGTATGCCATTATTTTGATCACTCAACTACCCATATAGTCAGCCATGGATACATAATAATGCTTAGTGTTTGAGGAGGATAAAGGAAACCTTTCTGTAAACTCCGTTATTTTTTCCCCTAACTGCCAGCCTTGTTTTGGCTTCTCCTTTTAACCGTTTTGGCAGGCATTTATCATAAATCTTTGTGGCTTTTTGTTGAGAAAGTAGTAATTTACAGTCTTGGTGCCATTTTGAAGAATAGAGTTACCTCCTTAGTGGCACCTTCACTATCCCTCTTTAGTCATAATTGCTGCAGTTCACAGTCTCTGAGTTGGTGGTTTGTTCCAAACACTTGGCCTTGTTCCTTCTAGAAGTGATTCAATTGCCCCTTTCCCTTTTCTGCAGTTCCCTCTATTACTTATGTTCTACACAGGAAAGCACAAGCTTCAGGAAGTGCAATTAAAGATATCTATCAAATGAAATATTATATATATTGTATATATATAATTTTATGTTATAATATGGTGTTAATATATGGTATTAGAAATATATCATTAATATATCAAATGTGTCATGTGTATGTGTATGTATATACACACACATATTTCAAAGGAAGAGTTTGAAGACTTCACTTTGAAATATCATTTCTCTTGAAAGATACCCTTGTTATTCATATGACAGGAACATACCTATTCTAACGTTAGTTGAAAGGTGACAGCATTATCTCGTTGACGTCCAAGTCCTGTAAATGAGGCACAGCCTTGTTGCAGAGACTGAAACTGAAATTGGAAAAGCAAAAAAAGCAGACTTCTCTCCCTACCTCTCAAGGATAACACCAGCTCTCTCTCTCTCTCTCTCTCTCTCTCTCTCTCTCTCTCTCTCTTTCTCTTTCATCTGCTTATCTGTGTCCCATCTCTCTCCATCCTTTTATCTCTGCTAGTCCCAAATGACTATGTAAATCTCAGTCTGAGTTATCTAACAAGACTTACTGTAGCACTTAGTTCAAATACTTGCAAGAAAGAGAATTGGATTGATGTTTTTCCTAGCCTATGAGTTGTTTTCTCTTGGATCTCATATCCACCTCTGGTCCATCTGTGGTCTGGTCAGCTGTGGTTCCTGTCTGCTGGCACAGGCAAAGCAACAAAGGCTGTGTGTGCGTGTATGTTCATAGTAAATTAGAAATGACCTTTAAAACTAAACTACCCAGTTTATCTTGCAGTAATTGTTCTAGGGAGAACTTGTGACTAATGTTATAAAATTCTTAGGTTACATACACACATTGGTGATCTGTCCTAAGCAGTCCTCTCAACAAATGTTTGGCCATTAAATTGAACTATCGGGCTTCCCTTGTGGCGCAGTGGTTGAGAGTCCGCCTGCCGATGCAGGGGACATGGGTTCGTGCCCCGGTCCGGGAAGGTCCCACATGCCGCGGAGCAGCTGGGCCCGTGAGCCATGGCTGCTGAGCCTGCGCGTCTGGAGCTTGTGCTCCGCAATGGGAGAGGCCACAACAGTGACAGGCCCGCGTAACGCAAAAAAAAAAAAAAAAAAAAAAAAAAAAAATTGAACTATCAAGTACAGCATTATACTTTAAGTTATAATCATGATAGACTAAAGGGATGCCATTAAATAAAGAATGATCAGAAAAACCCTAGAATTTCCATTCTATTACAGGAAAGGAGTCAAAACAATAATATGAGGATTAAATGAGATGAAAAGTACTTTGCACAATGCTTTGCATATAACGCGTGATCGTAAAAGTATAGCTGTTATTTAACAATACTGTTTATATGTCTCCAGAAGTTTGCTTAGAGATTAAGAGCTCTTACTTCCAAAGTATCCCCTTTTTGTCTTCTTTCTAAAATGAATTTCCCTATATTTCGAAGTTCACCTCAATCACTATGTGAAGACTTAGCTGATTAGTTAGGCTCAGTTTATAAATATATAATATTTATAAATTGTATCACATACAGGTATTCGGACTTCTATATGTTATGGACTGTTACTGTAATTTTAGTTTGGGGTTAGCCGTGCCCCATCTTTTTCCACCTAAGTTATAAACATTGTACAAACAGGAGCTAAGACTTATAGTCCATACAGTATCTACCATTATGTCACATGCTTGGGGGGCAAGCATTCATGTGATTTTTTTTCAGGAGTTTGTACATAAATAATTCTCAAAGGAATTTTTTTTTTCAGTGAAATGGGATAAGGAAGTATGAAAGTAATTTTAATAGAAATTCAGATTCAAATTTGCTGGAAATTATTATCTATGACATAATGTTTATTTTTTTTCAGTTCTATATTTACCTTTTCAGGAATTGTAGGATTCCTGAATATTCTGTTCTGAACTGAATATTCCTGTTCTTTTCCATGACTTAGAGTTTAACTTATTTCTTTGATACACACACACACAGACACACAAACACACACACACAAGATTTCTTTTCTAAACTCATTAACTTCTTCAAAGTTTTTGTTAGTAAACCACAACTATACATAGATGCTTCAGTTTTGCTAGTAAAGTCCAGTTTTAAAACCTTGCTCTATGTTCTCTGAGCATCTGATGTTGATATGTTGGTAATATGTTCAATCATTTTAACATGAGAGGTGGGAAGGGAAGACGCCAAAATAATTGTTTAGTATTGAAATCGTCTAGGCATAATTAACTTACTTTAGTCCTTTATTTCTATTTAAAAAATGCTCCATTATTGGTATGACTTATATCCAAAATTACCATGTTGATAATAATCCCTTGGGGCCCTTAGCATACAGCTTCTTGTTCCTTCTTGGGGGATTATGAGTCAGTGGCTCTTAGACTGAAGTTGTAATTTTAACAGGAATTTGTATTTTTAACCATAACTTCTATTCGGACAGAATTTTATTGTATATTTTTAAAATTACCTCAGGCAATTCTTAACATCCAGGAAGTTTGGAAAACATCTGAATGAAGTAGATATCCTTCTTGTCTGCTCCCTTTATTCCTAGTTACAAAACCCTGTGGACATCACCTACCACAGTCACTAGTTTTATTGGGAACATCTCTTGTGAGCTGGATTTAAAGGTGGCAAAATGATTAGAGTTTATTAACTTTCTTTTAATGGCAAAGACCTAAGAGGGCTGTTAGCTGGTGAACTGTCTTCATTGCTTACAAGATATTTCTAATTAGAACAATTTACTGTCCTCAATTAAATACGTAGGGCTTCCACAGATTTCAGTTTAGGGACTGTTACTGAAAGCACATTCCTAAACTATGAGCTTCTTTTATTCTTATTGTTTCGGTCCTTTCAAACTGTTCCTCTTTGAAATAATTTGAAATTGGGTTTCTGGGAAAAGCGAACAGCTTTGAACTTCACTAGTATCGTTCACTTCACAGGAATATAAGAAAACCAAGATCATGTGTTGCTCAAATCTTTTTCATTAAGTATCTACCTTTGGTCTTTTTCTTCTTCTCTTTTTTGATGCCTTATTGTGGTTCAGTCTGTAGTCTGCAATCATTACAGGTATTTGTGTGATGGAATATATTTGAGCTGCTGAGCACAGAGTCTGTGAAGGAGCGAATGCTCACAGTTGGAAGCCACTTTCCTGAGAAATAAATGTACCACAGAAAATTTAAATTGCTTCTACTTTTTTGGACAGTGCTATTCTGTTTATAAAACTAAGACACGCTCTTTGTTGTTATTTCCAGGTCTGAATTCCCTCTGTTCTAAGATCTTTACAATTCTTTTTCTTATTTCTACTTTGAGTCAGAAGTTTGACCAAATGTTCTTCCTGGTGCAACTGCCTTGGACCCTGCTGGTTTTGTGCTTCCATCTCACAGTGTGTATATTTTTTAACTTGAGCTGCTGGCAACTATGAAACTACTTAATTTTGACTCTTTCATGGAATAATTAAGAAACTCTGGGGTTATTATGCTTAGACTCCATAGTTAGCCTCCTCCTACCATCCTCTTAGTTGGTAGGTGGGGTACTGTAGCCATCTGAGCAGGGAGAGTTCTTAAAACACAGAGTCATAACTGATAAGCAGCTTTACACTTGCATGACCAAAGTATAATCCTTCAGATTTGGAAAGCGAGATTGCAGGGTTTTCCTTTTTTGTTTGTTTTTTAAATCAACTCAGAGGCATTTCCTTTGTAAAATGTGAAGCTGTGTGAAGTGAACATAGTACATCTTTCTTACTTAAATATTGATCATTAATGTTAATGGGACTTATGGACCTCTATAGTTAGCTTGGGACATGTTCCGAGGTGAGCAGATATGGATCAGGAACACTGATTTTATCCTTTGTCCTAGTCTATTTGACTGTCCCTACATAGAACCACAGGCCTCCTGGGCTCTGTTTTCAGAGCACTGTGGAATGCCATTATGTAATACCTCTCTTCCAAAGAGGGCACACCCTTGGATGAACTGCACTGTAAGTCCTAGATTACCCAAATATGACTGCTGGATAAAATTTTATTTACTGTCTTCCACTACCAAAACACAACTTTCTTTTTTAGCTTTCCTTATGAATGTGGCATGAATGTATAACTCTCTCCTCTTTTAGAGTAATTCTTTCCTCTCTCCTCTCTTTGTCTTTTATCTCAGTGAACAACTCTAATGTATTAGTCTCCTAGAAATAGACAAAAATACACCAAATTGTAAAAATTGCAATACAATGCTTGTTTTTTTACATATCTCCTTTTAGTTTTAACACAGTTCCATTGTTCCTATTTTATTTTCAAACTATTTCAAAATCATTTCCTAGCTCCGAATTATTCCTTTTCTTTCTGTTGTATTCATATTTTCAGGCAGAGCAGAAACAATATTTATTGCATATGATTTAGGATCACTTACGGAATCAAAGGTTAAAACACCCAAAACAGAAATGAGATGCCCTCAAAACATGTTCTGTGTTAGGCATATCTAAAAAAGAGTATTAAATGTCTCTTAGGAGTCAATTTTAATACTGACTATGGGTGAGAATGAAGAAAATGGTATTACCTTTTTTTTCCATAAAAGATCAGAATCAGATCAAGTGAAAATATTTTATTTTGTAATTTTGAAGTTTAAAATAAGAGATTCAAATTAATGTACACAGCTACTTCTATATTTAAATATCTACTCTAGATCATACAATAATAAATTACCTGGCTTGGAAATTATGAACATACTCTTCTCCTTTTCCTACTTCTTCCTACCACTCTGAAAATATTTCTGCTTCTTAGCATCTTTAACAGACCTTCGCAGAAATAGTTACCATAAGAGTTATATTAGTTCCTTTTGGTATTAATTAATTCTCATAAAATTTTTGAAAAGAGCAATAGCATTTGAGACTTACAAAATTATGAAATAATATACATTTAGATTTCTTGGAATTTTTTTTCAGTACATCATTTCACTTTAAGGGTTTGATATACCCTTTCTAACAACTTTCTACTATTGAAATACACACACACACAACACAGAAAGCAGAAAAGAAAAAAATATGGGAAAAAAGGAGAGGAAAGTAGACAGGTTAGATAGATATTATAGATAGATAGATAGATAGATGTATAACAAAATTCTGAAGAAAAAAATGAAACTAACCATGAAACAATGCCACAATCTAGGAGGAATTCTTTACCCTGTAAAATGGCACAGCCCAATCACATTTATTCTTGGAGATACATGACCTGTACTGTGGAGAAAACCAGGCCATTGTCTCGCATTCCTAACTCCCACCCTCTGCCAGCTTTCTGTAGGTTTTCTTCTTGGGAAAGTCAGAGTCATTTCCCTTTTACCCCTCATCAGTAAGTCAACAATTCAAAGATATCAAGAAGAGAATATAGAAGAGGGATTGATGGCATTGCATAGCCTTGTTGAAGTAATTTTCCAGCATGTAATATTCTGCATAACAGTAGAAGTAGGCTAAGCCATGATGATTTAGAGATTTTTCTGGTCAAAGAATATAGACTGCCTCAGATTTATTAGGACATAAACACTTCTCCTGGTTAAAGAACAGTTGGAGGGTAGAAGAAAATAAACCTCATCCCACAAAACCATACTAGATACATTTCTGGCCATTGCTGAAAATTGAACTGGAAGCTCTGCATATCAGCTCTGCCAAAAAGTGGAATATTCTTTCAGTTCCAGAGGACAGTGGGAATGCAAAGATTAATTCACACATACCCTTCTTCTGTCAGAAGACTTTTCTGAATATGTCATTAACTCAGGATATCAGAGCAAGGTAACAAAATTGGAGGGGGCAGGGTCTTATGGGAAAGATAGAAAATTTTAAAAATTAGCTGCATAAAAATAGGTAACATCTTCTTAACCACTTGGAAGAAGAATGCACTTGTGAAAATAATTTACTATAATAACAGCGAATGATTTTAGAAAATATCTACTATTGTCCTTAAAAGCGGTAAAAATTAAATAAAAAACAAAATAAAGCAAAAAATGAGCATATAACCTGAGACTAGGAAGCCATAATAAAAGATCAAAAGTATATTTTAAAAATGTAGACTGATTCAAGCTAATATGAAATAAGGAAATAAGCTAAATTTTTTAACTAGCAATAAAACAAAAATAAAGCAGCATAACTAACTGCAAATATGAGGCAATGAACTGTAGAGTTAACAGTGCAGAAAATCAAATAAGTAATACCAAGGAGTATTGTAAGAAGCTATCTCAGTCTTCTTTGGAAAGCATATATTATCTCCTCCCTCTCCATTTTTTTTCTAAATGATTGTTTACACCATTCCAAAACCATTTATCCCATAGCAGCTTGAATTGGAATTACTTGTCTTCATGTATTAATTCTCAATTGTATTTTAATATGGAAGGGAATGAGTTTGCATTAGTGTAGTCCTTACTGCATTCATCAAATATTTGCAGAAAGCATGCCTTCTAAAATACACGCTGATTGCTAATATATGATTAATATTTCCTCCTCTGGGAAACCACATATGAACAAGAAATACTAAATCTTTCTACTCCAGACTGATAATATCATGTTAAGACAGTTACTGTTAGTATGATTTACCTAACTCCACTAAGTAATCCAGTCCTTTTGACTATACACCTCACTGTTAATTCACATGTGCTTTATTAGAATATTCCTTCATTCAACACTCCAACTGTTGGATTCAACCAATTGTTGCAGTATGTCAGCTTTGGTTCTAAATATCTCATTATACTGACTCATCTAGAACATATTTTTATCCAGAGTCTACAGATAGCATGACATTTTTTAGTATGTTTTAAGTGCTTTTTGTAAGTATACTTGCTCAGTAAGGCCTAGTGCTGTTTTTAACCAGAACACATTCACAAACTGAGAGTCACCTTATTTCTATTGCTCTTCTGTAAAACATTAAGGAAAGAATGCCCTTGAAATTTTCAGACATCATATTTCTTTTTTAAAAGAGGTTACTGCCTTTAATCATTTGTGTTTATCTTTCACATAGAGGCATTCTAACTTTCCATTTGTTTTCTGATTCATCCCTCACCCTATGGTTTTACATCTCTCTAACTCTTTAAAAATCTACACAACTTTCTTGCTAACACTGACTCGATTATCTATTTTAGTATAAATGTTATAACCTGCCTTTAAATATTTTTCCATGATCTCTTAATACTCTAAAATGTCCTCCCCTCTAAAGGCTTATAAAAGGCTTCTCCTTCTCCCCTCATCTTCCTTTTAGTTACAACATTTGATACACATTCATTTAAGCAATTTTGCATTTTATTTTCCACAGCCCATTCTCACTCATATTCTAATATTTAACTGCTATGTTTCTGTGGCTTATGTTCAGGATTCTAACTTTGTGCATCAAAGTTCTTTAGTAACCCATATTATTAAATATTTCCTCACATCCTTTTAGATAAATCTATATAATGTATCCCTCTTTAGGGTACTTCTACTTCTATGCATTCTCAAGTGATAGAGAGTATATATTCATAAACACCTTATATTCATTTTTTGGTTCATTATTTTATACACAAGAGTGTTATAACTTGCTTCATCATTCTCATTTTAACATAATGTCCATGCTCTGTATAACCTAATGTTCATATTTTTTAAAGTTGTTACATGATAGTGTTTTCCTTATCTTTTTAGACTACTAAACAAAGCTGAAAGAAAAGATGTATGTATGCTTTTTCAGTCACATTATTATGTCCTCTTTTCCATTGTCCTTATTAGTGTTCATTTGTCAGTACTATCTTCCCAACATTCTCCATTGCCAGGTGTTGATGTCTCCTCATTCTTCATATTTTATCTTTTGAAATCATCTTTGCTTGGAGGAGTTTGAAATTATCTTACTCAGAAGACTGAATTCCAAATCTGAGAAGATCCTGAAAGATATTTTTTATCATTCATTACTTCAGGCAGTCATTCAGCACACTTTCAGGTCCTTTAATTTCTAGCATCATGATAGATGCCTAGTAGCGAGCCTCTCAGTTGGAATCTTTTTATGTAGACACCACTACTGAAATTGAGAAATGATTACATAGCTCAGAGAATCCGGTACACATGTAAAAGCTTGTTCTTACTGGGTGTGAAATCTATACACAGAGTTAAAAACAACTACAATGGAAGAATGAATAATAATTTTCATTGATCCCTTAAGGACATTAAGTTATTATAGAGTTAGCTTTTAGATAGTTTTGATTCTACATTTTATATATTTAAAGTATTAAAGAAATTTTGAGGTTGTAAATATACCACAGACCAGTCATTCCTCTTTCTAAAAAAGCAGAATGTAAAACTTCATGATTTATGGTAAACAATATTGCTTTTTTTCACCCACCTTCCCCTTCATCATAAATAAATGTTGATGCAGTTTGGAGGGGAAAGGAAGTCTCACATGAATTTCATTTGCTCTGTCAGACATTAGAAATTACAGAGTCTGCTGCCTACCACACTCTCCCACCTCCCTGGATGAAATAGAAGCTTTGATCAATCACGTGATCAGCCATCTGAAGAAAAAAGCAGCTACATTTATTAAGCTAAACCTCCCTATCGGGGCCTATTTCACAATTCTAGTAGCAGAGGGAGTATGTAGGCTACCCTATGACAAATCAAAGATTTTCAAGTACTGTATGCAGTCATTTTAGCATGGCATTGAACATCTGTTACTTCATCTTTTTAAGTGTTCATCTGTGTGGCTTGAATTTTCTGTGAGATTAAAAGACTTGCAGGAGCAGAGATAGCCTTAATTGAACCATTAGCTAATAACACCAATTCATGGAATTCACTGCACCTGATGGGTGTCAACTCTCACCCAAAGGCAGATCTTGTCAGACATTTCCAAGTCTTTCCAGCTCTTTAGCTCCTTTCATAAATTGGCTAGGTATTAATCAGTTATTTAGTGGTTACCAGAGTATTGAAAATATACTGTCGGTCTATGACTAAAGCAACTTTTATCAAAACTACTGTTCTAAAATTTAGTTAGCCAATATTCTGAAGATCTTTACTCTTTGGGGATTTCAAACCTTGTGCTTTTCAGATTGGCCCATAGATGAGGGTTAGAATTAGAGTGAGGCCCAATTAGGAGGGAAGAGAATAGTAAGCATAGTGAGAAATTAGTAAAAGACATCTAGAAAACTCAAGGTTTACTTAGTATTTACCATGTGAGGGAGTTATCTTTTGCTCAGTAACAAAACTACCCCCAAATGTTGTACCTTATACAAATTTATTCTTTTTCAGAATTCAGTAACTCAGGTCTTGAATTTGTCAGAGACAAAAGACCTCAGAATAAGTTGAAACTCTATAGCATCCCCTTGTAAGGACGATTTTTATATTTTAAAATAAGAGGACAAAGACAAGGGGATTTAAGACATATGAGAAAGTTAGAATAATTAAAAGCTAAACTCAGGCCCAGTCAACAGTTGGTCATACTTGAAGAGCATAGGTAGCCTTTACTTAAAATTACTCTTTTGACATTTCTTCCATTGCCATCAATGTACCTAGTAATAGAGTGCCCAATAACTTGTAATATTATTATATTATTATAGAGCAAGAATGTGTGAAATGCTTTAAACTTTATTAGAGAAAGGGACATTATCATAATTTTTATTACTCGAAGTAGACTGTTAGAACAAACTAACCCTAGAATGTTAGTGACATAACATAATAGAACTATATTTCTCACTAATGTAACAGTTACTATAATGTGCTTATAAAGTTGGTGGCCTTCCACGCTGTGATTCATGGACTTAGATGCCTTTAATCTTATGTCCCTACCATCCCCTACAACATTGATGTTTTTTACCACATTTTTGCCTTTTAGCCAGAAGATAAGAAATAAGAGCATGGTGAAGATATACCGATTTCTTTGCCATTTCATCTTAGAACTGACATATGTCACTTCTGCAAACATTCCATTAGAGAGAATTAGTTATGTGGCCCCATCTAGATGCAGTGGGCCTGGGAAAAACACCCTTGGCTGGGCTGGTGCTTTGTAGCAACAATTATCTTTTTTGGAAGAAGAGCACAGAGAGTATGGTGGAAATTCTACATAATTTACAAGCTGTCTAATCTATACAGGTATCTTCCATCTGTGGCGTGTGTGTGTGTGTGTGTGTGTGTGTGTGTATAGAAACACTGAGAAACTTTTAACCTTTCTATGCACGAATACCACACATGATAGCATACTTATTACCACTCAAGACTGCTTTTTCTATTTGTAAAGAATCCTATCAGAAAGTTATTTGTTTTTTTTTTTAGCAACTAAAAAACATGTCGTCTTGAAGCCCTTCGTTCCCAAATGTGTACGTTATTAAGCAAATCTAATATTTTTCTGCATCGGCATTCTTCAAATATTCTTCAATCACAAAGAAATTATATCTCGATGTATTGTCAAACTTATACATAATATACCCCCTGACTTGTCTCATCATTCTCCAAACATTGATGAGCTTTCCAAGGTCTTCTACTATCTCTGTATATTTTCATTTGTCTAGTTTCGTGTTGGTGTGAAAATGGCAAATATTTTATTGTGATATATGTTACTGAGTTTTCAGTTACATAGGGGAGGATAAATAAAATCTATTGGCCAGGACCAAAATCTCATTACATGGAACAGCTAGCCATCTAATGTAGCCACAGTCAATTCTATGTAGTTAACAGAAGATAGATGCACAGAGAAATCTGTGACTAAAATTGTCTTTATTACTCTAGATTTTTGGTCCATTATCTGCATCCATTTCTCCATCCTGGTACACTGGTTGACATATATGTTAGCTTCAAAGGTTCCTTTAGTTTAGGTTAAGATTAGAAGGAGGTTTAACAGGAAGTTCCATTTTGCCTTTTCCCTGAACCATACCTTGCTATCTCTCTAGCCTTCTAAATAAGGGAAATCCATGTGGACATGTTCTCAGACTCCATTTTAATGCCAGGTAGATATGATGGAAATGAACAGGTGACCAGAAAATAAAAAGACCAAAAAGCAATATTTGCCCCAGTTCAGATTCATATGATCACTTTATACCTCTCACAAAACCACTAAAGTTTCTCTCTTTATCACAATGACCCCCTTTGGATATTTTAAAAGATTCCTGATGGACTTGTCCAAATCAGAGATCTTCCTCCCTGGGTTGGTGAATTTAAGCTTAAGGTTACAAAGTATGCTGTTTTAGTAAGTCTTTAGAATTTACAGATAGTAAGCCTTATTCCAGTGATTATGGAAGGGGGATTTGGAGGGGTGTCACAGTGGAGAGATGTGGTGAAGAGTCTTCCGAGGTACTTTTTCTAGAGTGGCTGCCATTTTAGCATCCCATTGTGGTAAGCTATAGTTACTAACAGATGTGTGTCTCTCTCGCATCCCTCTGATGAGTTGGAGAGCAAAAGAACTTGAGAGTACCTGCCATATCCAAATGTTAATTCAGTAGTGCCCCAGCTAACTAAGAATCTTGAATTTGAATTCGTAAGTTCATTTGAAAAGCAAGACTTTCAGTTCTCTATTCCATTAACCTTTATCATGAATTCCAATAGCAACTACCTGAAAAAAAATAAATTATTTACAATGTTTTTGCAACCATTGTGCTTCCCTTCAGCTTGAAAATAAGCAGTCCTTATTCATATTCACTCATGCAACATTTCTTCCATTGTCATAAAGGCTATAAGTAACTTCTCCTTTAGTTTAGGTTAAGATTACAGTGTCTTAATTCTAAGACAAAAACGTGTTAATAAATTCTGGTAGATGAAATAAGAATAATCTCAAATGACAGGTGATAAAAAACCAGATAGCATTATTTGACATTGATTTTTTTAAAATTTTACCTTTACATTTGTTCTGGAGGTTCTCTTCAATTGCTTTAATGTCAACGTGAAAATAGCACTGCTGGAAAATATTTCCCAATTTCTGACCCAGCAGCTCCCCTCCACAACTTACTTCATGCTGGAAAAGAGGTGATGCTCCTTTAAGTGATCTGTAAGATGCACCTTTTCTCCAACTGCCTTGGCTTAGGGGAAGTTCACGCTTGTTTCAAAGGACTTTGCTCAGAGAAAGTAAAAACAGAAAAGTGGCAGATCCATACAGCTGTGTTTAAACACATTGGGGATCTAATATTTGCTGCCAAATATTAGGAAGCTTATATGTTAGTAAGGTGGGAGTGAACTTCAAAAGTACAAAGAGTTGTTTATTCTCAGAAAATCTTCACAAGAAGATATGAATTAAGAACATGTAAGTTGTCTGTCAATAAAGACTGTAAAAAATACGAAACGATTTGAATTTCAGAAGTCCTATTTAGATTAAGTAAATACTTTTTTAAAATTATTTTTAAGCCACCGATTTTTTTTCTTTCTTTTTTCTTTTTTTTTTGCATAAGAACACTCATGCTTAGAGAAACATTCTTAAGGAGTTTGTCAGTGTCTGCCTAGGTAGTTTTATTTTTGCTTTTCAGAGTTGTGTATATTTAGAAATCCTGAAACTTAAATTTATTTTTCCATCTTCCTTGTTATCTTTTGTGATTGTTAATTACAAAATAATGTTAGTGACCTTTCAACTGTGTTTAACTTTCTCAGCTAAATCTATATTATTGAAGAAGTAAGCTTCTAAATTCACTTCTATTTCTCAACAAAAATTCACTTCTATTTAGAAAGATGACTTCTAAATTCACTTCTATTTCTAAACAAAAGTTATGCTCCTTTAAAAAAACACTCCCACCATGGCCAGTTCTCATTGATCCCTACTATATGAAAAGACCGTGAGGTACAAAAATAAGTTAAAAGCCTGTCGTAAATTAATTTATAATAGGGATGAGTCTGACTGTGTTTCTGTAACAAAGCCCTCATTTATTCCTGCTTAAGACCATATACAAACTGAATTTAAAATATGAAATATACTTTTGTGAGTGTAATAGAGTGTTTAAATGGAAATAAACTCTTTCGGACACACACAGGGCTGGGGTTCCAAATGCAAAGAACAAAGTAAGTGCTCAGTACCCTCCACATTATAAAGAAGGGTGGTGGACCACTGTCTTAGGACTCACAAATGCAGTGGCAAAATACCAGTTTAGTGAGTCTTAGCTGTTCATCTACTTCCAAGGTATGTTAAGCAGTTGAAGAATCAAATAGACTTAAGATTCCTCTGGAAAGAATTGGGGAAATGCTTCCTTCTCACCTCAAGTCAAATGAGAGAATTTTTAAGATGTCATTCATAGATTTTGTCACAGGTCACCTGGAGTTGAGAAGAGTTCAAAGCTCTATATTTGTTTCTATCTGAGCAATTTAGAGGCAGTAGGCTTTGGCTGGAGCTGCTGGCTTGACTGTCTACCAGAGAGGTTATATGTTGGGAAGAAAATCTCTTCTACTGATGGTGGGAACAAAATGCCTCATTTCCCATGAACCATAATGAATTACAAGGGAGGGGAGCCAGCCCAGAGTGAATTTAAAGGCACTTTTTCTAGGAGTGCTGCTAGAAGCACAGTCTCTGTGCAGTGGGCTGCCATATGCCCTGGTAGAGTGCTGAGGACTGACCTCAGAAATGGCCAGCTGGAGAAGAGCATTGCCACAGCTCTAGGCACTTCGAGGAATTCCCATGTAACCCACAGAAGCATCCAAAAAGAAAAAGGATTTATACTGAGAAACTACCATATGAGGGAGACCTACAGCCAGATGGCACCTGAGGCAATCAAGGAAGGCCTTTCCTTTCCCTTCCCTTGGTCTTCCTTCCCTGATCTAATTCCCTTAAATGGATTCCAAAATTAGGGCCAGGGGGTAGAGACAGACAATGGGAAGAGGAATGAGAAAAGATTCTGACCTTTCCTCTTGTCTTCACCAAAAAACTTCCCAGGCTGAGCCATACCAAGGTTAGCTGAGGTAGGGAATGGAGGAAAGCATTAAATTCTATGGAGTTAGGAGTTCCCTGGACTGGACGTTCTTATTGCTAAAATGGTAATATTTAGTATGTGAGCGCAACATAAAATATTTTTTTTATTATTTGGAAGTAATAGGAGAATATTTCTTCCATGAGTTAGGGAAGAATGAGTCCATAGATCAAGTTTAAGAGAACAGTGTGGGGAAAAAATAAATTGTTTTCTGATTACATGCTATGGAGTTCAGCCCATTCAATATAAAGATGAAAGTCACTACAAAGATGCATGAAATTCATTCACAGTATGAGAACAGAATTCTAGTCTGCCCCACTTAGGTATACAGTAGAGGGGCATAAAGTGAACATGATGGATATTAGCATGATGTATTCAAATTTGACTTTGGAAAGTGGCTGCCCTTTAATCTGACCTCCCACCACTGATTTCTCTACTTTTTCTTTTGTACACCTGCATACCCTGGCTCAGGCTTTTTAATTTAACTTAATACTGGGACAAAGTTAAGGAGATGCAAAAGAGGAGAATGGATGATCTCATTGACAAGTAGGGAGAAACTATCTTTTTGAACATTATATAAACTTCACCTCAGTCCTTCAAGTCTTTATGAAGTGAAAATGTTATCTTTCTCTTTTTTTCCCCATCACCCAACTATACTCCCTACTTTTCTTTTTACAAATAATTATCATTTAGAAGAAACACCAACCAAAAAGTTTCGTTTCTTCTTCTTTCACAATGAGCAACCCCCCAAAAGGAGAGGAAACCAGTAATATGTCCATTTAAGCAGCTTTCTTTTCATGGTTTAAGCCTTGGGGAACCAGTGTAAATTCTGGATCACAAACACATTATGTTTTTTCTAATAGCCACTGACTGCATAAACTTCCACTCAGATTTCTTGTATAATCTGCTCACACATGATTACTAAGGTGTTTTTGCTTTGTTACAGCAAATGAAGTGCTCATATATATCTTCGTGTAAAATTCCTCTGTTGGCAAGCCATTTTTCTTAAAAATTCCACACTGGGCTAACTCTTTGGTACAAATTTTTTTTTTTTTTAAGGCAGTGAGTATAAAATTGTGGACAATTATTTTTATTTATTACTGCTAAAGAAGATTTTTTAAGCCGTAAATAATCCCTTCCCCTTCTATTGGCACATAGAGACAAGCTCTAAGAGGTTGAGGGGGTAGGCTTGTGAGAGTTTCTTGAAAAAAATAACAATGACTTTGTAGCCTAAAAATACAAAGCTATGCATTTCACATGAACAAAGTATTGACCCAGATTGCTTTCTGTGTCCTTAAGAGAGTTATGGAAATAAATTATATTTTGCTCTATTTTGTTCCTTTCTTTTCTCTTTGTCAGCCATCATAGCCTCTACTACTGTGGTATCAAGAAATTGAATTCCATTTCTGACTCATTGCTTTTCTTTTCTTTTTGCACTTATCATTGCCCCAGACCATTTACAAAGGAACCACATGACAGCCAATGAAGCTGGTGTGCAATGATTTTGCTCTCTCCCCTCCCCTTTTCCTGACTCCCCAATATCTTCTTCACTTTTTAAATTTCTCTCTTTCTTAATGGCCATCCCCTCTGGAATTTTTTTTTTTTTCTTGTCTCATTATGTCTTGTGATCTCAGTGGTTGAGAAAGAATGGGTAAGAATGAAAACTGAGAAAGTTTTGGTTTTTTTTTTTTTTTTCGTTTCTCTCTCTCACCATGCGGATGCCTGCATTCCAACCCTCAGGGTCTTGTTCCTGCCTTAAAGATCCCCTCTTTAGGGGCAGCCCCAGTATGTGAAAAGTGTCTTCCCTTGCTGCGGGTACCTTACTGGCATCTCAGTTTTGACCTTGGATTTATTCTTCATTGAAACCTCATTGTACAGTTGATGGTTTCTATAGAATTACCAAACCACAAAATAGTGAAATTCAGAACAATGAATATTTATGTAGCTTACATATATAAAGAGACAACCAGATATACAGAAATGTAATTATTTTCATTTTATGAGCTTGTTAACATGATGATCATTTCTTAATCCATTTTGAGGCTAGACATCTCCTAGTGTTTTATACACAAACATGGTCTCTTGCTGGGAAGTGGTGAGAGGAGGGTTAGGACACATGCTCTGCGTGGCAGCCACTAGGCCCCACTTCTTTAGTGTCTTTCAACTTTTGTTTGCCCCAGTGGAAAATGAGGGATATGATAACTCCTCCTGTGTAGAATCATTGTGAGGATAAATATGTTAATGTGCAGCTCTTGCCTTCACCACTGATCTCCTGGCCACTCTTTTTTTTTTTTTAAAAACACCTTTATTGGAGTATAATTGCTTTACAATGGTGTGTTAGTTTCTGTTTTATAACAAAGTGAATCAGCTATACATATACATATATCCTGATATCTCCTCCCTCTTGCATCTCCCTCCGTCCCTCCCTCCCTATCCCACCCTCTAGGTGGTCACAAAGCACCGAGCTGATCTCCCTGTGCTATGTGGCTGCTTCCCACTAGCAATCGATTTTACATTTGGTGGTGTATGTAAGTCCATGCCACTCTCTCACTTCGTCCCAGATTACCCTTCCCCCTCCCGATGTCCTCAAGTCCATTCTCTACATCTGTGTCTTTATTCCTGTCCTGCCCCTAGGTTCTTCATGACCATTTTTCTTCAGTGAACATTGTAGTACATGACTCAACCCAATCCAAAAATTGGCAGAAGACCTAAATAGACACTTCTCCAAAGAAGACATACAGATGGCCAAGAAGCACGTGAAAAGCTGCTCAATGTCACTAATTACTAGAGAAATGCAAATCAAAACTACAATGAGGTATCACCTCATACCAGTTAGAATGGGCATCATCAGAAAACATGAAAGAATGCTCAACAACATTAATCATTAGAGAAATGCAAATCAAAACTGCAATGAGGTATCACCTCACACCAGTCAGAATGGCCATCATCAAAAAATCTACAAACAGTAAATGCTGGAGAGGGTATGGAGAAAAGGGAACCCTCCTGCACTGTTGGTGGGAATGTAAATGGATACGGCCACTATGGAGAACAGTATGGAGGTTCCTTAAAAATCTGGCCACTGTTTTTGCTCACACCACCCCTGGGCACCGGCCGCCAGGTCAGGTGTGCCGCTCACTCCTGGCTGTCCCCTACCCATTCCCCCTGCCAGGGAAGCTGAGCCTCCAGACAGCCACCTGCCTGGCTCATTTAGGTCTCTCTCCAAGTCATCAGAGAGGCCAGCTTAGCTAACAATGGACTCATTATCCTCTTACCCTGTTGATTTCACTTTAATGCTGGAATTAGATTACATTCTTCCTCTGTATGTATTTATTGCTGTGTCTCCACCACTAGAAAGTAAGCCCCAGAAGGACAGGAACTTTTGCTGTTTATTCACAGTATGCCTATCGTAACTGGGACAGTGCCTGGCATGAAATAGAACCAGAATAAGCATAATTTCAATGAATATAGGCATAAGTGAAAAAATGCTTATGAATCCCTTAACAGACTGATTGCCACATAATAAGAACTCAAATTATGTTATCCATTACCTTTATTATCAATATGATTATTACAAATTGATGCCAACCTATGATAAATCACACAATGAACAGTGAGTGTGGAACAATTTCTACATCACAGTCCTGTTTATCTTTTCTGCACTATTCTAAGTTTTTCCTCCTAAGTAAAACCTTGATTCAATATATTTGACTGGTTTATCTATTTTCTGAAATCAAATAGGAAAATATTTGTTTTGTTGCACAGAATGTGTGCATCCAGGATATATTGTGGCAGCTGTTTTCCAGTCATTCTCAGCTTTGTACTCATGATGTTGTGTCTGATTGAAAGTTTCATTCAAACTTTAGGTACTGGTTTGTGTTTCTTTTAACACTATTCTATCTATTGGCGTTATAACCTATATACATCTATATAGTTTATCTACCAATTATTTATTTTGCTACTCTGCTAGTTGTCATTTGTTGTACCTATCATTAACCTGATTTTCACAAAACTGTAAGTTCCGTGAGAAAAGGGAATGTTTCTGGGCATTCCTAGTACTTATATTATAGGTGTTCAATATATGTTTGTTAACAAAATATGTATTTATGAACTCATCTTGGTAGTTGAAACTAGATTACTCCTTAATATTCCCAACAAGTCCTTCAGTATGGCCAAAAAATGCCTTGCTTCAATCACTTATTTGGCTTTTTAAGAAATTTACAATATCGAGTGATTTTATGGGGTTTATGCAACTTTATTTTCCTTGAGTCTGGATTCGCTCCCCAACTACTGTGGTATTGTTTCTAGTTATAATTTCTCATCAAATTTCAAAATTAAAATTGCCATAATTTATATCTGATTAATTAATCTGTTATATCCAAGAGTTTTCAGTCCAAAAAAATTGTTAATATAAATTACTGATGTTTACTATTCCTCTTTCCTTCATTGCAAGAAACAGTGTTTTAGTCATATGTTTTGTTTTGTTATCCAGTTAGTTTGTGGCTATTTCAAAAGTCTGGGTGAAACTTGCAATGTGTTAAGTAGGCAAAGTGTGCTTTAGGTTCTCCTCGTCCTCCCCTAAGGAAGTAGTCACTTCATCTTACCTCTCCTCTATCAAAGCCAGCTGTGAATCAAATTATTTTAGAAATCATTCACTTCAATATAAAAATGACAGCTAGCCTAAAATTACGCCTCTTTGCAAATTTGAATTTTTAATGACCTAAGGTCAGTGGAATTTCAATCATAATGAAATAGCCATTGGGTCTTCAGTGCATCCCTGCTACACCCCCTAGTCCTATTCCAATCTTGCTTAAACATTTTAAACAATGCTACCTGCATCACGTGCTCATTCTTTCTCTGCTCTCCATATTTGCCTTCCCAACCTGCTGCCCTAGTCTCTGCACATCGTAACCTCTCATGTTGTTGTCACCTTGGAAGGTCTTCTCCTGGACTCCACTTGACCAAATCTCTCATATTAAGGATCTCCTCAAGAGACATCTTGGCCATGCTGCTTTGCCTGGCCACCCAGTTCAAAGTTCATTTGCTTTACCTTTCAGCTCCCATAAACCTTTATTTATAGTTCTCTTTGAGGCAAGTGTTTTCTTCCCTGCTTTAGAGTCTCTGTGCACAGATCTGTCTTTCCGATCACACTGTGATACCAAAGGTAGAGAATGTTTTAAATTGTGAATATGCAGTCCCCAGATGGAATCAGAGCTCGCCATGTATACAGTCCTTAGCTGTGACCTTGCATTTAATTCTACTTTGGGAAGGGATAAGGGAGTGAGATAGGAGAAGCGAAAACATTTCTATGTAATAATGCCTTGGATTCCAAAGAAAACAACCACATCTCTCCCTCATGTATGCATAATGAGGAAGGCAAAGGCCACCCTTAGATTGAGACGAAGGTCATTTTATTTTTTATTTTTTGACACTTCTCTTCCCAGGGAACCTCTTGAAGCCTACAGAAAGGGTAGAATCATGCTGAATAAGACCATGGGGTTTATATTAGCTTTTCTTTTATGAAATAGGAGCTACCAAGATACAAACTAGAATAGACTTTTTTTTTCACTCTTCTCTAAAGAGAGGGTATATAAAATTGTCCAATGATTCACAATTCTGCCAGTTCTAGGTTAACCAGTCACTGGGGCCTAAGGTTGCCCTCTCTCTCCCCAGAGCGGACCCCAAGACAAGGTTTCATGAGGCAATGGTTTATTAGAAGGTACTCCCACGAGTGAGGAAATGGCACAGGACAGGACAAGTAAGGATGGAGATAAAACGTATCGTGGAAAGTACATTGAACTCCGTCTCGCAGGGGGCTCTGGTGATGATGAAGATCACACTTCAAGCTGTCCTCTCTGGGCACGATATCTATATGTCCTCATTAAGATCTGCCCCCAAGGGTGCATCTCTTCCTGGATGCAGGCAAAGCCGAGTCCAGAGGCTCGGGGGCAGCCCTCCTCTAGGGAGCCACAGGTGCTTGCTGCTGGGAGTGAGGGCGCTTCAGAGCCACTGCACACGCTGGTGAAGGGATCGGTACATCAGCATGGGTGTCAGGGGAGCAGTGGCATAGCTGCGATCCCAGCCTGCACTCCGCATTGGTTTCTGCTGAGAATCCTGGCCCAAGAGGGAGAGCTGATAGGGGCAGTGCACGCCAAGTGCAGGCAATAAGACAGTGCAATGTCTGTTGAGGGTTTACAAACAAAAGTAAAATAAAACTGGCTAAACGTCAGTCTGCTTTTTATTATCACCAGCAATTCTGAATACTGTCACCGATAAAATACTTCCAACCCCCTTTCCCCTCATCCCGTGTACATTATCTTGGTGTGCTGCCATCCTGGCCCACTCTTAGGTACTTAAGTATGTAGAATTTTAATCCCTACCATGCCTAAAAAATAATACTTGGACAAGATATGTATTTTTTCTAAATGTCAGTCCTTATCCCTATAATTACAAATGATTTGGTGATCTTTTTAAACCACGTGAAAACAAAACAAAAAACAAGAAAAAAATATTCTGTACCTATGAGGCATAGATGTGTCTTTCTAAAGCTGAATCATCACGGGCATAGAGGGGGCGGAGCAACAGAGGGGCAGGACCATTTGACAATGCGGGAATGTTAACCCAGCATTTTAATTCATCCATTTCACAAACGTTTCTTGAACAACTGCTGGGTGCTGGGTGCTGATTGCTGTGCACATCTTGTAATAAATGATTATGTCAGTATAAATGATTGTATAAATATGTAGAGGATACACACAATACATAAAATATATCTTATGTACACACACAGCAACCATGTACATATCTCTCTGAACCGTGGTTCCTTTCCTTATTTGACTTAAGTCACTGCCGTGTCTCTCAATATAGCCTGCTATATTTATCTCCATTATACCAAACTCTTCTAAAGAGAGACACGTCTTGCCTTTGGAATAACTTTTCTTCCTTTCTTATTAACCAGAGCACTACTGCGGTTCATTTCAGTATCCTGAGCAAGACAGAAAGCCCTAATTCACTACAGAAGCCTAATGCATAGTTAAATTCTACAGATTATTTGCTAGTGAGTCAGCCTGTTTACCAAGATAATTCAACTTGCAAATTAGTCATGTAGAAAGATTTAGTTGGCGAGGATAGAGTAGGCACATTTGCCCCTAAAAATAGACACACTATGCTTGTTCCTGAAGCAGTACAGTAGCACCACACATAAGAGACACAGTGAGGCAGCGAGAGACTTTTTTTTTTTTTACTTATCCAAATGATCAATTCCTTTCCCTGATAGAGCTTGGGGCACATTGCCAAGCATTTGTGCCAGCTTTTTTCTACCCTGGAAAATAACCCCTGGCCCATGCTAATGAATCAGTCACTAGCAGTACCAATTGGTCTGGTTCTTCTTTTGCTTTTTG
Source organism: Physeter macrocephalus (assembly GCF_002837175.3). Taxonomy (NCBI): domain Eukaryota; kingdom Metazoa; phylum Chordata; class Mammalia; order Artiodactyla; family Physeteridae; genus Physeter; species Physeter macrocephalus. The sequence goes on along the minus strand of NC_041224.1, from coordinate 129,874,970 downwards.
CATTGCTGACATTTCCTCCTTCCAGCTTGGGAGTTGCAGCTGCAGAGCTAGAGCTGTAGCATATTTTTGGCTCTTGTCTCTTGAAAATGGCATCATAGAGCTAGAGAAGTGAAGTGCCATACTGGCTTACATATATGAGGAGTGGAAGGTATTTAGAGCCTGAGTAAGAATATTTGAAATCCTTTGTAGAAATGTAATGTGTTGGGCTATGAGGTTGGAACAGTATCCCCCTATCAGGTATATTCAGTGATATTTCTTTCAGAGTTGCAAGGCGGCTCTAAAGCTTGATGGACATTTGTACCAACCATTCTTTCTGGAGAGAGACATTTGCTCTTAGTATGCTCTTGGCTATCCTCCAGTTGCATCACTGCAAAATGTTAGCTTCCTCATGTCTTGGAGTTGAGCTAAAATGTTTTCCCTTTAGATTATTCTACTTTTAGACTTTAAGTTTGCAAATGTAGTAAGAAGTTAAATCAATGCACAAATAGCTAACAACAGAGTACAATTAGTAAATGGATTAGTTATATCCAGTCTGTCCACTGGTGTTGCTGAATCACATCCTAATGTCGAACAGAATGTAATAATTCAGTCTAGAGATACTTCAGAATGAGGTGCTGAGAAATACAGAGCCCCCACGTGTATTTGACAAGCTGTTTGTAATGGGAGAAGGTTCTTGACTAAAAGGACTGGTATTTTATGGGGAAAGACACTGCACATAGACACGACCTTATGTAGCACTCAGGAAGACGTTGCCTTTATTAGAGTATAGCATGACTTCTCAGAATAAACCAGTGCTAGAACTCATTAATGAGGCTTCTTCAGCAAATTACTCCTACTGTGGATATGCTTGCATATTGCTGGACTGAAATACAAAAATTTGCATGTGTTTTTCCAGCTGTGCTTGTTTGTTTAATTTAAAAGATCAGCTGCAAAAGAAATTCTGATCATATTCGTAAAGTACAAGAATGGCCCGTTTCCTCATCACATTTGAAGACTGATTTGTTTCACACAGTAACTTCCTGTCACTTGTTGCCTCCACTTTACCCAGTATGCCATTTGAAATTTGGAGAACCCATTCTATGTGCAAACTGTGGGTGGATTTGAGTACAAGTCATAAGGAAATACTGTAATTGCTAAAGAAATACAGGCATAATCATTGTCTTCTAGCAACTTGCCATTTTTCCGTAGTGGCAACATACACTATATATGGTTTGAACAACTGGAAGCCTGTCAAAGCTATGAAATAGAATACAAACAAGAGCTAAGGTTTATTGAGATTTGCCGTATGCTCTGGAATAGGCTAAGGTTAGGTGCCTTATCACATTTAATCCTCTCAACCCAACTGAGACATCTGAAGCCCAAAGGGGTTAAATATCTTGCTTTAAGATTCCAGGGCCAATAGCCCATATAGTTACCATTATTCAGTATGGTCATGTTTCTATATAACTGCTTTGGAATGAAGAGTAATTCATCTGAGGTTATTTCTCATAGAGGTAAGTTTAGAAGAACTGAAAAAAGGCACACTTCTAGGCACTGAGGATAGAAAAATGACTAAGTAATGTGCCCAATCTTAAGCAGCTTTCCATGGGAGTGGTAAAGACACAAATCAAGCAATATTACATTCTATAATCAACATTATGCAGAAGAAGTGCCTGGTGGGTGTCTGTGTGCAACTATGATGAACACAGAGGAGCACACAAAACCTAGAGTAGATCCCATTCTCCTTCCTGCAGGTGCAGATGCAGTGAGCTTGTGTCAGGAACTCGGATCTGAGCTAGTGCTTTCCCCAAGAAACCAACTGGCTAGAGGATACTTTCTATGGTTTCCCTGGAAACCTGGGGCATTATAGGGAAATATGTTAGGTTGACCTGGAAAGTATGGAACACTGTAGTAGGTGAATGTGTCCATTTTTCTTTCTTTCTTTTTTCCACTCCACTTGGTGTCCCCTCTTTATAGATATTATATATACATTTACATAATTCGATATATATTTTACGTATAAATGATATATAGTATTTTACATACTATATAGTATGTATATAGTAATAAGTAATATAAATAACATTATATATACTATATTTAGAAGGAAATGCCATTTGCTTTGCTTGTCTGGACTACTATAAATGTAACATGTATGAAATTCAGTTTATACACAAGCATGAAACATATATCCCTTAATGTTAAACCTATTTCTAATCCCCATTCCACTAGAATGCCTGAAGTATTCATCCAGGACTAAAAACTTCAGCAGTTTTTTGAAACCTGAATCTCATATCAGTTTCCATTTATCTCTGTGAGAAGAGCAACCTCTCAAGTAGCGAAAAGAAGAGGCTTGGGGTATTAGAGATGTATTCATGGATGAGTTTTCTGTGAGCTGGCCCAGTCTGAAGAAAAAACTATGATCTCTGGCCATAACTACTGAAATCCTGGGTGCACAGAATGCAGAGTGGAGCTTGAGAAGGCCTTATCTGGCAGGGATAGGGTCTGTGACAAGAAGTGATCAGCTTTAGGAAGAGAGAGAAGAAGGAAAAGAGCCGTAGAATAAGGCTGAAGAATTCAGAGAGGTCAGGCAGGAACACTGTAGATTTTCTAGAAGAAACTGAATTATATAAATACTGTTCGATAGGTCATGTTCTTCCAAATTCATAAGGCATGAATTTGAGAGGGGCGAGTCCAAAATCAGGAAGTCCAGGGAGGCTTTTTCCATAACTTGGTCATGAGGGAATGTGGTCCTCCATCACTGCATTGGCGACAGGGTCATAAAGCCGTGTGCTCCTCAGTACAAGAAAGCCTTGGTCTGAGGACCAGGATGGGCTCCTCTACTCCAAGCCCACTCTCAAGCCCCTAAGACTCGTTCCTATCTCCTGTGTTCAGGACAACTATTTTTTAATAAGCCTTTAAATATTTCCCAGCATTACCATGAATGCAAATGGCAATTAATGGTGACCTTAGAAAGTTTTGCAAAACAAGTTAGTTATTTTGAAGGCAACCGTAGCTATACTTCACAGGTCATAGAAAATGCAAGCCAAGTTATTAAGCTGTGAGTAAAGGGTGTTGTGAGTGAAAACAACTGACGTTCAAGACAGCTGATTCCAAGGTTGTGCTAAGACATGCTGCCCTGGTCCACATTTCAGAGCCCAAACTCTTACTAACATGTGGGTCTAATGAGATGAAGTGTGCATAATTCCACATTCAAAAAATGAAGGGAAATTTGGAAAAAATGCACAGCAGACAGAAATACTTGCATCTCAGAAATGCACTCAAGAAATGTCTGGTAAAACACAAAGGAAATCTTGGCTTAGCTAAAAATTAAGGGACTCATATTTTTAGGAAGGTGCAGCCACTCTTCCTCATGAGTGACACTCCCACTAGAGCTAAGTATAGTAACTCACTGCATTGTCCACATAAAATAAAATTTTATATTGCAGGATGAATTTTAATAAAAGCATTGTATTCTCTCCCTTACTGGTCTTGAAGTATTGGGGCCCAGAGTGACCAAATCAGAATTTATGTAACCCACACTCAGACATTACTCTTCAGATACTTATCTGTGTGTCTGCCATCGATAGATAGACAGATTATACATACAGATTTATTTTACCTATAATTTGGGATTATCTTGTCTTCTCCTTACCACCCATAAATAGCTAGTTGTTCTCTCTTTCAGGTGTGGAGAGGATATTTTTATGACTAAGCAGTTTCTTTTCCAGTGTGTAGACACTAAATCCTTGTTTTCTCTACTTTTATCTTTCAAATTATTCCTACATATATAACACATAATTTGTCTGTCTTTATGTATTAAATAAATGTTACCCCCATCCATAGAATCATGAACTAAATTTGAAATTAATCATTTTTCTACTTATTGTTGATTAGAAAAATACGGGAAAAAATCAAGTCTTTAAATCCCTAAGTAATTTGTTTCTGTGAGTCATTTTTCTCCCTTTTCCACATTAATTTATGTATACCCAATACCTATCAGTAATGACTGGGAAACTAATGTTTGCTGAGTACTTGTATACATGTAAAATACACTCTTCTAGGTCCTTTACATGCATTGTTGATTTCATTTAGTCCAGAGCAACTTATTTGACAGGTGAGGAAAATGAAGCTCAAAAATTTTAAGTGATTTACCCAAGATCACAGAGCTACTGATTAACTGTCAGAGCTCAGACTTGAACTCAGTGCTTGCTTTCTCTCTCTTTTTCTCAATCTCCGCGTGTGTGTGTTTGTGTGTCTGTGTATCTCTCTCTCGCTCTCTCACTCTCTCTCTCTCTGTTGTTTGACTTCAGTATGGTGATGAGATGGAAACTGAAAGTTAAGAATGTTTTCTTATGCATTAAGATGCTTTATTTTCTTACTTAGTTTTTAAAGAATCATGTGGTAGAAATCAATCCGTTATTCCCTACTGAATTTTTTTGATGACAGAGATTGTTACACCAAAAGATATGTGTGTATATGTGTGTGTATATACAAGAACTAACACACAATGTATCTCCTTTAATCAATTATTTAAATTCTTATTTAATTTTTGAGAGAGTATAACTGAAGTTCAGAGAGATTATTCACTACTCCAAAGATGACCGAGTAATTAAAGGACATAGGTGGGCATTTGAACAAAAGTCTCTTGAGTTCATTGCTCTTTCTAATACTCCACATCTTCCCATGTGTGTCAGGACTTTATTATCACTTAAACAATCTAATATGTACATTTAGAAGTACATCACTCCTAAGCACGTATGATTATGATGGAGGTGATTCTGATTATTACTCAAGCAAATGGTGAAACTCTAAATGTTACATGGACTTTATAAAATTGTATAGTCAATGCAGTGTGGAGCTAGAGGGTCTTACAGCTAGAGGTTCTTAGAGGAGCAGTACATATCCTTGTGACTTGGGTAACTGGTCTCTTCATGTTTCTGTTTTCATAAGTTAATTTCATTAAATTTATGATTTTACAGACTAATATGAAAGCTCACATCCTCCACCTGTCTTCCCATCATCTAGTTATCAATAATCCAAAGCAAACAACAACTAATAATCTCATAGTTTTAATTTTTGTAATTTTAAAGGAAACATGATGAAAAGATACCTTGTGTTGGAAAGTTGCAGGAGAAGGCAACCTGGAGTGTGGAGAGAGAGGTAGGGTATGAGAATAAAGATAGTTAGGAGGATCTGGCAAAGAAGTAGCCCAAGTGTGATGGGAATTGCAGCAGCTCCCAAGGTAGATCTTCAAACAGAAATTCTCATTTAAAGTTATCAGGCAATTTAAATTTAGCTTATCTGATAAATCTCTTAATCCCTTGTGTATTTCTGTAAATTTGCAAAATCCTTGTCCTTGAAAAATATGGTTCAATGTTAATGCCTTACTGGGAGAAGCTGTGCCAATATTGATATTTGCATTACAAACTTCAGACTTGGGGTATCAATTTTTAGTACGACCTGGCAAAACTAGTTTCTAGTAATAGCATACATATCCATCTAGACAATAAAATGAAACCAGATAAATAAACCTGCACTTAATATCAGTAGGAAATAAATGTAGGAAAAAGTCACCTAAAAGTACAAAATAATAGTAACCATCACCATCAACTCCTGAGAACACGTTCTAATGGAAACCATTAAGAATAGTCAATATCATGTCATTAAAATGTCTAGGACTGGAGGAGCTTCAAGATGGCAGAAGAGTAAGACGTGGAGATCACCTTCCTCCCCACAAATACCTCAGAAATACATGTACATGTGGAACAATTACAGAACACCTACTGAACACTGGGAGAAGAACTCAGACCTCCCAAAAGGCAAGAAACTCCCCACGTACCTGGGTAGGGCAAAAGAAAAAAGAAAAAGCAGAGACAAAAGAATAGGGACGGGACCTGCACCACTGGGAGGGAGTTGTGAAGGAGGAAAGGTTTCCACACACTAGGAAGCCACTTCACTGGTGGAGACTGTGGGTGGCGGAGAGGGGAAGCTTTGGAGCCACGGAGGAGAGCACAGCAACAGGGGTGCGGAGGGCAAAGTGGAGAGATTCCCGCACAGAGGATCGCTGCCGACCCGCACTCACCAGCCTGAGAGACTTGTCTTCTCACCCGCCGGGGCGGGCAGGGGCTGGGAGCTGAGGCTCGGGCTTCAGTCGGAAGCCGGGAGAGGACTGCGGTTGGCGGCGTGAACACAGCCTGAAGGGGGCTAGTGTGCCACGGCCAGACGAGAGTCCGGGAAAAAGTCTGGAGCTGCTGAAGAGACAAGAGACT
>NC_041224.1:129857614-129861126 GCF_002837175.3 Physeter macrocephalus | reverse complement strand
CAGAGACAAAAGAATAGGGACGGGACCTGCACCACTGGGAGGGAGTTGTGAAGGAGGAAAGGTTTCCACACACTAGGAAGCCACTTCACTGGTGGAGACTGTGGGTGGCGGAGAGGGGAAGCTTTGGAGCCACGGAGGAGAGCACAGCAACAGGGGTGCGGAGGGCAAAGTGGAGAGATTCCCGCACAGAGGATCGCTGCCGACCCGCACTCACCAGCCTGAGAGACTTGTCTTCTCACCCGCCGGGGCGGGCAGGGGCTGGGAGCTGAGGCTCGGGCTTCAGTCGGAAGCCGGGAGAGGACTGCGGTTGGCGGCGTGAACACAGCCTGAAGGGGGCTAGTGTGCCACGGCCAGACGGGAGTCCGGGAAAAAGTCTGGAGCTGCTGAAGAGACAAGAGACTTTTTCTTCCCTCTTTGTTTTCTGGTGCATGAGGAGAGGGGATTAAGAGCGCAGCTTAAAGGAACTCCAGAGAAGGGTGCGAGCGGCGGCTCTCAGCGTGGACCCCAGAGACGGGCATGAGACGCTAAGGCTGCTGATGCCTCCACCAAGAAGCCTGTGTGCGAGCACAGGTCACTCTCCACATCTCCCCCACGCCGGGAGCCTGTGCAGCCCGCCACTGCCTGGGTCACGTGATCCAGGGACAACTTCCCCGGGACAACTCACGGCGCGCCTCAGGCTGTTGCAACTTCATGCCAGCCTCTGCTGCCGCAGGCTGGCCCTGCATCCGTACCCCTCCCTCCTCCTGGCCTGAGTGAGCCAGAGCCCCCGAATCAGCTGCTCCTTTAACCCCGTCCTGAGTGAAGAACAGTCGCCTCCAGGCGATCTACATGCAGAGGCGGGGACAAATCCAAAGCTGAACCCCCGGGAGCTGTGCGAACAGAGAAGAGAAAGGGAAATCTCTCCCAGCAGCCTCAGGAGCAGCGGATTAAATCTCCACAATCAACCTGATGTACACTGCATCTGTGGAATACCTGAATAGACAACGAATCATCCCAAATTGAGGAGGTGGACTTGGGAGCAACGATATATATTTTTTTCCCCTTTTTCTCTTTTTGTGAGTGTGTAGGTATACATGTCTGTGTGTGATCTTGTCTGTATAGCTATGCTTTTACCATTTGTCCTAGGGTTCTGTCTGTCCGTTTTTTGTTTTTTGGGTTTTTTTTAAATATAGTTTTTAGTGCTTGTAATCATTGGTGGATTTCTCTTTTGGTTTGGTTGCTCTCTTCTTTCTTTCTTTTTTTAATTACTTAAAAAAAATTTAATAATTATTTTTTAATTTTTTATTTTAATAAATTTATTTTATTTTATTTTATATTCTTCTTTCGTTCTTTCTTTTTTTTCTCCCTTTTATTCTGAGCTGTGCGGAAGACAGGCTCTTGGTGCTCCAGCCGGGTGTCAGGGCTGTGCCTCTGAGGTGGGAGAGCCAAGTTCAGGACATTGGTCCACAAGAGACCTCCCAGCTCCATGTAATATCAAATGGCGAAAATCTCCAAGAGATCACCATCTCAACGCCAAGACCCAGCTCCACTCAATGACCAGCAAGCTACAGTACTGGACACCCTATGCCAAACAGCTAGCAGGACAGGAACAGAAGCCCACCCATTAGCAGAGAGGCTGCCTAAAATCATAACAAGGCCACAGACACCCCAAAACACACCACCAGACGTGGACCTGCCCACCAAAAAGACAAGATACAGCCTCATCCACCAGAACACAGGCACTCGTCCCCTCCACCAGGAAGCCTACACAACCCACTGAACCAACCTTAGCCACTGGGGTAGACACCGAAAACAATGGGAAATACGAAACTGCAGGCTGCAAAAAGGAGACCCCCAACACAGTAAGGTCAGCAAAATGAGAAGACAGAGAAACACACAGCACATGAAGGAGCAAGGTAAAAAGCCACCAGACCTAACAGATGAAGAGGAAATAGGCAGTCTACCTGAAAAAGAATTCAGAATAATGATAGTAAAGGTGATCCAAAATCGTGGAAATAGAATGAAGAAAATACAAGAAACGTTTAACAATGACCTAGAAAAACTATAGAGCAAACAGTGATGAACAACACAATAAATGAAATTAAAAATTCTCTACAAGGGATCAATAGCAGAATAACTGCGGCAGAAGAACGGATAAGTGATCAGGAAGATAAAATATTGGAAATAACTACTGCAGAGCAGAATAAAGAAAAAAGAATGAAAAGAATTGAGGACAGTCTCAGACACATCTGGGACAACATTAAATGCACCAACATTCGAATTATAGGGGTCTCAGAAGAAGAGAAAAAGGAAGGGACTGAGAAAATATTTGAAGAGATAATAGTTGAAAACTTCCCTAATATGGGAAAGGAAATAGTTAATCAAGTCCAGGAAGCGCAGAGAGGCGCATACAGGGTAAATCCAAGGAGAAACACGCCAAGACACATATTAATCAAACCATCAAAAGTTAAATATAAAGAAAAAATATTGAAAGCAGCAAAGGGAAAAACAACAAATAACACACAAGGGAATCCCCATAAGGTTAACAGCTGAACTTTCAGCAGAAACTCTGCAAGCCAGAAGGGTGTGGAAGGACACATTTAAAGTGATGAAGAGGAAAAACCTACAACCCAGATTACTCTACCCAGCAAGGGTCTCATTCAGATCAGACGGAGAAATTAAAATCTTTACAGGGAAGCAAAAGCTAAGAGAATTCAGCACCACCAAACCAGCTTTACAACAAATGCTAAAGCAACTTCTCTAGGCAGGAAGCACAAAAGAAGGAAAAGACCTACAATAACAAACCCAAAACAATTAAGAAGATGATCATAGTAACATACATATCGATAATTACCTTAAGTGCAAATGGATTAAATGTTCCAACCAAAAGACATAGACTGGCTGAATGGATGCAAAAACAAGACCTGTAGGTATGCTGTCTACAAAAGACCCACTTCAGAACTAGGGACACATACAGACTGAAAGTGAGGGGATGGAAAAAGATATTCCATGCAAATGGAAATCAGAAGAAAGCTGGAGTAGCAATTCTCATATCAGGCAAAATAGACTTTAAAACGAAGACTATTACAAGAGACAAAGAAGGACACTACATAATGATTGAGGAATCAATCCAAGAAGAAGATATAACAATTGTAAATATTTATGCATCCAACAAAGAAACACCTAAATATAGAAATTTGAAATCATATCAAGTATCTTTTCCGACCACAATGCCATGAGACTAGATATCAATTACAGGAAAAGATCTGTAAAAAAAAATACAAACACATGGAGGTTAAACCATGTACTACTAAATAACCAACAGATCACTGAAGAAATCAAAGAGGAAATCAAAAAATACCTAGAAACAAAGGATAATGAAAAAACGACGACCCAAAACCTATGGGATGCAGCAAAAGCAGTTCTGAGAGTGAAGTTTATAGCAATACAATCCTACCTCAAGAAACAAGAAACATCTCAACTAAACAACCTAACCTTACACCTAAAGCAATTAGAGAAAGAAGAACAAAAAA
>NC_041224.1:129856023-129857271 GCF_002837175.3 Physeter macrocephalus | reverse complement strand
TATATTCCAATAAAATGGACAACCTGGAAGAAATGGACAAATTCTTAGAAAAGCACAACCTTCTGAGACTGAACCAGGAAGAAATAGAAAATGTGAACAGACCAATCACAAGCACTGAAATTGAAAGTGTGGTTAAAAATCTTCCAACAAACAAAAGCCCAGGACCAGACGGCTTCACAGGCGAATTCTATCAAACATTTAGAGAAGAGTTAACACCTATCCTTCTCAAACTCTTCCAAAATATAGCAGAGGTAGGAACACTCCCAAACTCATTCTATGAGACCACCATCACCCTGATACCAAGACCAGAGAAAGATGTCACAAAGAAAACTACAGGCCAATATCACTGATGAACATAGATGCAAAAATCCTCAACAAAATACTAGCAAACAGAATCCAACAGCACATTAAAAGGATCGTACACCATGATCAAATGAGTTTTATCCCAGGAATGCAAGGATTCTTCAATATACACAAATCAGGGCTTCCCTGGTGGCGCAGTGGTTGAGAGTCCACCCGCCGATGCAGGGGACGCGGGTTCGTGCCCCAGTCCGGGGGGATCCCACATGCCGCGGAGTGGCTGGGCCTGTGAGCCATGGCCGCTGAGCCTGCGCATCCAGAGCCTGTGCTCCGCAAAGGGAGGGGCCACGACAGTGAGAGGCCCGCGTACTGCAAAAAAAAAAAAAAAATACACAAATCAAGCAATGTGATACAGCATATTAACAAATTGAAGAAGAGGAACCATATGATCATCTCAGTAGATACAGAGAAAGCTTTTGACAAAAGTCGACACCCAATTTTGATGAAAACCCTCCAGAAAGTAGGCATAGAGGGAACTTACCTCGACATAATAAAGGCCATAGATGACAAACCTACAGCCAACATCGTCCTCAATGATGAAAAACTGAAACCATTTCCACTAAGATCAGGAACAAGACAAGGTTGCCCCCTCTCACCAATATTATTCAACATAGTTTTGGAAGTTTTAGCCAAAGCAAGCAGAGAAGAAAAAGAAATAAAAGGAATCCAAACCCGAAAAGAAGAAGTAAAACTGTCACTGTTTGCAGATGACATGATACTATACATAAATAATCCTAAAGATGCTACCAGAAAACTACTAGAGCTAATCAATGAATTTGGTAAAGTAGCAGGATACAAAAATAATGCACAGAAATCTCTTGCATTCCTATACACTAATGATGAATAATCTGAAAGTGAAATTAAGAAAACACTCTCATTTACCATTGC
>NC_041224.1:129825131-129855624 GCF_002837175.3 Physeter macrocephalus | reverse complement strand
ATATCTAGGAATAAACCTACCTAAGGAGACAAAAGACCTGTATGCAGAAATTTATAAGACACTGATGAAAGAAATTAAAGATGATACAAACAAATGGAGAGATAGACCATGTTCTTGGATTGGAAGAATCAACAATGTGAAAATAACTCTACTACCCAAAGGAATCTACAGATTCAGTGCAATCCCCATCAAACTACCACTGGCATTTTTCACAGAACTCAAACAAATACTTTCACAATTTGTATGGAAATACAAAAGACCCCGAATAGCCAAAGCAATTGTGAGAAGGAAAAATGGAGCTGGAGGAATCAGGCTCCCAGACTTCAGACTATACTACAAAACTACAGTAATCAAGACAGTATGGTACTGGCACCAAAACAGAAATATAGATCAATGGCACAGGACAGAAATCCCAGAGATAAACCCACACACATATGGTTACCTTATCTTTGATAAAGGAGGCAAGAATATACAGTGGAGAAAAGATAGCCTCTTCAATAAGTGGTACTGGGAAAACTAGACAGCTACATTAAAAGAATGAAATTTGGTCACTCCCTAACACCATACACAAAAGTAAACTCAAAATGGATTAAAGACCTGAATGTAAGGCCAGACACTATCAAACTCTTAGAGGAAAACATAGGCAGAACACTCTATGACATAAATCACAGCAAGATCCTTTTTGACCCATCTCCTAGAGAAATGGAAATAAAAACAAAAATAAACAAATGGGACCTTATGAAACTTAAAAACTTCTGCACAGCAAAGGAAACCATAAACAAGACCAAAAGACATCCCTCAGAATGGGAGAAAATATTTGCAAATGAAGCAACTTACAAAGGATTAATGTCCAAAATTTACAAGAAGCTCATGCAGTTGAATGTGAAAAAAACAAACAACCCAATCCAAAAATGGGCAGAAGACCTAAATAGACATTTCTCCAAAGAAGATATACAGATTGCCTACAGACACATGAAAGAATTCTCAACATTATTAATCATTAGAGAAATGCAAATCAAAACGACAATGAGATATCATCTCACACCAGTCAGAATGGCCATCATCAAAAAATCTACAAACAATAAATGCTGGAGAGGGTGTGGAGAAAAGGGAACCCTCTTGCAAGGGAACCCTCTTGCAATTTAAATTGATACAGCCACTATGGAGAACAGTATGGAGGTTCCTTAAAAAACTAAAACTAGAACTACCATACGACCCCGCAATCCCACTACTGGGCATATACCCTGAGACAACCATAATTCAAAAAGAGTCATGTACCACAATGTTCATTGCATTTCTGTTTACAATGGCCAGGGCATAGAAGCAACCTAAGTGTCCATCAATAGATGAATGGATAAAGAAGAACGTGGCACATATATACAATGGAAGATTACTCAGCTATAAAAAGAAATGAAATTGAGTTATTTGTAGTGAGGTGGATGGACCTAGAATCTGTCATACAGAGTGAAGTAAGTCAGAAAGAGAAAAACAAATACCGTATGCTAACACATATATATGGAATCTAAAAAACAAACAAAAAATATGGTCATGAAGAATCTAGGAGCAAGACAGGAATAAAGACACAGACCTACTAGAGAATAGACTTGAGGATACAGGGAGGGGGAAGGGTAATCTGGGACAAAGTGAGAGAGTGGCATGGACGTATATACACTACCAAATGTAAAACAGAAGCTAGTAGGAAGCAGCCACATAGCATAGGGAGATCAGTTCGGTGCTTTGTGACCACCTGGAGGGGTGGGATAGGGAGGATGGGAGGGCGGGAGACACAAGAGGGAACATATATGGGGATATATGTATATGTGTAAGTGATTCACTTTGTTATAAAGCAGAAACTAACACAGCATTGTAAAGCAATTATACTCCATTAAAGATGTTTAAAAAAATGTCTAGGATTAAAGGAAATACTAAACACACACACAGGCAGCCCATAGAGGCTAGACACTTCCAGGATAAGGAAGTAAAATTATTTTCTGTACAGGAATGTTGAAGGGTGTTAAAATATCTTTCACTGAAGTGTAATTTAAAAGCCCACTTTCCCAGAGAGTTTAAGGGGAAAAAAGTTCATTTTAGTGCAAGTTTGTTATACTATTCTGAGCCACTATGTAAGTATGTGTATCTACCTATCTATCTGTCTACTAAAACAAAATGATGTGAACAATCTAGATGTCCAACAATAGGGGATTGACTAAATTATAGTATTTGATGCATGTAACATTTAAAGTATGATAAAGATTCATATTTACAGAGGAGAAAGGACATTCATAATATACTGCTTGGAGATGAATAGCAGGCTTTGGAATTCTCTACCTATTGTGAGTTTTGTTAGTTATTTTTGTAACCATAGAAAAAATGTCTGGAAGTAAATACACCGAAGTGATAAAAGGCTGGTGAACGTCAAGTGCTCTTAAAATTGTGTAATAATTTAAATAAAAATGTTGCTGAATTTGATTACTTTTTGACTGGCAGTATTGAAAGTAACTCAGCTTAGTTTTAATAGATATAAACTTCCCATAAGCTGCTGCCATGCCACCATTGTCAATATAATAAAATGGTCAAAAAAATCATTGCCTTTTTTTTGGATTTTAAAAAATGTTTCAAATGTGTTCTCTGAAGGCAAAAAAACAAAGAACAAAAACCTATTACACCTCCCCTCCCTCCAAAAAAACCTGAAATTGATGGGAATACAGAGAAAGATTTAAGGAAAATAGAATTTTTGGTTATGGAGCAGCAAGAGAGAACTGAGGGGTGGTAGGTAAAGGGACAGGAAGGATTATTACGATTTTTTAGATGTTAGGGTTTGTAGATACTATGTTTTCAACGTTAAATACTCTTTTAGCACTCATCAATTTGATCAAGGTAATAAGGAAAAAGAAGTCTTTGGATCATGTTCTCTATGTCATTTGGTTATTATTCATCTAAACATAAGTTACAAACATAAGACGTCTCCTCACTCTCTGAAGTCCTCTCCTTTTTTTGCAACATTCTTAGGGGAAGCAAGACTTAATTGCAATTGAGTATTTGTCACTAAGCTAGGTGCTTGGAGTCAAGAGATGGAGTTAGAAAAGCAGAAACATTTTCCTCTTTCCTGGGACTTAATGTGATGTCATCTACTTCCTCAAGTGGTGAATTTGTTTCAATTGTCTAGCAATTCTTTCTCTCTCAGAAAGTGCCAGTGAGCAGTGAGTTAGGGGAAGCTTCACATGGTTCTGCTAAACATTTGATTCAGGGCAGGCTCTGTGAGAGATGTGCTTCTCATTATTAAGAGATCTATTGCTGGAACATGCCGAGATTAAAATTTATCATGCTGTTAGTCTAGATCTATGGATTAGCTGCACCTAAGAAAGAAATAAACTGGAGCCAAACTCCTAAGAAAGATAAAATATTCCTTGATTTCACTAAAGCACATTTATTGATCTTGCCAGATTTTTCTTTCCTTTTTTTGAATCGCTATTTTAATTTGATGTTAAGTTCACAGAATAACTTTTCTGGGGATGAACTGCACTGAAAATATATCATTCTATTTTGTGTGCACCTTCAAACTCAGTACATAATTGGAAACCGAGGGGAAAAAAATTAAAGAGCATTTGTTCTCTCACTTTGTTGTCTGTATTACTTATGAGGAAGGATAATTAATCTGGAGAATACCGTATCAGTATCATTCAGTCCTTCTCACAGTTAAAAAGATGAATGTGCAATCCTAAAGTTTGATTGTGTTTCACTGAAAATGTTGTTATGAATTGTTTCAAGGTTTCAATGAAGTTAATTTCTCCTTACATTAGAGAAATACAGAAGTTTTCATAATAAGTTATTGAGTCTTACTACAAAATGAGGAAGTCCTTGTGAGCCTATATAAAAGACTAATTTTCGGAATCAAGTTTATATTTGATTCTTAATGGTGAGAGGGTACTGCTATTGCAAAATGAAAAACGTCACCTTAAAAAGAATATAGTCTTCAAGAATCTGCTTCCAAAACTCTCATACGTACATGTTTTATATTCCGATACTTAAGTATCATCACTCAAACCCAAATAATAGACCCTGCTGGGACAGCCTTCACTAAGCCGAGCCTTTCCCTGTTCAATATAGAGAGCTTTATATATGTGGAGCTGTTCTATATATACTATATATGGAGTTTTCCCTATTATTGTTCTCTCTCTCTCATGCTCACTATATGTGTGTGTGTGTGTGTGTGTGTGTGTGTGTGTGTATAAACACACACATATATATACATATATAATATATATTCTAAATTCTTGATAACATTTTTATAAAATGCTACATAGAATGATGATTTATACAAAATAATAAAGGCTTTGTTCAGCATAATTCAAACCACAGACTGAGAATAGGACCATCCATATGTTTTTTTACAATAAAATTGAGGAAATCAAGTAGCCATAAAATATAAGGATAGATATATGCATATATATATATTTATATATATCTCTATACATACACATATATACATAACATAAAAATAATATAGAGAGTTTTAATATTCAGTCCCAATTCTTCCTCACTAAGGAAATTATAATCATTCTTTGCAAATATATGTCTTGCATTCTCTGGGTTTCTTCTTTATTTTATTCATGTTCAGCAAGTCTTTTCTATGGCATTCTTACCTCATTCTGTTCTGGGATAGTCTTATACCCATTATAAAGTGTGCATCATAATCTGCATCTCTGCACTGTGAATTATCAAATGCTCAAAATTCACTTTAGGTACAGTCTTTATAAATTAGTTTATGCAGACTTGCTCTTCCTTGCAATGTGATTAATGCCAGCTTCATTTATTATCCATAATATGATGTATTTATTCATTCATTGTAATAATTTTTGAGATCATCAATGTCCTAGGTACCATTCTTGGTATTGAAGATAGATCAGTGAACAAGAGAAATAATATTTATATGTGGTTGGAAAGATAGAGCATTAACAAGTAATTTCACATAGCAGTGCATTCTAGGAAGAAAATAAAATAATGTCCTACAATGACCAGATAAGGGAGAAATGAAAATGGTAATATCACAGCATTAGATAGTTTGAGGTCTGAAGATTGATTGAAAATGAGGATTGGATAATAATGACAGTAAAGAGCATTCTAGAGGGAAAAGCAAGTGCAAAGTCCTTGAGGTGGGAAAGTGAGAAGGACAGTGTATCTAGAATGTAGGGAATAAGTAGGAGAGTAAAGTTGAAGTCAGAGAGGTAGGGAGGGTACAGATCCTCTAATGGCTTGTTGACTCTGCTAAAGAGTTCGTATTTGATTCTAGAAGTATTGAGAATAGTTTTAAGCAAGGCAGTTACATGATCTATTTGTAAAATAAATATATTTTGCATATTTGATATATTTGAAAAAAACATTGTACACTGAAGTAGTTAGGAGATTGTTGTAGTAGTTTAGGAGATAATGCAGAGATAGAGGGTGACTCAGAATATATTTGGAAGAAAAGTCATTAAAACATGGTGATTAACAGATCAGCAATCATAAACTAAGAAGGGAATTGAAGATAATTTTTTTTTTTTTTACCTGAGCAAATGAGTAGATAACAGTGCTACTTACTGAGATGGTGAAGAAAGATGATTCAACTTACTTTCCTGTCCTTGCATATTTGATATATTTAAAAAAAACATTGTACCCTGAAGTAGTTAGGAGATTGTTGTAGTAGTTTAGGAGATAATTCAGAGATAGAGGGTGACTCAGAATATATTTGGAAGAAAAGTCATTAAAACATGGTGATTAACTGATCAGCAATCATAAACTAAGAAGGGAATTGAAGATAATTTTTTTTTTTTACCTGAGCAAATGAGTAGATAACAGTGCTACTTACTGAGATGGTGAAGAAAGATGATTCAACTTACTTTCCTGTCCTTAGCCAGGTAGATTTCTATGACCAGATTTGTCTTCATCTTGCATATGATCCCTTTGCCATGATCTGTGTTCCTTATGTTAGATCGAAGAAAGTGCATATTTAAGTAATTAGAGTGAGAAGAAACATTTTTATTGGGGTTAGAAATTTTAAATATCTAAATAAGGAAAATTTATTCTCCATGGGGAAAAAAGAAACAGGAGTATCATTATTAGATGGAATCACAATTAAAAATCCTTCTCCAACCTACCCATACTAGAGGAATTCAAAAGTCGCTTCTGTTTAAACATATAAGATGCTATATTAAATAAGCACTTCTTCATTGAAGTTTAAAATCTTACTTTTTCAAATGATGCCATCCCATTTATTCAAATGTTGACAGCAAACAAAATGATCAAGTGTGAGATTATCTAAATTCAAGTCCTGGCACCACTATTCTAGCTGTTTGACCTTGGACAAGTTAATTCGGTTTCTCTTTCATCAGCTGTAAAGGGTTATTTATCTCATACTGTTGTTTTGAAGGTTGAATGAACACACACATGTGGAGGACTTAAAATTATTCATAGAGTAGGAACTCATCAAGCATTTTCTGCTATTATTGTTTTTATGTTATTTGTTTTGATATGTAACTGTAAATATATATGTGTGTGTATGTATATATATGTGTATATATATATATATATATATACACATACGTATACATACACACACATGCTAAGAATGTCTGGTGGGAATAGATAATCATTAAACAGTTAATCAGAGATTACAAATTCCACTGTAGGCAGTGGCAACTCACTCAGCCTTGGGTACTGATTCACAATGTAAGTTGTTGTTAACAGACTTTATTTTTTTAGGTTATTTGTTTTGATATGTAACTGTAAATATATATGTGTGTGTATGTATATATATGTGTATATATATATATATACACATACGTATACATACACACACATGCTAAGAATGTCTGGTGGGAATAGATAATCATTAAACAGTTAATCAGAGATTACAAATTCCACTGTAGGCAGTGGCAACTCACTCAGCCTTGGGTACTGATTCACAATGTAAGTTGTTGTTAACAGACTTTATTTTTTTAGAGTAAATTTTAGGTTCACAGCAAAATTGAGCAGAAAGTACAAAATGTAAATTTTCATCATCTGGTTTAAAGAGTGGGGGGGAAGTATCAGGTACAGCTGTATAAGTTTAATGATAAAGATTGCTTAAGGGCATTTACATTTATTTTCTCAGTCAAAGGTCCCGAGTAAACGTGGAGTTATGGTACCCATATCACATGAGTATTATGAGAATTTTATGTGGTGATATATATAAAATGTTAATCTTGGTGACTAGCACATAGAAAAAACTCATTAAATATTATGTTTTTGATAGTGTTATAATGGGAAATGCATAACACTGGAGGTAGGTTCATGTCATGGCTTTACTACTAATTATCTCCTGAAGAAATTTGATCATATTTCAGATGTTGCTTGGGGTGCAATTTTTTCTCTGCACAGTTGAGGATTTCTGTAGTAATAATATCATTTTATTACAGAAATAAGTTATACTTTACTGCCTACATTTTTGAAGTTTTATGGTGAACAATGAAACTAGGGAAGTTAAAAATAGGGAGAGAATTAGTTACTGAAGAATTGGATTTGTCTACATTCGATTTTTTTTAAAATGGCAGTTTATGATACACATCAGTAAACTAAAGCCTCTGAAAAGTCCTGCAGTAAAGAAACCTCATTAAATTTGCCTAATGCAGCTTTCTACAACATGTTTGACTAAACTCTATTTCAAATACCCTTGTTAACCCCCTGAGGCATTAATTACTACTTCGAGGAATGAAGTAAGGGAGATATGAATGTAGGTGGTACATTATTTGTATCAACTTTTTTATTCAGTGAAAACAATCAGCTCTTGAAAGAGAATGTCCATTAAGTCTACATACACTGAATAATTTGGCCAGTCTATGGGTGTTTGTGCACATGCCTATCTCTGACTTTTTAAAAAAGATTTTGCAGGATAATTGGGTTTCATATAGACATTTTTACTTCATGGTTTTGTGGTTAAAAAATTATTAAAAATTCTATGACACAATATAAAAGTCTATTTCATCTTCAGAGTTAGATATTCTTGAATTAACTTCCATTTGTCATGATTGAGGGAATCTCATGCTTTTATGTGAGGTCACAGTTCTGCTCAAATTTTGTCCAGCAGTTGAAATGTCTCATATTATGTTGTCTCACATGTATCTGCCAAATTAGATTAATAAGTCCCTGGAATAAGAATCTGTATATTCACATTATTTTATATGTACGTTCCGGTTCCTCTCCTAATGCCATTATAGGTAGAAGGGATTTCTCCATGGTGTTTTTAGCTGAAAATGTATGCCAAAAGAATGATAGGATCTCAGTCTAAATACATTTCTATTCTCACTTATATGAACAAAAGGCCTTACAAACTCCTGCTACTCTCTGTGTCCTTTTGAAAAAAGAAATGCTGTATCAAATAAGGAACTTGAAGAGTAAGAAAATGCTAAATGTTAATACTTTGAAAATTGCTCTCTCAGGGGCTTCCCTGGTGGTGCAGTGGTTGAGAATCTGCCTGCCAATGCAGGGGACACGGGTTCGAGCCCTGGTCTGGGAGGATCCCACATGCCGCAGAGCAACTGGGCCCGTGAGCCACAACTACTGAGCCTGAGCTCTAGAGCCCGTGAGCCACAACTACTGAGCCTGTGCGTCTGGAGCTTGTGCTCCGAAACAAGAGAGGCCGCGATAGTGAGAGGCCCGTGCACTGCGATGAAGAGTGGCCCCCACTTGCCGCAACTGGAGAAAGCCCTCGCACAGAAACGAAGACCCAACACAGCCAAAAATAAATAAATAAATAAATATTTTAAAAAAAAATTGCCCTCTCAGTCTTGATATCACTAATGCATGCAACGTAGTTTAAATAAATCACATTCTCAATTACGGTTTTTGAAGGAAGAAATTTTAGAAGCTCTAGTTTAAAACTATTACCCTTATTTTATTTTTTGATGAACTAGGTAAATACAGATAAAAATTTTGAAGATAAATGATTATCATAGAGGTTGTTTGCAGGTCAGGACCCAGGTATTAATATAATTTCATTCATCCATTTCCTCAATATTTATTGAGTACCCACCATGTACCAGAAGCTGTGCCAGACACTGGGATACTGAGATAAAGAGGAATGGCCTGTTCTTCCTGCTCTCAGGGAGCTGCCCTCATGGTCACGTGAGGAAGGCGTGTACATCCTTCTGTAAACCAGTAATTATAGATATAATTGTCTTTTCAAAAGAAAAAAAGTAGGGTGTAAACAGAGCATAAGAACTTGTAGATCAAAAGTGTTTGAGGAGAAATTTTAATTCGGGTAATTATAAAGTGGTCACAACCACAATACAAAGTTTTTGTTTAAAACCATTTTGGGGCTTCCCTGGTGGCGCAGTGGTTGCGCGTCCGCCTGCCGATGCAGGGGAACCGGGTTCGCGCCCCGGTCTGGGAGGATCCCACATGCCGCGGAGCGGCTGGGCCCGTGAGCCATGGCCGCTGAGCCTGCGCGTCCGGAACCTGTGCCCCGCAAAGGGAGAGGCCACAACAGAGGGAGGCCCGCATACCACAAAAAAAAAAAAACCATTTTGACACTATTAGCCATAAGAACCTTAGAACCAGCAGAGTTGCCCTTCTGGGAAACAGAGGCCCCTCTTCATGCTACTTGGTTTCTTGGTCAGGACTGTCTTCTGGAAACACTAAGCACTGATTAGGAAAGCGAGTGACATTCCACCTGATTACATTTTTTGAAGAGATTATTCTTTGGTTCCCCAAACTAAACTCATAGGAAAATAGAGAAGACAAGAAAACTAAAATAATTTAGAATCACTTTGAAAAATGTTTATACCCTGTAAAATAATCAACATGTCTATTGCCAGTTTTGAAGTAAGTAGCTTGATATCTTAATGGAGATATTCCCTAAAGCTTTATAGAACCTAACTCAGGACTGAAGAGACATTTGGAAAGCTCCTCACTAAAGGAAATTAGAAATTCTAGATTCAGGATGTCAGGGAACTGAAGTGCTGTGGGGCTGATGCTGCCATTTACATTGTTATTCCACGAAAATGGAATAAAGCTGTAGACTTCAATTGTAAGCACACTGAGAAAAATGAAATCATCTTTTTGTTATTCAAGGCAGACAGAACATTCTCTGGTATTTAAGTATCTCATCTAGTTGTGCAGGAAACAAATTCATGTGCTAATTCAGTAATGTGTTGAAGCTTCACAGAGCATAGCCTGAGATACAGTCAATGAAACAATTATCAGGCGTTGCTGAAGTTTTGCATGTGTTTGATAATCATGGTGGGCATACCTGAAATTAGCATACATATCCATAATTATTAGTTTCAAATTAATTTTGTACCATTACTAAATAAAGACAATGTAAGGCAAACATATTTCTTAAAAGAAATAGAATGCCTTTGGTATCTGAAGAGGAATCATGGCATAAAAAGCCACTTCACTGGCAAAAATCTAGTCCTTTAGTTAGGAGATTACTGTTAAGATCCTCTAGTTTAGGAAGTAATCATTGAAGAAAAACTTATCAATTATCAAATAGATGACCTTTGTTATTCCTGCCAAAGACTCCATTTTTCTCTGATATTTTTAATTTTAACTAGAGTTCAGCTGTCACAATAGCACTCAGGTACAGACTGTCTTGAAACAGTTGCTTAAATACTGTCCAATAATTTGTCATTTGTAGATGTTTTATGCTATTGGAACTATCAGCATTGCCCTTTAATTTGTTTCAAAAACAGATTATGAACACTGCAATTTCTAGAACTGGGATTATTTGTAGCTCCATGAAACTCTGTCCTTTTTGAGTTCATAGCTTATCAATTGATTTTTCAGTTAGAAATTTAACATATGGTTTACAGCACAAAGGTATATGGGGAATGGATATATCACCATATATATGTTGAATGGGCTGATGCTATTTCAGCCTTCTAGTTCCTGTCCTCGTGTCAATTCTAACATAGTCCTTGTAAACGGCCTGATGTATAGAAGAGACATGCATTTTGGCTTTCCTGTTGTTGATGTTTGAAAAAAAAAATTATTTTTCATGCAAAACTTTAGCCAAATGTGGTTTCTTTTTTAACTTTGTGTTGTAGCCAACTGACTGGATACCTAGGAAAACGAATGGAGTAGAGAGAGAGGGACAGCAAAAAAACAAAACCAAAAACAAAACAAAACCAAAAGACACATTATAGAAGTTATAATGTAAAAAGTTAGAAAATTTCAGACCTAATATTTGAATGAGGGAAACAAAACTCCACTCAATGTATTGAATAAATTATGTCTTTAATTTAAGCTTCTTTTCCACTTGACCCTTGTTTTTCAAAATTCTTAATATGAACTTCAGAAGTATCCTGGCAGTTCTCATTCTTTGGGAGAAATGTTGGTTCACTTCATTTTACTTTTGTTAACCTGGAATCTGGAGGTGGGAAGTGAGGGTGGCTAGGAAACAAGTAAAGTGTGCCAGATTGGCCTTGCTAATCAAAACCAAAAGAAAACCCAGGCATCACCGGGAAGAAAGGTAACTGGAAGGTCAGCGTAAGTACTCAGGTTTCCCTTTTAGTGTATAGAGATTTTGCTCACAATTGAACTCAGATACTTAATTTATTGCTATTGTAGAGTGCTGAGAATGCTTTACTGAAGGAGAGAGCAGAAAATTTATGAGTTTAGAGATAAAAATCAGAAAATGCAAGTCTGGCAAGTTAGTAAATAGAAGAGAGAGGGTGAATGTCTGTGCACATAGAGGGCAAATTTTAGGTTTTAGGAAGAGATTAATATTCTGTTTAGTGACACTACAAATTAGAGAACATTGTTAAAGTTGTCAAATACAAATATTTTTTATTACAGTCACCACACCTCCAAAATTAAAGTACATGATTTCTTTTAACTTGGAAAAATGAATTTAAAAGTTGATACAATTGGCAATTTAACACCAAAACAAAAGGCACACTCTTAAATATTTGAAAAAGTTAAAGACATTTAGGAAATATAATCTGGTTTTACAATGGAAGACTTGTCTCATTCTATTAAGACTTTTCTGTTAATAGTAAGTAAACGATTTTAGACATCATGAGAGAGATACTTCTCTTAAAATTTGGCATTTTCCTCACAAATATAAATTAATATATATTTGATATACACTAGTAGTTCAATAATATATCAGGGGTACTTACAACTCTACTAATGCACCATTATATAAAGCAAATATTTTCTGTAAATGTCAGTAAAATATGACTATACTCCCTCTGTCCTGAAAAACAAGAAACCCAAGGAGTTTGCTGCCCAGTTGTGCTTTTGTTTTCTTATTGTTCAGCTTGACCACATATTAAGGGATAGAAGTTAATGAAATATGTGCTACTGTCCATCTTTTTCTGAAAACATGAACCATAGTGTTCAAAATTGTCTTGTTTGACTATCCATTAACCAGCGAAGGCAGACTTTTTCTCCACAGTTTGAAGTTCTGTTTTGTTTTGTTTCTGACTCTTTAAACTCAGCAGTCACAGCTTTTAATTTCTTCATACTTTTTGAATAACAGAATTTTAAAATGTAAATATTACAGAGGGGCAGACCCAGAATGAAGTTCTCCAGATCTATTACAATGCATCAAACTGACACAGAATGTGTTACTGAACCTGGACTTGGGTCCACTCGCCTGCACATAGTAAAGCCAATCTCCTGACACCAGGTTGTGGTGAAGAAAAGTACAGGGTTTACTTCAGGGCACCAAGCAAGGAGAATGGGCACCTCATGCTCAAAAGAAGTGAACTCCCTGATGGCTTTCAGGGAAAGGATTTTAAAGGCAGTTTGAGGGAGGGGGCTGCAGGGTGCCTGATCAACTTGTGCTCAGTTCTCAGATTGATTGGCATCAAGGTGAACTTTTTCAAGCATCATTAACCTTCTGGTTTCAACTGGTCTGGGTTTTATGTGCTTGTGGTCAGCAGTTTTAATCTGATGGGGATCTGCTTCCTGTAAAAATGATTTAGAAATATGTGTCAAATCTTTATCTATACCCTTCAGGGAACTGGGAGTTCAGTGACTCTAATATGTGGCTGATTTATAGTGTAAATTTTTACCTGTTTCCCAACCCAACAGCTATTATTTGTTTCTCCATCTTCACATTTCCTCATCATTAACTCTTGAGCCAGCCTTTTGAGACTTGGGGGAGGCCTAGAAGACTAAAGCAAAAGCCTTTTATTTCAAAAGACAGGGACACAGGAGCTTGTATACAGTTCCAAAGATAGATGCTCAAATTTGTTAAGTAACAAAATTTCAACCAAGTAAATTTGAAGATATGATTGGCTTTATTGAGCAAGTCATGAATGGAGCAGCATCCTATCTAGCAAGTAGAGAGGACCTCCAAGGAGCTGTACAACATGGAAGGCTTTTATAGGCAAAAGGGGAAAAGAGCAGATTTTTTTAGGTTTAGGCAATCTATGTAGCAGATTACCTCATTTGTGCTGACCAGAAAATTTCAGACTGACTGGTTAGGACTGTATTCCTGGGGGAGGTTGTAATTGAAATTAGGGTGGGTATTAAGTCTTAATTTGCTTATGTAGGGCTTAGCACAGGTGACTCCATTTTGGATCTGTCCTTTCTTTTTTTAACAGATTGCATTAGGGGTTATTGAATATCCATGTAAAACGTAACATTTTGCTATAATGTGAGTTCTCTCTAGGAAAAACACAGGGGCTCTCTTCCTATCTTGTTCTCCACTCTGCAGTCTATTTGCTTCACGACACCTCTCCATTTTATTTTTTTACTGGCTATGTTTTCCTTGCACATAAGTGGATGTAAAACAACAGTAATCAAAATGGTCTCCAGAGAAGATGCACCATACATGTTTCTTCTTCCTGATGGAAGAAATAGAGCTTGTGCTATCATGGCTATAAAATATATATGTATATGTTTACATATATACAGACTTTGCTTTTATATCTAAGGAAAATAGAAGTCCTTATAAAATTAGTGCCTGATATTAAAAATAAGGGCCTTTTCATTTCTCAAAATCTGTAGTACTTATGGCTTCATGAAGAAAGAATTACAATGAAAATAGGATTCTTAAAATGGTCAGAGACTTGCATACAACTGAGCCCATCTGGCCAAATGTTTACCTTCTCATCTGCTTTAAATTTTAGTGCCTGTGTTTTGCAGCACCAAGAAGAAAATGCCTACATATATTTGGATGACTCCTTTCCGATTCCCTTCTTTCCTATCTCCTCTCCTCCCCTGCTTTTTTCTCACTTTTACTATCCTTAAGGTTAATTTAAAGATCTAAATCACCCTTCATATTAATTCACTGTGTAATTTTTTCCAAATGTAGAATTTATTGGAATCACAATAGGTACTGTCATGCTTAAAATAATGTAGAATACTAGGAACTTTCTTAGACCCAGTCTGTTTCTTTCCTTTACATTTGAACTCTTTATCATCCATCTTTATCTGGTTACATGGCCATATTACTTTACCAGATTTATTTCTGAAAAGATTCATGTGAATTGCTGGCTTATCAATTATCAAACTTGAATTGCTCATGTGACTTTCAATTTAAAATAATTATTCTGAAGGTAATTTTTAAAAATTAGTTATAAATTGTTACTATATATGTTACATACAAGTATATGCATATATATGGGCAGAGTTTGGATTATTTGATCATATATCCAGTATCTGTTTTGTTCTTTCTTCCATTGAAACCCCACTCATATAATTTGCCCAGTAATCTTTCTTATATTCAGAGCCCATCATCCTTTTAATAATTTCTTATTTCTAGTGTTTATTCACTTATGTCTTATTCCCTTTGTATAACTTTGGATTATCCTTCTTCATATATGAATGTTCCATGTATAGCCTTAAAAATATCTCAGCTTTTTAGTAAGTATGCCTAACTCCAGAGAAAGGTCCTCCTTGTCCCTCAAAAATGATCCTTACAGAAAAATATTTCTTATCCCTTATTCAATTATCAAACCAATTCTATAACTATAAATTTAAATTTGAATATTCAGTACATTTTACTGAATAATAGTCTTGATCTTTCTTGTATATATTGAGAGATGCGGTATATTTTATTTACATGGTTTTTAAAAAATTAACTAACTTTACTTGATGCTAAAATTATACTAAGCATTTATAAATGAGCAGTGAACCTGTGTAAGGAATATGTCAGGAAGAGTCTTGACTGATAGGAATAAGAATACAAGAGTCCTAAGTCCAGTTAATCAAATTCATTCTTCTGTGCTCAGATATGTTATTTAAAAGAAGATTACTTTAGAAAATATTTTATACATTTTTTCTTATGATTACTAGAAACATGTTTAAGTATCTTGACTATCTTACTTTCTTTGAGGCATGGCCTTTGACTTCTTATTTGGTATTTCAATATCTAAATCCTTCATAGGACCAAGAGAAAGCCCCCTTTTGCTAAATTATTCTCTCATGTGAGCAATATTGATAACATGGGGGCAGTGTATTTATTTCCCTGTACCTTTGCATTTAATACCACTTAAACCAGGAATCCTCTTTCCCTTGCTGATATCCCTTTGTCAATCCCAATAGTTTTTCTTAACATCTAAGTATCAGCATAAAAACCAGTTCCAACACTGACAGATGAATAACTGATGTACCTAAATATAAGTGAATGACTTGCTCAAAGTGGCACTTCTTAAAAATAAACTGGAACTATTTACCTATGTGTCAGAATCCCTCTTTACTTTAATTTTCCTTTAACATCTCTTTAATCCTTCTTTAATCTACAATCTCTCTATAGGGCAGGAACTGAATATTATTCCAGTTTCTGTCCCCAGAATTCAGAGTATTTAGATTATAGTAGCATGATGTTTTTTGGACAAATAAACCCTCCCCAATGAGCTGATTTCCTTGACAGCATTTCAGATCTAATATTCTTCCTGTTCTCTCAGACCTAGGTTCTATTCCTTCATACCAGTTAGATATAATGCTTGGAAAGTGAGGTAAGAAAGCAAATTGCAGTAAGATGTTAATAAGTGATATTTGCATATGTTTTTCTTACTAAAGCCATGTTTGTTTTACTTTTAATGAGTCAGAAGCTGGGTTATGTAATTACAAGGGAGTAAATCTCTACTGGTGAAATTTTAGGTAGTCTGATAAACTGGCTATGAAGATATTTTGACTAAATGAACCTTTCAACCTGGAAATCCTCTTATTTCCTTCAAATTCAACCATGGTGGTGACTGCTTACTTTATTTGTGCACAGTACTTTTGGGACTTTACAATTTGTGAAGGAAAGTCCATTTTGTACAATGCCTTGAGTATATTCTCTTAAGATTTATACAGTAATTCTTATGGGGTTAGCAGGATTGGCACATTTGCAATGAAAGAAGAGCCTTTCCATATTAGAATAAAACTGGAAAATAAATCTTGAAGAATAAAATACTTTAATTTACTCTGTGGAATATGAATATATGTATAAATGTTGATACCTAAATTCTATATAATATGTATATAGAACACATTTTCAACAAGGTAGAATGCCTAAAATTGGTTAAATTATCATATGTATGAGGGCGTTTGCTCTCCATGATTATGAGGCAATGATAGATCTTTGAGTTTGTTACTCAGAAAACAACTCTATTGATTAATCCAGGCTTCTTCTTTATTTGTTAACAACCAAAATCATCCATACACTTAAAGAGTTATTGGTGTGGAGATTGCTCTGCTCTTGGATCCACTTGGGTTTATTAAATAAAGACTTTTCAAAATAGGTTTTGTCATGTCAGTATTGTGACATTAGTTCATTAGTTTTAAAGGGAATGAGTGAACTAAACAAGTGACCCTAATAAAAATACCCAAATTTATAGGTAAATATATACAAACATTTATATTTTAACTAAAGACTCTCTGAACAAAAGTGGATTCTTCTTTTGTTTTTTTATTTGTCATAGAATTAAATTTGAATCTTTACAATGTTAGTAAAAATGATGATTGCATTAATCTTAATTATTGCTCTTTTGACTTGCTTTCCTCTCTTTTTCAATATCTGTTTTGTTGCATGTAAATTTTGGGGGGCTCTTGGTTACATGGTATGAATTTAAATCAGGACAGAACTTCATAAATCTTAATAATGGTCAAATGTTCAACATAGTTGTGATGTATACAATGAAATATGAATCAAAGAAAGTAATTTTGAAAACCCCAAGCTACGCAGGTTTTATATACACAGGTACAGTGTGCGTTAACATTTTTGTAGAGCCCTAGCAATGCTTTTGTTTATTTTTTACTTGAATTAATGAATCAGCAGGTGTTTAATCTGGATCTGTTTATTTCCATTTTCTTATGTCTGTGTGTATATATATATAAAGAAATTTATTTCTAAGCACTGATTTGTAATTTAGCAAAGAGTATTAATTCTTGCCATTAGTAGCTAACATTTATTAAACACATTGGTATATACTAAGGATTTTTAATGAATTATATAATTTAATTCTAAAAACTAATCCATGAAAACTAGTGCAGTGTGCATTTTATCATTCTCATACTATGTTGAGGATACTTAGTCTTAGAAACTATGCTATACGGCCAAGGACACAAAACTTGTAACAGATGCTGTTTGTTTCTAGTCAGTGGTCTTGACTACCATGTCCATGGAGCTTACGGAAGTGAAGAAATTTGATTAAGGATAAGGAGATTAATAGTACCTAAGGTCTGTAACTCCATGGTATGCAAAGTCTTTCCACACTACCTTATTCCACTGAAATTTCACACTTCTCTTAATTCCTATAGGAAAATTTATCATTTTCTTTTGGCCTTAAGAAATGCTACTTATCATTTTATAAATGTCATCTTCTGAATAGACTTTCAAGTCCTAGAGAGCATGCATCTATTCCTTTTCTCTCCTTCCTTGGAACTTAAAAAAGTCTGTGACATAGCACTGTGTATTGTGGATGACGTTGATGACAGAACTAAAGCTTCCCTTCTCTCTGTTCCCAACACATATCTAAACTTGCCATTGTCACAACTGTTTCACTAACTCTCCACTCTATTCTCTTGCTTGCTTAATGTCTTTTTGCAACTTTTGTTTCTTTGCATATAGAACAGGGCATTTTGGTTTATTATTGCTTGTGATGAATAGATCATCAAACAGGCTGGCCAATCTATTACCTTGTGTTTGTGTTTTCCTTGTAAGTGGTTTACTCCCTCCAATTATTTTGTAGACATTTTGTAATCCTTCTCTCATAGAATCATTGAAGACATAGGCAATGCCTTTAGTTATTTTTTCATTTCCCTTTTTCATGTAACTTCCATTGTTACCACTACCCTTCCCCTTAGAAGCAGAAATGAAGTCTTTTCCATCCTTAGACACTCAGTCATTTAATGCAATACATAAAACAAAGTAGAGGCTTAATAAACATTTTATGAGCTTAATTTTGTTAAAGGACATGCTCACAACCTCAAAAATTAGGCAGGCACAGGTTCTAGCCTGGGTGCCAGGAATTTAAGAATGTGCTTTTCTTGATGTCTAATGTTCACTTCCAGTCAAATATTTTCCAGTCTAGTGAAAACTTTTGCCATTGGATAGATGTTTGATATTGATAGGCCAAGTTTAATATCGGCCTGAAACACTGAAATATAGTTCGAATGCTCAGTCAGCCTCGTAGAATACTATTATTCACATGAAATAAAAAGGTTTTGACACTATACAATTTTCTGGACTAACAAATGGTTTTGAAGAAAATCAAACGAAATTTTGATGAGATGTTGATAGTTTTAAAGAGCACATTAATGAATCTCTGAGAGAGTCCGTTATTTGTAATATATTCAGATTTCAAAGACCACATGTAGTGTGATAAAGGATGAGGTTGGTTTCCAAACTGGCTCCCCCATTCAGAGGATAAGGATAGACTGAAGGAAGAGGCAGAGCACTCCAGATTGGTAGGTTGCAGGTTTAATGAGCAAGGAAACTTACTTACAAGCTTGTCTTTGGCAGCCACAAGACCGGTAGATCTCCACACCTGTCCTCCAGAATCTTAAAAGTTTATATAGAGGCTTTAATGAGTTTAGTCGCTGTACACAGCCTAGATGGTCTCAGCAACACATTACTCTCTCAAGGCTGTGTCCTTGCAACAGCTCCCACTGTGGGAACAATAGTCAGAGTGTGCATTCCAAGGGCAGGGGAGGGGGTGAGGAGCCTCCTATTACCCTGGTCCAGTTCACAGGTCAACCAGTGGTCAAGTCCTCTCGATTACCTACTCCAACAGATGAATGCAAAACTGTTTATCTCAAAACGCCTTTTCCCCAAAGCTCACCTTGAAATTGTATGAGCCACGTGTGGTTTGGTTTGTGTGTGTACATCAGTAGTATCTGTAAACCTCAGGGCCTCTTTCCCAGGGGAATTCAGGAGTCTGGAATTGGTGACAACCTAGAGGACCATTTTCATTCCAGCCTGTCTCTTTCTCAGCAAATCTACTGTCAAAATAATTTATTTTACTGCATTTAGACATTATCAGCCATCTACAACATTTTCAAAGTATTTTTGCCACTTGAAATATTTTCATTTCTATTTTGTTTTTCTTCTAAGTAATTGTCTGTAGAACTTCCTGTCTCATGCTTTTCACTGCCTCACATTATTCATCCTTCTTTCCCATGGAGACTCACAGACACTTTATATCAAACAAACTGAAAACAGTTGTGAGCACTTTGATGGTTGCATTTTCCTTCTTCCTTCCAGAAAATATTACCAAACAAAATGGGAACTGGACTGCATTGGGACTTTAGGTAAGCTTCTTAACTTAGCTTTGAGTTTCTATAATCTGTAAAATGGTAATATCCCTAATAAGAGTCCCTACTTCTTAGGGTCATTGTGAGGAGGAGTTAATACATGTAACAGTGCCTGGTACATAGCACTGCATAGGCAACCTATAGGCAGAATGCATGAATTTGACAAACCAATAGAGCAGATGGCTGTGGTCTTCCTGCTTTCCACATAGATTACTGCTGGCATTTTTCTTACCTAATCCTTCATGAGCCTACTACCAATTAACATTTTTCATTTCTGCATGCTTTAGTTTCCTATCTTCTGGCCTTATATGAGTTTTTCATTTTAAGTTTTTGTTTCTTTTTTATTTCCCAGTACTGACTGTTAAGGTTCCAGAGATGTAATGAAATTTAAGTGATGGAGATCAAAAGTTTAGATAAACTTGTATTTAATCATTTTAAGGCATATGAAATTTGACTACAATCTCCCTACCTGGACTTAGAAGAAAATGGCCTTAATTCCAAAATATTCTAGAATGTTCCAATCCAACCACACAAACCACTCTTATGCATGCCATAGTTTCCTTTTTCCCAACAGCATTGTATTCTGTAGTGCACTTTCAAGGCTTGTGAGTATTTTTAAATTTTTCTGTCTAATTGTGAACTCCTCCCCCATGGGGGGAAGAAAGAAACTTCTATGTATTTCTATCATAATTATATGGAGATTAATTAATATTATCTTATCTTTCTCTTTGCAACTCACAAATGTCCCTTTTCTGATTACTCCCACTCCCAGAAGAGATTCGCCTTTCCTCCCACATAAATTGTGATCAAATATCTCTTGTGCAAATGATTATAGTTGGTACAACATTTGTTGTCTGAAATCACTTCTTATAAGGTTGTTACAAAGATAAATGTTAAAAAGAGTGAGGAAGTGAACCTCAAATATATAAAAACAAAAGGAAAACCGGTAAATTCCAGTATCAAATTAGTACAATAGAATTGAAAGAGAAGGACAAATAATCTCTTGGTTTCTTTGAATGACCTTTAACATTTCTGCTCATAAAATTTGCAAAGACTGGAAAGTAGTGATAACTTTCTCACCATTTTTCTTTCTTTTTTTAAATCTTTCATCTTCCTCTTAAGTAAGCTATAGCAAACCAAGGCTTACTCTGGATTAATTATGCTTCTCTGGGTACTAAATTGTTAAAGCTGTTAGTGCTGGAGATTAATTTATAGGTACGTCTTCTAACCAGTGGTTAGAGTGCAAAATGGTCCTTGCTCACATCCTGACAAGTTTCCTGTTTGAAGACAGAAAATATTAGTTGGCTTTTGTTCTTGTTAGAATATGGGCAGGGCAGAAAAAAAAAGGTAGTTTATTAAATAGAATCAAACTCATAGTCTGTAATGACTATGCTGCTTATTATTGACCAGAAATCAGTTGTTATACGTACTTCATGGCTTTGGAAGTTTTTTGCAGCTTACTCCTCAGTGATATGTAAATATTCTGCCACTGCCGACTTTAATTGGATTGTTCTAGGCTTTTTCTTTAGAATGCTCCAATCCAAGGATGGAAAAACAGTGAATTAAAATCCAGAAAACAATATTCCATTTGGACTGTCTTTCTACTGGTGATTATACTATTCCTGAGGTTTTTCTTTTAACTGAAAAACAAATCAAAATAATATGAATCTGATTTTCACATCTAGGTGTCAACCTAAGTTGTTTGAAATGATATATAGCTTCTGAGAGAAGTGGCCTGGAGTACTTCTGGTATGTCATAAAAGATAACTCTTCTTAGAAGCCTGGATTATACCTGCAGTACAGGCTAGAAATAGGGCTGGCAGCATGTAGCTTGTTATTAGGCTCACCTGAAAATATGCAGTTGCCTTTCTAAGGGTCCAGCTTGAAGTCTAGCAGGAGAGAAAGAGTAAACAGCTCATTTCAGATCAGTGTAGTGTGATAAGTGCTATGAAAATAGCAAGAAGTGTTATGAAAATTAAGTAAAGCTATCTAGGTGTGTCACAGAAGCTTCCTAGAAAAAGAACCCCTTAACTGTTATATGTAAATTAAAAAAAATATTTCCAGAAAAGGATCCCTTCTCATCATCTTTATTTTCACTACCTTAATTTAAACCATTACAGTCGTTTGTGTGGATAAATGAACAAATTGTGGACCTCTGAACAGATTTCTTGCCTCCTGTTCCTGCTCCCCTAACAGCCTGTTCCCAATACAGCAGCCAGATTGGTCTAGAAACTTTTAAATTAGATCGTATCACTTATCCACCCAAAACCTTTCAGTGGATTTCTGTTTTGCTCAGAGTACAAGCTCAAGTTTCCAAGGGCTGAGATGGCAAATGTTCTGACGTCATCTCCACCTACCCTGTCCAGCCCCAACTCACTCCACTCCATCTACAAAAGGCTCCTTGCTGTTCCTCAGAGACACCAGGTCTGCATTAGAGTCTTTCCACAAGCAGGTACCTCTGTCAGAAGAGACTTCTCTCATTAAGTCAACTTGGCCAACATTCTTACCTCCTTTGTTCAAATCTCACCTTCTTGATGAGGACCAACCTGGCCACCTATTTAATGCTTCATCTGTCCAGTCTCCTCATACAAGCATTCCTGATTTCTCTGACCTTGCATTAACTTTAATTTTTCCTAGACCATTTAATACCTTCTAATAGATTATCTAATTTACTTATTTATTATGCATTTTGTATTAGTTTTCTATTGTTGTCAGGACAAATTACCACAGACGTAGCGGCTTGCTTCATACAAGACAAATTTATTATCTCACCATTTTGTATGTCAAAAGTCCATATTGGCTTGCTGGTTTCTTTGCTCTGGATTTCATAAGGCTGAAATCAAAGTGTTCATCACCTGGGCTTTTCTCAGGAGGCTTTGGGAAGAATAGACTTCCAAGCTCATTCAGGGTCTTGGCACAATTCAGTTCCATGCGCTGATGGAACTGAGGTCTCATTGACCTTGCTGGCCATCAACTGGGGCCACCCTTAGATCCTAGAATCCTTTCTCCAGTTCTTACATGTGGTCCCCTATGTCTCAGAGCCAGCAATTGCTCATAAAATACTTGTAAGATGTGGAATATCTCTGACTTCCCTTTCTGTGTCATCTCTCTTCCACTTACAACCAGAAACAGTTCTTATTTATAGGCTTATTTAATTAGATGGGTTCTCCAGCTAAATCAAGATAAATTCCCTATTAAAAGGCCCACAACCCTAATTTTATCTGCAAAGTCCTTTTTGCCATGTAGAGTAACTTAGTGGCAGGTTCTAGGGGTTAGGGTACAGACATCTCTGAGGAGCCATTGTTCTGCCTCACACATGTTGTTTGTTGTCTGTCTCTCCTTACTAGAATTAAGCAAAAACTCATGCAGATAAGAATCCCCATCTATTTTGTTTACTGATGCATTCAAAATGCCTGGAAGGAGGCCTTTCTGCTCACACCTGCTCAGTAAATATTATTGAATGCATGCTCTCATTTTCACCATGATACTAAATAATTGTGCAATTGATTAGTGGTGAATCAGATTAATGGTGAAAAGGAAATTTTAATTAGCATACAGAGAATCTAACCCTACTTTGTATACATATTTTAAGGTAGAATCTGAGAATCTAACCCTACTTTGTATACATATTTTAAGTTAGAATCTGATTACATAAATGCATTCCCATAACTTTTTCTAAGAATATACAATATATGAAAATCTACTAAAAGCCAAAGGACCAGCTGTAAACCATATTTTCAGGGGTGAAAACTGCTTTTGGGGGATAACATTTAAAGATTTCATGGTACTCTATGAAGAACTCACAAAAATTCCAGTTGAAGAAAAAGGCAACACATATGAATAAACAATCACAGAATAAACACAACCTGTTTTGTAAATGTTCACTAAGTGCAAAGAATAGACAGAAATGAAGAAGAAACACCCCATTTATTATGAGAAATATTTCATAGCTACATCTTATCTATTCTCTTTGATGCATGGAAGAAGAGAAAATATAAATGTAAGTGGACATGAAGACTAGAATATGTCATGTTTTCTCTTTGTTCCAAATTTTCCCAGGTAAATTCTGCTCCTCAGACTTTTATTTTTTTGTTTCCATACTTACTGCTCTTTTAGTGGTCACCTAATAAGCCATCCTTAATTGGTACCACAATTAATTACACAGTTACCGTATTGTCAATTATTTGCACTGTATTTGCACTTGTAATTTCAAAATTTTGTATTGTTTTCATTTCTTTGATCTTTTAAAAGATGCAACAATGAACTACTTAATTTATATATGTTTCTGATTATTTCCCAAGAACAAATGTCTGACTTAACAGTGTAAAATGTATTAGGTTTATTGAAAATTATTTTCATTTTTCTCCATAATGAATCACTAACTTGCAATGTGAGAATATCACTTTTTTATATACATTAATTCTCACAATGAGGATCAACTCAATGAATTTCAGTTTCTATGGACCATTACCCAGGCTTGTAAATTTATACTTTATAGAAAAATGTTAGTTGTACATTTTGAAGTTTCAAGTTCTTAATTGTTTCTCTTTTATTCAAACATTGACTCTACAGGTGCTATTAATAATGCTGAGTCATGCATGAACCTAGATAACTTTTTGGAAAGATTCTTCGTGGAGTTAAATCTGTTGATTGAATTATGTGATTGTCTCATATGTCATTTATACTCTAGCAATTCGAGCACTTTAAATCTCCTTCTTATTGTCTTCATGCTCCAAGTGCTTGGAAGTTTATGCAAAATTATGTGACAAAAGGCACAGACTCTAAAAATAGAATCTGTAACTGTCAAAGTGATTTTCCCGTTCATAATTCAAGAAAACGTGTTTGGAAAAGACTCTGAGATTGGACAAACTGTTGCACCTTCAAAATCAAGTGTGTAGATTTGTTTGGGAATTGATAGTTTCATTTTCTCCACTGGTGAGGATAGTAATACTGCTTAACATTACTACTCCCCTTATCTTTGAAAAACACGCAAAGCATAAAAGACATGTCAGGAAAGGAAAATAAATGATTAATTCTCAGACATTTAAAAGAAAACAGCATGTAACCACCTTTTTTATGGCTTAAGACTTTGTGGAATTTATAGATAAGATGGAATATTACACTCTAGCAGTAATGAATCAGAGTTCATATTCATCAGGAGAGAGCCAAGTGGAAAACACAAGATGAGGCTATGACTTAAATTTTATTTAGGAATTCAGTTAAGAACTGTAAGATGAAGGACACATTACATTTCCTTGATTTAAAAGGCAGTGTAATTAATTACTTTGTATTTTGATAAAGCTGCATCGAGGTACACTTGTTATTAATCATTTTTATATAAATATAAGAATACATGTGTGTATCAGAGAAGAAATATATAAGAAAAAATGTTTTGTGAGATATTGCTTAGAAAGCACTGATTAATTAATGATCGCTATAAACATCATTCATTGCTTCAGATTCCAAAATTAGGAATAATGTGTACAGAAACTGAGCTGCAGTTTTTTTTCATTATTGCTGTCTTGGGTAAAGGCTTTATTATACAAACAGATAATCTAAGACTCTTTTGGAGTAAAATAAAGTTGGCTTAAAATCCTTAAAAGATATATATCATGATCATTTTCATAAAAATTTATAGGAAAGTTAAATAAGCCAACAATCCCATAATAGCTTAAAAATGTGCTTGCTATTTTGAAAAGTTGCATCTCGATTGCCAAATAAAGTTGGAAAGTAATCATTTTATTTGGATCTGCATAGAGAATGAATGAGTGGTTGCTGTCGGGGGTGGTGTTCATAGTGGTAGAGATGGTTGAGAAGAAGCAGAAAGTACTGTTAGCAAATGTATAGTGGTCCATGTGATAGAGAGCAAGGAGCTGAGTTAAGGCGTTGGCAGTGGAAATGGAGAGGGCAGATTGGAAATTCAAGAGATTCGTTGGTCGAACGGGTAGTCCCTGGTGTTCAGTTCATTGCAGTGGAGAAAGGGAGAGGGAAAACTCCAGGAAGACTGCAATATTGACCATGAATGTGATCAGCTAACATTTGTTTAGACAGCAGAGAAAAGAGAGTTTGCAAAAGAGACTGATAAGGAATGCCCAGAGGGGAAAGGTGAAGAGAGTGGTTTCCAGGTTCTGTAACAGCAAATGAAAAAGAGCTTGAGGGAGGAGGAAGCCGGTGTTAGATGAAGCAGAGATACCAACTTGGATATGAAATGAAAATGCCCAGTTGAATTTTCAGTTAGGGTGTCTTTGGACTTAGAAAGAGTGCTTTTGTAGAACTGAGAAGGATGGAACGAAGTTGAATGTGTTGGAGATGGAGGATGGTGACTGGAGATGAATCTCAAAAAGCTAAGAAGGGAGTGTAGCATAGTAGCTGGGGAGAGACAGTGTTGAGAGAACAGCTGTTGTTTTTAACCTGAGAAAAAGTTCAAGAAGGATTTTATGTTGAGGGAGAAAAAGCAGGTCAAGAGCTAAAAGTTATATAGGGAAGGGAGTTAAGTAATGGTGCCCAATAGCTAACAAGATGAAAAGGTGAAGAATGTTCACCCACAGGAATAGAAATTCTTTGTTAATGAGACAGAAGAGAATTTTAAAATTAGCTATCATTCTTAATGGACACTTTTGAAATGTTATTTGTATTCCAATCTACTAATTTGTAATTTCCCTATGACACACTGTTTTTAAGAAACATGAAATGTGTGCACATAATATTTTGTAAACTTTGTAATGTTATACAAATGCAAAATACTATTGCTGAAGTAAAACAATTCATATTCTTTCTTATCCTTCTGTTTGTTCTTCCTTTTTTCACATTCTCCTCTGCCACTTCCTGTTCCCGTATTATTCCAGCAACATTACAGAATAAACCCACTTTGTAGGCTAGAAAGAGAACTTCTGTATCATTTATAGAATTGTATTGGAGGGATAATATACTCCTTGGTGAGATGGAAATGTGGCACCCGAGGACCGGTTTACTCCTCTGTTTGTAGCAAACAAAAAGGGTCTGTTAAGGTAGCATTTTTTTTTTTTTGTCTGTAGGGTTTTTGTTCTAGCACAAATCAGTCATTTATTTTTGGGTTTGTGAAAACCTAAATCAGATTTATGGAAACATAGTGACAACAATACCCTTAGTTTGGATTTAACTTTCTTCTATCCTTCCAAATATACTGGAAGCTACTTGAAGTCTGGAACTCTGTCTTTAATGCCTTTTGAAGATGTGTTGACTACCTATGGCCAGTCTGTGAACATGGGCACAGAAGTAAAATGTTATTTGCTGAATGAG
Organism: Physeter macrocephalus; assembly: GCF_002837175.3. Lineage (NCBI taxonomy): Eukaryota > Metazoa > Chordata > Mammalia > Artiodactyla > Physeteridae > Physeter > Physeter macrocephalus. The sequence goes on along the minus strand of NC_041224.1, from coordinate 129,828,627 downwards.
AAACAAACTATGAAAAAGTCTTAAGTACTTCTCCTAGCCCATATGAAATAGACATGATAAACTCTACCTGTTTGTGATAACTTTGGACCACAAAATGGAATTTGATGGCCACTGATTTTTCATACCTTTAGGCCATGTCCTAAAGTCAGGTCTTCACTTGTTATGAGGTATTCGAATTTTGCTTACTTACTGTCTCTCACCTGTCACTCCTTGGAGATCTACTGCATTAAGTTGGCTTCACAATAAAGGAACTTTACCTCTCAGCAGACATCATAATTTATCACTTAATTAAATCAATGAAAGATATGCAATCAGTGGCCCAGCCAGACCTGACGTTGGCTGTCACAGGTTTCCAGAAAAAGGGCTCTCAGGTGATTGTGCTGGAGACGTGGCTAGGGAAGACAGACACAACTTCTGAGTGAATTGATCTGATTGAGTGCATAGCTGGCCACATAACAGCTGTGGGTTATGGCCTGGCCTGTCATGTGCTGCCGGGTTGCCTGGTACCAAACATGATCAGGACCCAAATTCACAGCTTGATTACATTTAATCATTCAATGTTGACATGTAAACATAGCCAAATTGTATAGGAATTTATTGGTAAAAATTCAAGCACTTTGGTGACTAACCTAATGCTAAGGTTAGTCAGACCAGTTGTACATAATTATTAGGCTGCATTAGTGCTTTTCTCTGGCAAGCAGAAGAAAACTTACTTTGCTCTCTCCCTCCTTTTAACTCCAATACATTTTATGGCTCTGAATCTCATCTTACAGCACCCTAAGCTTTCAATGTCTGTTTTTTTTGTTTTGTTTTGTTTTTTTGCGGTACTTGGGCCTCTCACTGTTGTGGCCTCTCCCGTTGCGGACGGAGCACAGGCTCCGGACGCACAGACTCAGCGGCCATGGCTCACGGGCCCAGCCACTCCGCGGCATGTGGGATCCTCCCGGACCAGGGCGCGAACCCGGTTCCCCTGCATCGGCAGGCGGACGCGCAACCACTGCGCCACCAGGGAAGCCCTCAATGTCTGTTTTAATTATACATATTCGTGTCATCTTCCATTCCCCCTTTTACTGTTTCAAAGGCTAGAGTTCCATTCTGTCTTTTTATCCAGTAGTGCCTACTGGAATAAATGGATATAAGAATTAATGATTAACTAAATAGATGAAACAAAAAATGAGCAGTTCTTTTGTTATTGTATTCAGTACTTCATTTATTTAACATGTTTTTATTGAGGTTCTACTATTAGGCAAGGAAAACACCTAGAACAGTACTGGAAACGTGGAGGGAAAAATATTTGCCTTGCCATCCGCGATTTTAAAACTGATGTGTTGTTTTCCTTCCAATGTTTTGTTCATTGTAGGTGTTACCAATATAATTTCTACAAAGTGCTTCATATTATCATTGGCTAAATGTCACTGGTAGATTTTCAGTCAGAGCCAGATATAAATGTACAAATATAGGGAGATAGGAAATCCAAAAGACTATTCTGCATAAAGGACAAGTGGAGAAAGATAAGTTCCAAAAAATAATTTTTTAAAATGATAGTCATGACAAGAAGAGAACATTGAGTAGTTGAGTATAAAGTTGGGTGATTTTGCAGGAGAATTCACATTAAATGATATACCTCTGGTGTCTTGGGACCGCAAGCTATGCTGAAAATAAAGATTTTAACATTAAATTGTGAAGGAAACAGAAACAAAATATAGTATAGGAATATGAGTGTTTCAAAAGATTTTTTCATGATAAGCATGCATTTCAACTGTTTTAGACTTTGAAATTTTTTTCTGTATATGATTGTTCTGTCAACAAGATTATTTTTACCAGAACATTATGCATCCAAACTGGCAAAACATGTCAGGAAAAAAAGGAAGTAAATTGGAGATACATGCTATTCTTGTGCCATGGGTCAGCATTTTAGGTGTCGCTGCTTAATTATATATTCTCAGTACCACAGTAAGAGACTTGGCTGATGACTAGACCCACCTCTTTACAGATGCCTTCTTTGACCACATCAGCTGACCCATGGTGATTTTCCTTTCCTCTGAAATCCTAAAGCTTGCTATTTTTTTAAAAATTTATTTTATTTATTTATCTTTGGCTGCGTTGGGTTTTCGTTGCTACATGCGGGCTTTCCCTAGTTGCAGTGAGCGGGGGCTACTCTTCACTGCGGTGCGTGGGCTTCTCATTGCGGTGGCTTCTCTTGTTGCAGAGCATGGGCTCTAGGCGCATGGGCTTCAGTAGTTGTGGCTCGTGGGCTCTAGAGAGCAGGCTCAGTAGTTGTGGCACATGGGCTTAGTTGCTCTGCAACTAAGGATGCTCCGTGGGATCTTCCTGGACCAGGGCTCGAACCCGTGTCCCCTGCATTGGCAGGTGGATTCTGAACCACTGTGCCACCAGGGTTGCCCAAGCTTGCTATTTTTATATCCCAGATTTGACAGTTACCATATATTGTTATGTAGCATTATTTTCCTTTTAAATCAGAGGTTTTTTGTTTCCTGAACTTTTTATAAACTCTTCGTGGAAGTAAAGAAACAGTTATTGAACATCCTGTCTTTGCTGGGCATTTCTCTATATGTTACATGCTTCATCAATCTGCTCTGGCACGTGTTAATGTGTTAGGTGTGCCCTGTGGGAGAGAAAGGCATTTTCCCTACAGCTGGACACCCTAATCAACCATGATATTCAAAGAGTCAAAGAATCTTGTCCAATCGTATGAACAGTTTTCTGAGGTCTCAAAACAGATGGAAATAGGGAATTCCCTGGCGGTCCAGTGGTTAGGACTCTGTGCTTCCACTGCTGCGGCAGGGGTTTAATCCCTGGTTGGGGAACTAAGATCCCACATGCTGTACAGCACAGCGGGGGAAAAAAGAAAACAAGAAAAGAAAACAGATGGAAATAAATCTCTACTTCTAAGATAATGGAGAAATGGCTACTTATTTTGAGAACAAAGAAGCAAATATCGGACTAGTTATTATTCCTTATTCTCCCTCTTCCTACTATGCAAATAGATATTCCCAACCCCAAGTTTCTTTACCTGCTTTCCCCACTTTGCAATCTTCTGTTGGTCCTTTTTATTCTTATCCCCATGCGACTGTGTACAATAAACTCTGTGTTAGATCCGCTCCTCTACCTGTCCCTCCTCCTCCTTCCTTTGTCGTGTCCTTTTTTTTAAAAATATCTTTATTGGAGTATAATTGCTTTACAATGTTGTATTAGTTTCTGCTGTATAACAAAGTGAATCAGCTATACATATACATATATCCCCATATCCCCTCCCTCTTACATTTCCCTCCCACCCCTCTAGGTGGTCACAAAGCACGGAGCTGATCTTCCTGTGCTATATGGCTGCTTCTCACTAGCTATCTATTTTACATTTGGTAGTGTATATATGTCAATGCTACTCTCTCACTTCGTCCCAGCTTACCCTTCCCCCTCCCCGTGTCCTCAAGTCCATTCTCTACGCCTGCGTCTTTATTCCTGTCCTGCCCCTAGGTTC
>NC_041224.1:129820012-129824785 GCF_002837175.3 Physeter macrocephalus | reverse complement strand
GGAACCTCCATACTGTTCTCCATAGTGGCTGTATCAATTTACATTCCCACCAACAGTGTAAGAGGGTTCCCTTTTCTCCACACCCTCTCCAGCATTTGCTGTGTGTAGATTTTCTGATGATGCCCATTCTAACGGATGTGAGGTGATACCTCATTGTAGTTTTGATTTGCATTTCTCTAATAATTAGTGATGCTGAGCAGCTTTTCATGTGCCTCTTGGTCATCTGTATATCTTCTTTGGAGAAATGTCTATTTAGGTCTTCTGCCCATTTTTTGATTGGGTTGAGCTGTTTATAGATTTTGGAGGTTAATCCTTTGTTGATTCGTTTGCAAATATTTTCTCCCATTCTGAGGGTTGTCTTTTCATCTTGTTTATAGTTTCCTTGGCTTTGCAAAAGCTTTTAAGTTTCATTAGGTCCCCTTTGTTTATTTTTTATTTTATTTCCATTACTCTTGGAGATGGGTCAAAAAAGATCTTGCTGTGATTTATGTCAAAGAGTGTTCTTCCTATGTTTTCCTCTATGAGTTTTATAGTGTCTGGCCTTACATTTAGGTCTTTAATCCATTTTGAGTTTATTTTTGTGTATGGTGTCAGGGAGTGTTCTAATTTCATTCTTTTACATGTAGCTGTTCAGTTTTCCCAGCACCACTTATTGAAGAGACTGTCTTTTCTCCATTGTATATCTTTGCCTCCTTTGTCATAGATTAGTTGACCACAGGTGCCTGGGTTTATCTCTGGGCTTTCTATCCTGTTCCATTGATCTATATTTCTGTTTTGTGCCAGTACCATATTGTCTTGATTACTGTAGCTTTGTGGTATAGTCTGAAGTCAGGGAGTCTGATTCCTCCAGCTCTGTTTTACAGTCTTTGAACATCAATTTTCTCAACTTTAATGGGAATAATAATGATAGTTTAATAATAGTTATCATTGATAAAGTACTTGTTAATGTGCCTTAAAATGTATATACAGTTGCTATTACCTTGATAGCAACCCTTTAAAGAATGCATTTTTCCTGTATAGCATAATATAGTAAAATGAAGCTGAAGAAGGTTAAGCCATTTTCCTAAACTTTCACAGGCAAGAGTTAGAGTTGGACTAGGAGTCAGGTCTGCCTATCTCGATGCTGCCTCTTACAAGACCGTTGAGAGAACTAATGCATGTGAAATTGTACCTCTAAAAATAATCTTGATTTCTAAATTTCAAGAGTTTCTGAGTTATAAGTAAACTGTATAGACTATATTTAAGCCATAGGTTTTTTAAAAATAGATCTTTATCGGAATATAATTGCTTCACAATACTGTGTTAGTTTCTGTTGCACAACAAAGCGAATCAGCCATATACATACACATGTCCCCACATCCCCTACCTCCTGAGCCTCCCTCCCACCCTCCCTATCCCACCACTCTAGGTTATCACAAAGCACGGAGCCAGTCTCCCTGTGCTATGCTGCTGCTTCCCACCAGCCAACTATTTACATTCAGTAGTGTATAAATGTCAATGCTACTATCACTTTGCCCCAGCTTCCCCCTCCACCTCAAGTCCTCAAGTCCATTCTCTATGTCTGCCTCTTTATTCCTGCCCTGCAACTAGGTTCATTGGTACCATTTTTTTTTTTTTTTTAGATTCCATATATATGCGTTAGCATATGGTATTTGTTTTTCTTTTTCTGACTTACTTCACTCTGTATGACAGACTCTAGGTCCATCCACTTCACTACAAATAACTCAATTTCATTTCTTTTTATGGCTGAGTAATATTCCATTGTATATATGTGCCACATCTTCTTTATCCATTCATCTGTCGATGGACATTTAGGTTGGTTCCATGTCCTGGCTATTGTAAATAGTAAGCCATAGGTTTTTATCATGGAAAATTTGGGCCTAGATGGTTAATTAAAGGGCATTATGGTGGAGGTCATGGACTCTGGAGCCAAAACACTAATGGCTTTGATTCCTGGATCAGACACTTACAAACGACCTCAGTCATGTCATTAAAATTTATAGTGCCTCAAGTGCTCTTCCGTATGAGGATAATAATAGTCCTGTTCTCAAAGGGGTGCTGTAAGGATAAAATGAGAATATATAAAAGTGCTTAGAACAACGCCTGGTATATAGTAAGTGCTATATTAGTGTTAGTTACTAGATATTGCTAATTGTTGAAGCATCTACATAATTGAGACAGATATGCATAATTGACAATAGGAACTCTACATTTTCTATATTGCAGCTCTCTTAATCTGGGTCTCTTCAACCAGCCCCCAGCGCTATCTTGTTGCATTTAGTACTCAGTTATACATGTGTGTGTTTCCATGAATTTATATAAAAGTATCTGTCTATGTTTGTATGTATTTATATATATGTACATATATAATGCATACTTATATGGAGAGAGTATGTATCTATTTATAGAGATATCTGTCTATAGTTCTATAGAGAAAAGAAATCCTGTAGATTTACCTACATTCTATTTTATTTTGAGTCTTGAAAATTATCCAGGTGATTCTCTCATTATACTTCTTTAGGTCTTAGTTTGGTCTCAGAGTACCTATAAGATTCTATGAGTACAAATGTGACTACAATAGTAAAAGCCATATGCATTAAATAAAACACTAACAGAAAAAAAGAAACCCTTAAAAGTTCCTTAACTTGGAAAATATGCTTGTTAGGAAAATTTGTTTATTCACTTAAAGTTATAGGCCATGTGTGTTATTGGAAATTGATTTGTGTATTCCCTTATGAATATTAACACACAGCTTACTACTTCACCTCAATTTCACCCAGCCCAACACTTATGAAATATGTAAATTACCTTACTAGTCAGAAAGTACTCAGACTTTTTGTTTAGTTTTCTTCTCCCCGCTTATTACACACAAAAGTAAATATGGCAACTAGTGGCAGATATTTCTAGTTACTTCCTAGTTAAAAGAAGCAGTCTCTTATTTATTTTCTAACTTAATATATGTTTAAACATTCTGATATGTTGGGGAGGAAGAAAATTTCCCTCTGCCCGTCTAGGTTTTTCTGGCTGATCTAAGAATTAAATTGACATGAGACAGATTAACAGGAGAAAATCAAATTTAATTTTGTATGTACTAGAATCCCACATACGTGAGAGGTCAGAGACCCTACATACGTGAGAAGTCCAAAGACAGAAAGATAGAATGAGGTATCGATGCCATCCTGAGCTAAGAAATGGGATAGGGGTTTGGCATTTCCAAGGAGAGGAGGGTCATTCCAGGACAGGTCCATAAGAAGAGCAGATGTTTGACATTTAGTCGTGCCTTGCCATTTAGATGGGGCCACTCAGATAAAATTTATCTCTGGTAACATCTCTTTTGCTGGGAAAAATCCCCAATTTAAATTCTTTCTAGGGAGTTCAGGGAGGAGCAGTAGTTTCTCTTGAAACCACAGGGTCTCATTTGCCTGTAGCTCAAAGTTAAGTGTTATTTTTTAAGTCATTAATACATAACTTTGCATTTATAATTAGTAATGTTTCATTTAAAAACTTTTTATCAATTGTGGTTTTGAGCATAATTCATGATCTTAATATATTTTTGTTCTAATTGCCCATTTTACATTTTCATCATGTGAAGAAAACCCACACATTTTAATAGTTATGTGGTTGTGAAATTCTCAAATTAAACTGTTATAATTTTAAAGAGAACCACTAACTACAAATAGAAAAATATGCGTGTTGGAATATATGAAGGGAAATATTGTGTACTCTTTACATTCTATGCCAGATATATACACTCAATGGCAACGTAGTAGCTTCTCTGGTTTGGGATTAAGACAGTTTTTTTAAATTATAGTCAAATAACTGCTTCTATATGATATGCTTTCTGATTTGGTTAAATTGCTAGCACAGTTTAGATTAACTTTAAGATTGGTTTTGGTTGGTAAATATTTGGTGTCTGGGACATTTTCCAAGGTGTTTCAGATGACCCATTGCTGATCCGTTGTGCTAATTCAAGAAGCTTTGATTCTGGTTCAGTCTCTAACAAACTATTTTCCTTCAGTTGACAACTCAAAACCTTAGTAGCCTAGTTTCCTTAATTTTAAAAACAAGTAAAATATATTGTTTCTACCTTGATAGATTATTTAAAAGTTCAAATGAATGAATAGGTACAAAAGCAATCAGAAAAAGTAATGTCACATGCTTCCAAATATATAGTGTGTTTGCTACATATAAAGTTTAAGTTTTCTTGTGATGTTAGTTATCTTTATGGTGAAAGTTATGAGTTTGCATTTTCATTCTAAGGGGGAAAGAGAGGGCCAGAAAAAGGTAGGTTAACAGCAATTTTGTCTTTGGGGAACATGATTAAGCAGGCTTCATTTTCCTCCTTCTGTTTCCTAAACCACTGTCCAAACCAAAGTTCTAGTGACCAGCTGACCTGGTTTTAGCACTGAATGTCTCATTTCCCAAGAAAAGCTTCAGACCTTGGTAAATGGGTATGACTACATAGTCAGTTTGCAAACACATTTTCTCACTTCCTGTTCAAGCATAAATCACAGGATATTCTCACTACTGAAAGATGGACAAGTAGCTGAGGATCTTACAGAGGTAGAATGTTAATTATGGGTATCACACTCAGATTATATTGGCTCCCAAAGCTTGTACAATTTTGAGGTGGAGGGGGAAAATTTCCCATGGAAATAGCATATAAAATAACAAATCAAAAACTATGGGCTTCCCTGGTGGCGCAGTGGTTGGGAGTCTGCCTGCCGATGCAGGGGACACGGGTTCGTGCCCCGGTCCGGGAAGATCCCACAT